>NC_045965.1:46954791-47265309 GCF_010909765.2 Amblyraja radiata
TCTGGACTTCCCGAACAATCTTCCTGCATCTAGCCTGTCCAACCCCTTAAGAATTTTGTAAGTTTCTATAAGATCCCCCCTCAATCTTCTAAATTCTAGTGAGTACAAACCGAGTCTATCCAGTCTTTCTTCATATGAAAGTCCTGACATCCCAGGTCTGGTGAACCTTCTCTGTACTCCCTCTATGGCAAGAATGTCCTTCCTCAGATTAGGAGACCAAAACTGTACGCAATACTCCAGGTGTGGTCTCACCAAGACCCTGTACAACTGCAGTAGAACCTCCCTGCTCCTATACTCAAATCCTTTTGCTATGAAGATTGCATAATAGATTTAATATGCAGAATAAAGCACTCATGAGAAATATATTGTTCAAAAGTATGTTGGAAGTGAAAAATGAAGCAAATTTCTTGGACTGGGCACAATAAAACTCTGCCTACATAGCTTTCTGGGGTTAGGGTTAGGGTTCCAGTTTGCAGTGGGATAAGCAGCTCGCTTGCTCACTGTTAGGTCATAAGGTCATAAGGAATAGGAGTAGAATTAAGCCATTCAGCCCATCAAGTCTACTCCACCATTCAGTCATGGCTAATCTGTCGCTCCCTCCCAACCCAATTCTCCTGCCTTTGATCAGACCCACAACATTATTACCTTCATCCAATTCTACTTGCCTATATCGGGCTCCATACTTTCTGATTGTCTTAACCCTCATCCCAATGGGGATTTAATCCAGGACTTGCGACGGGTTTTCATATTGTTTCGTTTATTTTGTTTTCATTGTAGGTAGACGGGGGTCACAGATGAGGGACCCAAACCTTGTAGTGTGTATGTGGGTGTTTAAGGGTTAGAGGATTGGTTGGGGTTGGGCAGTTAGGGATGTGTGTTACCTTATTAGAGACTGGAGAATGCATGCATTAGGGTTAGGGTCAAGGTTATGGTTAGGATGAGGTTTAGGGTTAGGAAGAGTCATGACCCTCTGAGAGAAGATGTTCCTCTTCATCATCTTAAAATGTGTGACCCCTTATTCTCAAACTAAATCTCCTACTTCTAGGCAAATTAAGATATACAAGAGGTTTCATGGAGTGGAGGAGCAGTTTGAGGTTGAGAAAAACTTCCAGTGGGGAGTGCAGGAGGATATGCGACTGGCTGGATTGTTTTGGCATTGAGCCAATACAGATCTGATGAGCCAAAAGCCTCCTTTCGCACTGCAGTACATTTTTTTTAAATGAATTGGGCAGCACAGTGGCGCAGTGGCAGAGTTGCTGCCTTGCAGATCTTGCAGCGCCGGAGACAACGGTTCGATCAAAACTACGGGTGGTATCTGTACGGAATTTGTACGTTCTCCCCGTGATCTGCGTGGATTTTCTCCGAGATCTTCAGTTTTCTCCCACACTCCATAGACGGACAGGTTTGTAGGTTAATTGGCTTGGTAAATGTAAAAATTGTCCCTAGTAGGTATAGGATAGTGTTAATATGCGCAGGGATCGCTGGTCGGCGTGGACTCGGTGGGCCGAAGGGCCTGTTTCCGCGCTATATATCTAAACTAAACTAAAATAGCCTAGAATGCACTGCCAGGGAATGGTGGTTGAAGCAGATATGTTAGTGCCATTTTCAAAAGGCTGTTAGATAGGTATGTGGATATACAGAAAATTGAGGAATATGGGTTGTGAGAAGCAAGATGTGATGATTCTTGTGATGTACTGTTCTTTTATATCTGCCCTTTGTCTGTATCTGTAGCACGATATTCTGCATTCCATTTCTTTGTGTCTCTTGCACTACCTATGTATCCAGATTACCTTTGTTATAAAAGACCATGCCAAGGGGGGGGGGGGATGGTGTCCGTTATTGCTGATTGTCCTTTATTACTGAGTAAAGGGGGTAAATATGTACAGGTCCACCACTGATTTTCTGGCATCTGGTGGTCCGGCATCTCCTTTAATCCAAACAAAATTATGCGAGTGCCCTTGAAATCCCCCACTGGAAGTCCCCCTGCAAATATGGCACCTAGGCCTCATAGAAACATAGAAACATAGAAAATAAGTGCAGGAGTAGGCCATTCGGCCCTTCGAGCCTGCACTGCCATTCAATATGATTATGGCTGGTCATCCAACTCAGTATCCCGTACCTGTCTTCTCTCCATACACCCTGATCCCCTTAGCCACAAGGGCCACATCTAACTCCCTCTTAAATATAGCCAATGAACTGGCCTCAACTGGCAGAGAATTCCAGAGATTCACCACTCTCTGTGTGAAAAATATTTTTCTCAGCTCGGTCCTAAAAGACTTCCCCCGTCTCCTTAAACTGTGACCCCTTGTTCTGTCTTCCCCAACATCGGGAACAATCTTCCTGCATCTAGCCTGTCCAACCCCATAAGAATTTTGTACGTTTCTATAAGAAACTCATCGGTACTTCCGCATTAAACAGCGGGTTGAATTTTCCCACTACGGCCAGGGCTCTGGGAGCTGGCAGATCCGTTCCCATAGCCGACTTCCAAGGCCGACTTTGCGGTCCGGTATCACTGCCCCTCGGCAGCCTGGATGGACCATTCAGGTACCGTTGGATTCCTCTTGGAGGCCATGACCTCTGTTGGTCCCAGCAAAACGGATAACCCAGAAACGCTCCGGAAACCAAGGGTGTCAGAAAATTGGTCGGCGGACCTGCACAGTATTGGAAAAGTAGTCAATAAACATACACTAAACAAGACACAGAATAAACAGAAAGGTGACAAGATACATAATACTTTAAACATTGTAAATAAACACAGTCACTCCGTGAAATAAACCCAGTCCTTTGTTCCCGATATGAACGGACATCTCGGATACAACAAATTTTGTCCACTGTAACTGAAATCCAATATATAAAGGTTCATAATAACAAGTATAATTCCCGTAGATAGCAAATACGCAAAGTTATTTATTCACTGTATCTTGGTATATGTGGCAATAATAAACATATGTACAATAGACAATAGACAATAGGTGCAGGAGTAGGCCACTCGGTCCTTCGAGCCAGCACCGCCATTCAATGTGATCATGGCTGATCATCCTCAATCAGTACCCCGTTCCTGCCTTCTCCCCATATCCCCTGACTCCGCTAACGTTAAGAGCCCTATCTAGCTCTCTCTTGAAAGTATCCTGAGAACCGGCCACCACCTCCCTCTGAGGCAGAGAATTCCACAGACTCACAACTCTCTGTGTGAAAAAGTGTTTCCTCGTCCCCGTTCTAAATGGCTTACACCTTATTCTTAAACTTTGGCCCCTGGTTCTGGACTCCCAACATCGGGAACATGTTTCCTGCCTCTAGCATGTCCAATCCCTTAATAATGTTTCAATAAGATACCCTCTCATCCTTCTAAATTCCAGAGTATACAAGCCCAGCCATAATGTGCAGTAATGATAAGTATAACAATAAATACAGTGACAAGTGACCAGCCTAACATTGATGGTGGGTAGGTTATTGGATTGCATTCTGAGAGACATGGTCAGGGAGGCAGCATTCGGAGTATTGTGTTCAGTTTTGGTCACCCTGCTGGAGAAGGATGTCATTAAGCTGGAAAGAGTGCAGAGAAGATGCACGTGTATGTTCTCAGGACATGAGGGCCTGAGCTACATGGAGATGTTGGGCAGGCTAGGACTTTATTCCTTGTGCGCAGAAGGCTGAGGGGTGATCTTACAGAGGTGTACAAATTCATGAGGGGAACAGATAAGGTGAATCTTATCTAGAGTAGGGGAATCAAGAACCAGAGGACATTGATTCAAGATATGAGGGGAAAGCTTTAATAGGAACCTGTGGGGGAATCTTTAACACACAGAAGGTGGTGGGCATATGGAACGAGTTGCCAGAGGAGGTCGTCGTGGTAAGTACTATAACAGCATTTAATAGACAGTTGGACAGGTAGATAGATAGGAAAGGTTTAGAGGGATATGGGTCAAATGTGGGCAGGTGGGACTAGTGCAGATGCAACATCTTAGTTGGCTCGGGCAAGTTGAGCCAAAGGGCCTATTGCTATGCTGTGTGACTCTATGATTTTATCTAGATCCTTTTGCAAAGTCTGATTAAGAATGTAGATCCTGAGAGATAGGATACACAAACATTTGAAAAAAACAAGGACCCATGAACAAAGCATTGTATTTAAAAGGGACATGAGGGGCAACTTTTTCAGATATATGAATCGAGCTACCAGAGGAGGTGGTAGTGACAGGTACAATTAAAACATTTAAAAGATATTTGGACAGGTGCATGGATAGGAAAGGGTTTGGAGGGGTATGGGCCAGGGGCAGGCAAATGGGAGTAGCTCAGTTGGGCAACTTAGTTTGCATGAACAAGTGGGCTGAAGGGCCTGTTCCCTCTCTATATAGCCCTTTAAACTGGAGCAGGAGGAGCCATTTGGCCCTTCAGATGTGCTCTGTCATTCAATAACATCATAGCTGATGCAGTCTTGGTCCAAACAGCACTGCCTTGTTCTCTCTCAATTCCATCGACATCCTTGTAATTCCAATGTCAGTCAGTCACTACCTTGACTTATTTTAGATTTCTTCCCCTCATATTATTTGAGATAATTGCATTAGATTTGAATTAAAAAATCAATAATTGTCACTGTACTTTTTGTTTTATTAACTCACAGCTCATTACTAACCAGAACTTCAAATTAACAAGAGCTTAGATTTATGATGCCATAATTACAAAAATGTGTGTAGAATTTAAAGTTTACTCAATTATAAAGTAATTGAAAGTGGGGTTCCCCAAAGAAATGGCAGCATAATAATACTAAATAAATGCGATATACTGTGAATCCTTGAAATCAGAAATACATCAAGAAAATACATCAAGTAACCATTAAATCAGGTAGCATCTGTGGAGAAACAGTTAACATCAATAACTGAGGTGCAGATCAATTGGCCTTTCATCAGAACTGGAGGTAATTACGTTTATAATAATGTTAAAGTTATATCAAGCCACCTAGTGAGACTGATAGAAAACACATGTGTCCAGTGAAATAAATAATTGATTTTGGGTAAGGTTTGAGACATTCTTCAGACAGTCTTCTCAAAATATACAACATATCCATGGAGGTAATAGCACCTAGGGATAAGTGTCTCATTGTGTGCTTGGTATTCCCATATGGTTTGTCTGTGTCTTCATCCAACAATGTAATGGGAAGGAAGATTTCTGGTGCAAAGCCAACTGCCCCAATCCAATGGAATAAACAAAAGGAACTTGTGAAATTAGAAACAGTTAGGGTGAGAATAGATCTTTCCTGTTTTACTCGGTGTATGGAATGTGGTTGGTTTACAATCTTGCAGCAAAATAATAGCGGTAACTTAATGAGAAGCAAATGCTGAATCCGAGACCCTGTACTATAGCTCGAGCTGTTTCAGATACCTGGAGCCAATAGCTTAATGATCCCAGTGGTACAAAGATGCTGCAGACATGTTGGAGGCTGGAACTACGGGCACACTTAGGTGGGTGTCATGCCAGCAGCATGCCCACTTAGTTGCCCACTTAGATCATGCTGTGCAGGCGGTGTCATTGGAGAACCAGGCAGTGCCATTCTAAAAGTGGGTGACAGGCTGTTTCGGCTGAATATATTGCAGTAGCAATGACCAATTATACTTTATTGTCACATGTACCATGGGAAATGTTTGCATACAGTTCAGTAAAAACCTTATTATTCATGGGCACAATCATGCTTAAGTACAAGAGTGTCGGAATACTAGTTTACAATTACCCTCGTTTCAATGTACCCTAGGGAGGGGAATAGTGTCCATTAGTGTCGATTGTCCGCTATAACCCATTAAGGGTATATTCCCCCATTGACATGTGTAGGGAGGAACTGCAGATGCTGGTTTAAACCAAAGATAGACACAAAATGCTGGAGTAACCCGAAGAAGGGTCTCGCCCCGAAACATCGCCCATTCCTTCTCTCCAGAGATGCTGCTTGTCCCGCTGAGTTACTCCAGCATTTTGTGTCTATCCCCCATTGACATCACTGCCCGAATGCCAGGTCAGGTTCCCGGAGTCCCGTCACTGAGAGCCCAGTGGGACCTCCCTCACCACACGGAGCACAGTGGCCCAAGAGGCCCGCCTGGCATCACCTTGTCCCGCACTGTCGGGAATGCCAATAACTGCTGCCCCTGCTGCCGATTCCCACGTTCAGACATTGAGAGCAAAATAGGAGGTCTGGGCCATTGGGGTGGTGACGTGGCAAGGCGAGGAAATCTTGTCCCACTCTAAGTGAGCTTGTTAAATCGACCTTAAATGTTAACTCCATTTCTCCCTCCAAAGAGACTAACCTGCCCAATCTAGATGGACACAAAAAGCTGGAGTAACTCAGTGGGTCAGGCAGCATCTCTGGAGAAAGAATAGGTGATGTTTCGTGTCAGAATTCTTCTTCTGCCTGACCTGCTGAATGTACAAAGTTATTTTTAACAGCTAAAATAGTAAGATTAAACGAGAACTTACCAGTTTGAAGTTTGATCTTGATTTTATGAGGAGTTACGATGAGCGATTACGTGAAGAAGGGCCGTCCGTCTGCGTGCGCGTCAATCTTCAAAGCAGCGGTGTTAAATCACAGATAAAAAAGAAGACCTGAGAATAGTAAGATTGTGAAAAACTTGAACTTCCATATGACCTTGATAATATGAGGGTGGGAGCGGTGGGCACGTAATCGCTCATCGTAACTCCTCATAAAATCAAGATCAAACTTCAAACTGGTAAGTTCTCGTTTAATCTTACTATTTTACTTCAGAGTCACGTGAGTGACTACGTGAAGATTTCAAAGCTCTGTGATTTTACGCCGGTTACGAATCCAAGCGTCACACACTGAATGGATTGACCATGGATGCGTGTAATCATTAAAGCATTCAGACATTACGTAGTTAAGTAAAGAAATTGATGCTTTAAATGAAAGAAAAGTTTTTTAAAAAGTTACCCCTCCCAACCTTGGGGGGAAACTAAGGGACAGAACTTAAAATGGTACGTGCAAACACCCCCAGTCCGGTTATGGGTTTGTTATAAAAACCGGTGGACCGTTATTTCATTCATCCAACCTGCAGTCACTAGGATGTCGTTAAGGGGCACGGCCATAGCTCTTGCTGCCGACGTAGATGCAGCCCTGGTGGAGTGAGATTTAATTATATAAATGTTCACTCCTACTACCGCCATTACCTCCTTTGACCATCTGGAGATGATTTGAGTTGATACCTTCTGGTGTGGTTTTTTATGGCTGATGAGGACCGATTGTTCTGAGCCTCTGAGGTTCTCCGTAACTCTCAGATAGTGGTGTTAGTACGTTACCACACACACAACCGTTGGTCCTCTGGATATGCCAAGAACTGGATCTCCATCCCTGGCATTCCTGGCCTGCTCTGTTTTATCAGGTTCCTGATTAGGAATGTTATGTTGTTCATATTGGTGGTCATGTAGTCCAACTGTAGCTTTTGCAGTGTCTGGACTCTTTGTCAGCATACCACCTTCAGGGTTAGTTATAGGCGGTCCCCACTGTCAAAGTAGGGTTAGTACCACGCTCACATCCCATGTGTCCGTGTAGCTTGGCCTTGGAGGTATTAAGTTGTAAATTCCCTTCATGAATTTTGTTGTAAAGGGGTGCGTTCCTATCGACCCGTGCCCTGCTTCCAGCATCAGATAGGAGGAGAGTGCGCCTCTGGCACTATAGATTGCACTATAACTTTGTTTATAGTTATGGTACAGAGTTGATAGGAACTCCAAGACATCCGTTATCCGAACTGTGTTGTATTTGTTCGGACAGTCCTATGCCTTGACATGGCCTCCTCAGAATCTGCAGACCAACAAGTTAATACGTTCATGTAGTGGATGATTGCTCCCTGTAACTGGGTTCACTAGGAGGTCCCTACTCTTGGGTACAGCCATAACTGGCTGGGCTATAATTCCCAATTTTTTTGGGAACCAGGCTTGAGTAGGCCAATCTGGCACTACCAATATGCCTGTGGCTTAGTCTTGCTTGATTTTGGTCAAGCATCGGTTTGTGAGACAAATTGGCGGAAAGCATACATAAACATTCCTCCCCAATTGAGGGAGAAAGCATCCACTGCCTTAGCTCCTGGATCCAGCTCGCAGGACACATATCTGGGTAACTGATGGTTTGGTCTAGATGCAAACAGATCAATATCTGGTATGCCAAATCGTGTAGTTATTTCGTTAAATACTGCCCGATTCAACATCCATTCTGTGTTGTTATTAAACATTCGTGATCCAGCATCTGTCACCGTGTTATATCTACCTCGTAGATAGACCGCTGTAACACAAATATTCCTCTCGATACACCAGTGCCAAATGAGGTTCGACAATCTGTCGCAAGATACAGATTTTACACCACCCTTGTGATTGATATATGCCACCGCAGTGGGGTTATCAATCTGAATTTGAACAAGCACAGGTTGCATATCGCTACAGAAAACCTTGAGTCCATATTGTGCCCCCAACAATTCTGGGTAATTGATTCCATGTGTTGGGGAATTACAGACTCCTGCTCATTCCATCTGCCCCCACAGCTCTAGACTGTGTTTGTGGCTCCCCATCCTTAGCCGCTAGCATTGGTCTGAACCACCGATGGTTTTCGAGCAAAATTTCCCTTGAGCTGTCTCTCGTTCGTTATCCACCATAGTTTATCAACAATGGCCTCTGCTGGTAATCCATAGTTTTGCCAATTTGGCCTGCATGTAATCTGAGTGTTCGTTCCTTTGCTCGCTGTAAATTCTGGTAATGCAAAGGCCCGTGACGTACTGCTGGAAATGCAGGTACTATTTGCCAATTACACTCGCTGTTTGCCTGATAGATGGCTAGTATTTGACTATCAGGTCATAGCAGGCTTACTTAAATCTTGTTGTTTGCCCCTAGGCAAAGTCACCAACATTTTTACTGTTTTTAATAGTAAATCCTAGGTAATCAATTACCCTTGTAGGTGTCAATTTTGATTTAACTGGATGGATGAGGTAACCAATTCTTTCAAACAGGGTTTTGGTTTGCTTTGACTGATGCTTCTGCCAATTCTTGGTGACTCCAAATTGAAAATGTCCTCCAAATATGCCATTACTATGTGGTTTTGAGACCTTTGTAGTCCCAGAATTGGTTTCCGTAGTTTAGTCAATAGTCTAGGAGCTGCTGTCAACCCATTTGGCAGAGCCATGCCATCCAGTTAAACTTCAAATATCTCCTGTTCTTAGTTGATAGACACCGAATAGTATGCATCTTTGAGGTTGATGCATGCCATGTGACCATTTTATAGGAAGCTCCTATAAAACAGTTGTTAGACCATAACAACATTTTACTGTTCTGAAAGTCTATACTGCACAAATGAGTTAAACCTGGATGAAGTGACATCCTCCACCTGTCACCTGTCCTGGAAGGCAATCCTGCCCATAATACTGGGCCTGCCTCGAAGACAACTCCGGTCCGAGTTCCAAGTCTGCTTGGAACCTATGTATGTTGTGCAGTAAAAATAATCACATGTTGTTATCTGTTTTTTAAAACCAGATCTGAAATTCATGTTATTGTCATTTTGAACAAAAACACAAGAGTAAAATTACCAACATGTAACTGGTCCACAATCCCTTGTTTCGGTAAACCCAGACCCACCTACCTCCATGGCTACCGGTGGTCTTGTGGTAAGCCCAAAGGCCCCTGATGCGGGTTCCTTTTCTCTCCTTGATTGGGAGTAGGACTGGTAGGGAGTGTGGATTCCATGTTTCTCCTGACCCCTGCTTGGGTCTTGGTCTGAAAACCTTATCATACTCAGCTTGCCTTGTAAGACAATTCTGGCCATAATTCTGAGTCTGCCTTGAAAGACGACTCTGATCATATTTCCGTGCCCAGCTTTCAAGCTACCACCGGCTTCAGTGAACTGCTTATCCCCTATGGAGGTGTGGGGTGTGTTGTCGCCTACTGATGAAGTTTGCTTGTCTTTGTACCTTGATTGGTCCGACAGCTTTTGCTTCCTTCTTCTGGTCTTACCTGAAGAGAGGATTCGGCGGCTAGTTTCTCCAATGTCACCCTGATAGCACTGTTCCCTTGCCGGCATTTGTGCGAATATTCTGCCAACTGCTGGCTCTTGAGGCCATATGCATGTGCTTCAGTATGTTCATGCTTTAAATTCGAGATCAGTTACCTACTGATCACTCACACTCCCCTCCACTGAGAGTGAGATTTGTAGGCAGCCCTGAAAACAGGTGCTGCCGCAGGCCCCTGAGGATACCTGCGCTGACATGGCCCCTCCAGTGGACCTAAATGAGATTCTTGCTTTGGGTCAGACTGAAACTGACCGTGGATGCTCCTCTCCTCAGAGCAGGAGACATTTGTGCAGCCCTGAAACAGGTGCCGCTGCCTGCGGGTTCTCCATAATTCCCGGGCTGATAACTCCCTCCTTTGGAGTATATCATTGTGGAGCACCTCTCCATCAGGTGCTCCATGTGGGTTTTGAACGTTTAAACACGTTACCCATGAAGGAGGTTATCCTTTCCATCCGGGATCTTCCTGGCCAGACTTATTTGCGGGCTTTCTCCTTGCTGCTGGCACGGCCTGCTGTAGAGGCCCGTGCTGATACTGCTCCCCCCTTCGGAGCAGAACATTGTTGGAGCAACTTCTCCATGAGTTGCTCCATGTGGGAGAATCGTCCTCAGACGCTCTCCGTTGAGGGAGGGTATCCCTCTTCCCCGGACTCATCTGAGTCAACGGGTGTCAGACTTGCGGGTGGTTTTTACGTCCGGCAGGACCACCACGGAGCTCCTCCTCCTGCACCAAGTCTTTCCTGCCGGTTCTGCCGGCGGTAATGTCGGGAACAAGACCGTCGCCCGCTACTGGGAATGCTGCGGTCTTCGGCAGCCGACTTCCCCGCGGACCGTCTCCTCGACATCTGGGCTCTGAAACTACAAAAAGCTTCAAGTCCGAGAGAACGCAGGTAAGTAGTTCAACTTTCCTTACCTGCCGATCCTGACGGCTGGGAGGACACAGTGCCTCTCCAGTCCGTCATGCGCGTTGCGTTCAGACGTAATGACGCGCACGCAGACGGACGGCCCTTCTTCACGTAGTCACTCACGTGACTCCGAAGTAAAATTGTATTTTTCCTACCGCAAGCCAAAAATACTAATGCAATACATTGATTAATAGAGATAAGTGTCGATCGAAACAATTGCTTGCCAATTTCAGTGGCCTCTGCAGTGTGACTATAAAGAGGTCCGTAATAATGAGGGTTTACTGTACATTGAGGCAGTACTCAAGAGTCACCATGTATCCGCCGCCATCTTGCAACCTTAAAGTGCAAAATTGTTTTAAAAAATGTTGGTCTTAAGTTGATATAAAAGCCTGTTGCCCTGGTCACAGCACTGGGTTGGAATTGGCCAGATAATATTGTTGTATTTGGCCAAATAACCCTCCACTGCTGCTCCGCCGCTCCGTGCCACTGCAGGCCGCATCCAATCCCAGCGCTCGACCTCGTGGAGAGGCACCCTATCCAATTGAGGCCCTGGCTGCTGCAGGGCCTCCAGTGGCCCACTCCGCGGACACATCGACCCACGTATGCGCCATCACTCACCTCACACGGCCACTGCTCTGCGTCCGTGTCCCAGAGCACCACCCGCTGGCCAACCTCGGAACACTCAGCACTTCTCCGAGGTTGCGGGAGGTGTGCCCCCAGCCCGCTCACCGGCACCATTCCCTTCCTCGATCCACCACCTTCTTGAAGATAAATTCCTCCCCATTATGTTCAGGGCTTTGACCATGGCAGCCAGTCCTCCTAGGGGTTTCTTGCAAGGACGGTACGGTGGGGCAGTGGTAGAATAGCTGCCTTACAGCGCCAGAGACCTGGGTTCCATCCTGATTACGGGTGCTTGTTTGTACGGAGTTTGCACATTTTCCCCGCGACCTGCGTGGGTTTTCTCCGGGATCTCTTGTTTCCTCCAACACTCCAAAGCCACACGGGCTTGTAGGTTAATTGGTTTGGTATAATTGTAAATTGTCCCTTAGCGTGTGTGGGACAGTGTAAGTGTGCGGGTATCGTTGGTCGGCTCGGACTCGGTGGGCCGAGGGGCCTGCTTCCATGCTGTACCTCTAAACTAAACTAAACTAAGATGATGGTAGATAAAAGTGCTGGAGAAACTCAGCGGGTGCGGCAGCATCTATGGAGCGAAGGAAATAGGCAACGTAATGGGCCGAAACCGACTGTCTGAGGAAGGGTTTCGGCCCGAATCGTTGCCTATTTCCTTTGTTCCATAGATGCTGCCGCACCCACTGAGTTTCTCCAGCACTTTTGTCTACCTTCGATTTTCCAACATCTGCAGTTCCTTAATAAACTAAGATGATGTACGTTCTGCTAGGCCAATTGGGGTCATCCCTGAGCAGATTCCCATTGAAGCCTGTGAAAGCTCCCAGATATGACCAAGGTAACGTCAGAAAGGAAGGGAGCAGGGAGAAGAGACGTAGCTAGCAACTCGAAGGATTTGCTGCAGAATTGTTGGTAATTTGTCAAAGTTACTGGGGCTCCGAGACTCCGTCGTGAATTCGACGCCGCTGTAGTTGAGCATTCAGCGCTGTTACTTGCTCTTTATTTGTCTTGCTCAGCTAAATTTAATAATGTCGAAGAAATGTCTTGCGTCGCCCACGCTGTCGATGGGACGAAAGCTACTTTTGACGCAGATTTCTATCAATAACCCTATTAAAACAAAAGCATCCTTATTTTTCTGTAGCTATTTTTAATCAGATGCTTTCTTAAACAAGTGTTAAAACTACCAGGGAGAATTTTGTTTCAATGCAAGCTGAATCTAGAAGTTCCCCACCGCAAAGAAACCTTTTCCCTTTGCCCCCACCCGAATTCTTTAATCAGCGGGTAGTTAATCTGGGGAACTCTTTGCCTTAGAGGGCTGGGAGGCCAAGTCGGTGTATATTTTTAAGGAAAAAATAGACAAATTCTTGATTAGAATGAAGGGTTGTGAAGGGTTATGGGGAGAAGGCAGGAAGATGGGGTTAGGAGGCATAGATTAGCCATGATTGAATGGTGGAGTGGACATGATGGGCCGAATGGCCTAATTCTACTCCTACAACTTGTGAACTTGGAATCAAAATGTACATGCAGTAGAAAGTGGTAGAATCCTAACCTACCTGTGTCCCACCCCCTCTCCTGGTCAATGTTATCGTGCAGCTTTGCAGCAGAATCTTTACTCAGCTTCTACGTTAAAGCCTCCTTTTACACACAGCGGTGATTCCCAGTGCTAAGTATTCCTCTAATATTTGCTGCGACCACTCCCTCCCTCTCATCATTGAATGGCTTGCTTTCTTCCACAAACTGACACCAGCAGTAGCAACTCCCCCACTTCCCTGGTACGAATCCAACTTTGGTCGAGTGACTGAATAGCACACATTGTCATTCAGTCAAAGGGCAGTGAGTTAAAGCAAACATATTTTCATCTGGAGAGTCAGACAAGCTTCTCAAACTACTCAATTTTCCTTCTTGCAATTAAGGACATCATCTGAATGCTCAATGCAATTACTGCATTAAACTTGCCCCTTCAAAAGCTATTATTCTCTCTGTTGGGTCTCTCTGATAGAGGCCATAAAAAGCTGATACTCTGTTTACACAGGTGAAAAAGTAACAAGAGACAGAAACAAGCAGAGCCAGTGTGGGAAATGTAATTTGACACTGCTTCAGTAGGAAGTGTGTTCTTCTGAGGTTTTGGCTTGGGATGCATTGTGGGACAAAGCTGCAGGATTCTACATTTTTTTGTACCGATTCCATACCCAAAGTCGCTAACTTCTGTTTCCAAACTTTGAAGGCAGTTTATGCAGTTAACCAACAGTTTCCTTCCAGTATTTAACTTGTTTTTTCCCCTCCTTTCTCTCGACTCTCTGCTTTGCCACCAACAGCGCTGCTCTCCAACCTGGCAGAATGACTGAAGGACTCACAGGAGGTAAAACCATGTGTCAGGTCCAAAGAAAGCTTTACTTTGTATCTGGTCTGTTTACCTCTTCAAACTCGGAGCAAAGCAGGGCAGTCCCTCGTGGTGGGCAGCTGGATCTTCACGCTAACATTGACCATAATTAAGAACACAATAGATGCTCATAAATAGATCGGCCGACATGAAGAACTAATTTAATTCGCGACTTTCATGCTTTACCATTCATTTAAAGGAAAAGATAAAACAATTGCGGAGATAGCCATGTGAAATGTGACTCAGCGGGTTAGGCAGCATCACTGGAGAAAGATGCTGCCTGACCTGCTGAGGTACTCCAACATTTTGAGTCTATCTTCGGTGTAAACCAGCATCTTTGTTCCTTCCTACACGTCCTGTGAAAAGGTCAGGTACCTTGCACGTTCACTTTCTAAAAGAGTTTTTTTTTAAATGTCTTTATAATCCCAAGCACCAGCTTTGTCCAAGTTGCAACTTGTCGGGCATTTCGAGCCTTTGATATCCAAAAAAATTGCATGCACGTATTTCTCCCACAATTGGTTATTTATTTAGCTTCTCTGATCTGGGGGCTCAAAGAAAATGAAGGTTTGGAAAGGATTCTGGAATTTTTAATGACTTGGTTAACAGCAGCTACCTAATATGAGGCGAGCTATTAGAGTGAATGTTATCCTTCCTTAAGAGAATCATAACAATTGCTGCAGAGTTACTTAAAGGAACAGAAACAATATGCACTGATTTATGTTCCATCCAAATCTTTAATCAGGAACCTGGCTGATATTTTCCAATTACATTCTTTAAGGGAGCAATGCTCAGGAACAGACAAAATGCGTAGGAAGAAACTGCAGATGCTGGCTTAAACTGAAGAGCGACACAAAAAGCTGGAGTAACAGGCAGCATTTCTGGAGAGATGGAATGTGTGACATTTTGGGTCGAGACCCATCTTCAGACAGTCTGAAGAAGAGTCTCGGCCTGAAACATCACCCAATCCTTCTCTCCAGAAACACTGCCTGTCCTGTTAAGTTACTCCAGCTTTTTGTGTTTATCTCAGGAACAGAAGTCTCCAGTTTTTCTGGGCCACCTAGACTTGCACCCTAGTGTCCAGGGACCTATAATCCAAGCTGGATTCCCCTTCTCTGGCCAGTAGAGAGGTTGGCTCAGAATAGTTGACTGTGAACAGACACGACCTTTGCTTTGCAGCTTCCTGGCGAGACCACTGATGAAAATAAAAACTTTTGCTTTTCTAATAGGCCTGTCCCACTGTACGAGTTCACCCAAGAGCTCTCCCTAGTTAAAAAAAAATCAAACTCGTGGTAAGCACGTAGAATGTACGTAGCGGGTAGGTCGGAGCTCGGGATGTCTCTTAGCGGCTCGTAACGTTAATGGCAGGTAATCAGGAAACGCGGTAAGCATGGGAAGACTCGTGAAGATCTTTCAACATGTTGAAAAATGTCCACGAGAGCCCCGAGTACCTACGAGCGGCTATTACTGAAATTCTCCGAGTTCGAATTAGGGGAAACTCGGGAGAACTCTTGAATTAGCTCGTACAGTGGGACAGCCCCATAACTCTTTTTTGCTGACAAGTTGTAAGTAACCCGCATGTAACCCACATGCTACATAATAATTAAGTTATGACCATCTCCAAGAAAATGCCCAAAAGCCTTCCCATTTCAAGTTCCCCTCCATCAGCTTTGTTGAGGTGAATATTGAAGTGAAATAGCAACTTAAATGGACCAAATTCTCCCAGGAAGGACAGAGGCTGAATTATCTGACATACAGCTATCCTCCAATCGAGAATGGCTTTTCACCGACTACATGATGCGTCAAGAACACAGTGTAATATTTACCTTTTAATTGAGTGGGCACAGGCACAAGAATGTTTAACAGTGTCTGAGGAAGGGTTCCAACCTGAAACGTCACCCATCCTTTATCTCCAGAGATGCTGCCTGACCAGCTGAGTAACTCCAGCACTTTGTGTCTTGGAGGGGAGGATGCTCCTCAAACTGCGGAGCATCTTGGACATTACAGCTCACCCCCCTCCATGACACACTGGTCAACCTGAGCAGCACCTTCAGCAACAGACTGGTTCCACCAAGATGCAGCACAGAAGAGATCCCTTTTCCCCGTTGCTATCAAACTGTGCAACTCCTCCCCCTTCTGTCGTGGGGTAGACTGAGACTGACTCCACCATGTATCTTGTGGTATGTTTTATGACTGTTGGCGACCAATTTATTTCCTGGGATGAATAAAGCTCTATCGTATTGAAGATCAACCAACCCAGTTGAACCATTTAACTCAATTTCTAATACCTCCACAATTTGGCTCTAATGGATACTCTTTAGAGGATATAACACTCCCATTCATCAAGCTTTCTTCAAAAGTTCTAAGCCTCACATTGCTTATCACTGTGAAAAATAAGAGAAATAACATTTACACTTTCAGACTGCCACAAATGAAGGGCCACTGGAATTACTTGCCAAGCTCTCTGACCTAATGAGTTCTTCCAGCAGTTTGTTGCTTGCTCAAGATTCCAGCATCTACGGTCTCTACTATTAAACTCTTGTCAATTTCTGCTTAAATGTGGATTTTACTGCAAAGGCAAGATCTTGGAGGAGTTTGTGCCTCTGCGAGCCTGGAACTATGGTATGCAAAGGAGCCTGATGATGGTGTGTCAGAAATGATGGAGAAATCATGATTCCTCCACGTATGTGACATTTCAATTCACTTCTTCTTCTTGCGTATGGCGTGCACAGCCTAAAGTTGTAGGACAACTTGTACTATTTGATCTTATTTGATTGTGCACGCCAGGTTGATTGCATTTGTTGAAACAGTGAAGGTTGCAATCCCCCACCCCATCAATTCACTGAGGGATACCCGATTATTGAAGGCTTCCAATCATGGGTAGTGAGATGATCAATCAGAGAAGTGATGTGGATCCAAATCGTAGGTTCGTTTAGTTTAGAGATACAGCATGGAAACAGGCTGTTTAGCCCACCAAATGTGTTAACCATTGCTCACTCATTCACACTAATTCTATGTTATCCCACGTTCTCAACCACTCTCTACACATTTAGGGCGATTTTACACAGGACAGTTAACCTACAAACTTGCACATCATTGAGATCTGGAAGGAAACTGGAGCACCCTGTGGAAACCCACACAGTCACAGGTCGAATGTGCAAACTCCATACAGACAACACCCGAGGGCAGGATCGAACCCACGTCTCTGGCATTGTGAAGCAGCAGCTCTGCCAACTGTGTCATGTTGCCCATCTCTTTGAATATGTTTTTTCAATTTGACAGATGTCTTCAACATATTTTAAAGGATGAGTACTTGCAGAGTGCACGTATAATTTCCAGAATGCTTTTACAGACAATGAAGCACTTATATTTTTTAGGGACAGTCACTGTTGTAAAGTAAGAAACATAGATGCCCATTTATGCATTGCAAGCTCCCACAAATAACAACAAGCTAACCTGTTTTAGTAATGTTAACTGGGATAACGATTGGGTTTGGCACAAGAATAATTTAGTTTAGAGATACAGTGTGGAAACAGGCTCTTTGGCTGAACGTGTCCACGCCGAACAGCGATCCCAGCACACTAACGTTATCTTACACACACCAGGGACAGTTTACAATTATACCAAAGCCAATTAACCTATAAAGCTGTATGTCTTTGAAGTGTGGGAGGAACAGAGATCCCAGAGAAAGCCCACACAGGTCGTGGGGAGAACATGCAAGCTCCGTACAGACAGCACCCTTACTCAGGATCGAACTGGGGTCCCTGGCGCTGTAAGGCAGCAACTCTACCTCTGTACCATGCTGCCACCCTCAACTCTATTTATCAGCTCAATTTCAAAATTGGGCCATAAGCTCATTTGTATTTGCTTAAAAGTTGAAAGTGCATCATTTAATGTCTCCCCAAAAGAAGACATTTCTATTACCAGCATCACTGAACGGTGCCTTGAACCCCCGGCCCTGACACATACTGTGTTGCCAACTGAGCCACAGCTGAAATTTACACTTCTTTACTCGGAAGAATCCTTCAAATCTCCATTTAATGTCTTTAAATCTCTAATATTGCTCTCTCTTTTCTTCCCAAATTTTAGACTCCCTCACAAATGATCCCCAGCAGATTGATACAAATTTAATTTAATTGAATTTTTCTTTCTCAGTCACTTTATTCTTCCATTTTAGTGGTTTGATTTGGTACATATTGACTTTTATTGGATATCTATATTACTAAAAGTCTGATCTTGACCACTTCCTGTTGTTCTGTATATTGATTTTAGAAAAAACGCTGCCACTTATGGCTGTGATTTTTGGCCACCTTACTCAGAGTACCCCTCTGCTGCGCAGGACTAGTGGATTTTTCCCATCCATGAAAAATAAAAGTGTTATTAGTGTTTAAAACATGTTGAGATTCTCTCTCCTGAAGCCCCCTTCGGAGGGCCTATAAAACCCGGAAGTGTTGAGTGCCTCAGTTAGTCTCTGCAAGATGGGGGAGCGAGAGGGTCACATCTCTCAGTCTGAGCTGTGAATAACATTGAACACATGTCTACTAAACTGTGAGTGGTTTTGCTGACCTGTCAGTGCCCTTAATGTGGTTTGAAAATATAGTTTGGAAATGCTAAAGCTGTGTTGCCTTTGGTTTGGAAATGCTAAAGCTGTGTTGCCTTTGGTTTGGAAATGCTAAAGCTGTGTTGCCTTTGGTTTGGAAATGCTAAAGCTGTGTTGCCTAATTAAAGTTGCGTTGCCTAATTAAAGTTGCGTTGCCTAATTAAAGTTGCCTTGCCTAATTAAAGTTGCCTTGCCTTCTATATAATTAAAAGTCTAATCTTGACCACTTCCTGTTTGCGCTTTATATTGATTTTAGAAAAAAACATTACCACGTACAGCTGTGATTTTTGACCATCTTACCCAGAGTCCCCCTCCGCTCATCAGGTGCCGAGGATTTTTCCCATCGATGAAAAATAAAAGAGTTATTAGTGTTTAAAAAATGTTGAGATTCTCTCTCCTGTCAATCACGCCATGAAGGCCACGCCCCTTCTTGTGGGAGGGGGAGGGACTATAAAACCCAGAAGTGTGGGCGTGGCTCAGTCTCTGCAAGATGGAAGAGGGAGAGGTCATGACTCGCTGTCTTTAGTGGCCTTGCACCCTGCTTGAAATGGTATGAAACTGCACTTGAATTTGGTGGCCTTGCACCCTGCTTGAAATGGAATTTCAAGGAATAGCAGTGAGTCAACTGCCAATCCACCAGCCATGAGTGAGTGAGCTGCCAGCACAACAGGCTTGAGTGACTGAGCCGCCAGTTCAAGAATCCATTTGGCCCACAATGTCCATACTAGCCCTCTGGAAACCAGTCCCTTCAGCCCACAACACCCATACCAGCGCTCCAGAAAGCCCCCCCCCCCACTGGCCACCAATATTGGAATTGGTGGAGAGGTGGAATATTGCGTTGGGGGACCAGCCCTCCCGTGTGATGCTGGGACCCAATGGGTCATGTTAGTGGGACAGGCCCTTAACCCCATTCTCCTGACGTCTCCCTATAACTCCTGACACCTTTACTAATCAAGAATCTATCTATTTTTGTTTAAAAAAATATCTATTGACTTGGCCTCCAGATCCTTCAGTGGCAAGGAATTCTACAGATTCACCAACCTCTGACTAAAGAAATTCCTCCTCATCTCCTTCCTAAAAGAACGTCCTTTAATTCTGAGGCTAGGACCTCTTTGTTTCTTTGTTTCTTGATTAGCATAGGTGTTATAGGAAGAAGACAGGCCAATGAGATTCGGAGGGAGAGATAGACCAGCCATGATTGAATGGTGGAGTAGACATGAATGGACGAATGGCCTAATTCTACTCCTATCACGTATGATTTTATGATCTTATGTCCCAGACTCTCCACATCCACTCCACGTCCACTCTATCCAAGCCTTTCACTATTCGATACGTTTCAATTAAGTCCCCCCCCCCCCATTCGTCTACTGGACCTAGGGCACTGCTCTGAGGAGTTCATGCAGCTACATCATGGGCTGAGAAGCTTCACATCCAACAACTTCACCCATCTTCCTTGGTCCTGTTGACCAAAGCCCTTAGAGCGTTTTTCCTGATTCTCATTGATCTGCGTTTGTAGAGGCTATAATACGTCATACTCAATCAAATGGACTTTGCATGTTCCTCCTGTGAATGCATGGGTTTCCTCCAGGTGCTCTGATTTCTTCCCACATCCCAAAGACGTGAGGGTTTACCAGCTAATTGATCTCTTCCCACATCTTCCCAGAGGCCATTCGGACTGTAAACTCCTATCTCACCAGGGATTAACTTTTACTGTACCACTCTACTGCTTTTTTTTTAAATTGCTGTTTTTTTCCCTTTTTCCTTCCGCCCACAATATTTAATATGTAAAAGAATATGTGATTCTGTTCCATTCTGTTTGTAGTTTGTTTGGTTGTTTGTTTGTTTGTCTTTTTGCACAAAGTCCGCGAGCATTGCCACGTTTCATTTCACTGCACATCTCGTATGTGTATGTGACGAATAAACTTGACTTGACTTGACTTGACTTGACTCTCTAAATTGCCCCCTGTGTATAGTGGGATAACTAGTGCGAACAGGTGATCAATGCTCAGCATGGACTAGGTGGGCCGAAGAGCCTGTTACCATGCTGTATCTCTAAACTAAACTAAAATGTGTCTTGATGTTAAGGGCAGTCAATCTTACCTCACCTCTGCAATTTAACATCTGCCTGTACTTGGATCAGAGCTGTAATGATGATTGGAGTTAAGGAGGCAAAATCCAATCTGAACAGCAATGTCCAAATTATTGGTGACAGTATAGGTTTAGGCTCATTATTGTCATGTTTGAAAAAGCTTTGTTTTGCATGCTATCCAATCAAGTCAGAAAATACTATACACAAATACACTCCACTAAAACTGGCCAACTTCCATCACTTTGCTGATGATTGAGAATGTGCTCATGGACCGTAATTAGCAAGATTGAATACATTTTGCTTTCCCCAAAAGCAAGAAAGATACTTTTGTTGTGTAATAGTAACACTCCTGCAATGCGGACTTTAAAAAAAGCAGGCAAATAAAGAACTGGGTGGCCTGGTGGTTTAGCTCAAAGTTCACCAACCTCTGGAACCTAGGTTTGAAAACAGGCCAGACCACTGGAAGAAATTCTTCTCCTGCTGACAACTAAAGAACTCTTTGTGAAACAAACTCAGTTCATCTTAATCCAGATCCCAAAGGACACAATCTAAAAATGCTCAGTTGTGTTGCAAACATTTCACACTTGGAGAGATGAGAAGATGGTGCTGTCGAGGCTAAGAGTTAGGATGGGGGTAGGTAGAAGGTTTATGTTAATGCAAAGGAATTCGTTAGGCACAGTAACGTATTCGCTTCTGTAATTAATGGAACAGGTACAACAAATGCCTTCATCGTAAAATAATGTTTATCTTGGATATTCAATTTGAAGTGTACTGCAAAGAAAAAACATCTCCACACCATAAAGAGATATTATTAGTTATAAAACATTTCCTTTCCTTGTTTTCTCATTAAAAATCACTATTCAGTGCTAAATAGTTCATGCATTCTCTAATTATTTCACTTAATTTCTATCTTCTAACTTAGAAACATAGAAAATAGGTGCAGGAGGTGGCCATTTGGCCCTTCAAGCCAGCAGCGGCATTCAACATGATTATTGCAGATCATCCAAAATCAGTACCCCGTTCCTGCTTTTCCCCCATATCCCTTGATTCTGTTAGCCCAAAGAGCTAAATCTAACTCTCTCTTAAAAACATCCAGTGAATTGGCCTCCACTGCCTCCTGTGGCAGGGAATTCCACATATTCATAACTCTCTGGGTGAAAAAGGTTTTTCTCATCTCAGTCCTAAATGGCCTACCCCTTAGTCTTAAACTGTGACCCCTGGTTCTGGACTCCCCCAACATGGGGAACATATCTTGTACATATCGCCTGAGTAAGGTAAACTGTAAATAGAGGTGTGGAGTAAAAGATGTTCTTTGTGAGTAACCCGTTGCTGTGGTGCAGCAGTAAGAGTGGCACGGTGGCACAGTAGCAGAGTTGCTGCCTTACAGCACCGGAGACCCGCGTTCGATCATGACTACGGGTGCTTGTCTGTACGAAGTTAAAACGTTCTCCCCATGATCTGCATGGGTTTTCTTTCTCCGGGTGATCTCCGGTTTCCTTCCACAACTCCAAAGACGTGCAGGTTTGCAGGTCAATTGGCTTGGTATAATAGTGAATTGTCCTTGGCATGTGTAAGATAATGTTAGTGTGCGGGGATCCCTGGTTGGCATGGACCTGGTGGGCTGAAGGGCCTGTTTCCGCGCTGTGTCTCTGAGCTAAACTAAAAAGAAATGTTACCTGTTTTCCTGTCTCCACAGATGCTGCCTGTTTTGCTGGGCGTTTTTCATTTCAAATGAAATTTGAAGTTTTTCATTTCAATTTCAGATTTACATTATCCAATGAAGTGTCTGCCTCACCTTTCTCAACATTGGAGGAGCATAGGTGAGTGCATAAGGCTCCCATCACCACCGGGAGCAAGTTGACATTTGGCACTTTGGATTTTTTAACATCTTGTCCTGTGCATTTGGAAACAAAACATCTGCAATGTTTTGGGTTGTAATCCATTCAATCTATGCAACCGTACTCCACTTTCATATTTCCTTCCATAAACTGCTTATTGTTTCCCTTCCAGATCTAAATGCTAGCTCAAAGTAACTCAGGATCTGATTGAAATCTGTCTGGCTCTCAGCGATACTGTGGTAGGTGACCCAAACTGTTGCTGGAGCCACGCAGGTATCTGGTTTGGCTTCAGAATTGTTGATGCAGATGCTTTGAGGTCAAATGCATTTACTGTTGGCTTTGGATTGTTTTCTTATGGGTGGCCTGCTGTTTTGAAAGAACTAACAATTTAAATAATGTCTCAACCCCGCTCAGACTCTTTCTGTTTACTTTTTATGAGTTAAACTGAAGGAGACTCATTACTGAGCAGAGGCCGTCTGCCTGCTTGTGTATTCATACATGTCTGCAATCATTTCAAATATTTTGCACACTGAAAGGGACGTGTATTTTAACTCTTTAAAATGAGAGCACTATATATTGAACCCCTGTTCCTCCAAGAAGTATATTTCAATATAGTATAAATCATGACGGATTTATCTTCTGTTTGTGTTACCTCATCCTGTCATCATTCAGACGAGTATATTCATGCTCTTTATATTACAGGACCGCAATCATGTGTTATAACCTGACTCTCTTGTTACTTAAACTGCCTTGTTTATTTTATACAAAATCTCCACAAGGCACAATTGGAATCTTTTTTATATTCGTCTGCACCATCAGTCAGCAGTCTATGAAACCACCTCCCCAAGGGAGCTTTAACACATTGATTAGTTTGTTTCACAAACATACTTGCCTCGGATGTGGACTGCTCTTTTTTTAAGTGTGCTAAAACATTGTTCTGTGGTGTTCAAATTAGGCTGAAATGATTGTATAATTAGTTAAAAGTGAGCGAGCAAAAGCATTGGAGTGATATCCATCTGAAAAGTTGGTTTGAACCACAACCTATGGTGACGGTTGCCTTTCAGCATCCACTAGTTTCCTGCACTGAGGAAAAATAGTCATCCCTTAAAGCCACAATCCCCATGTCGTCAGATACCAGTAGCACTGGTAGCATTAGTAGCACTAGTAGCACGCAGACAGCCAGGGGGACGAGGGAGACTGCAGGGATGGATTGCATTTGTGTGTACGAAGGAACTGCAGATGCTGGTTTTTACAGTGAAGATGGACGCAAAATGCTGGAGTAACTCAGCGGGTCAGGCAGCAGCTTTAGAGAAAAGGATTAGGTGACGTTTCGGGTCGAGACCTTTCTTCAGAGTCTTGACCCAAAACGTCATCTATTCCTTTTCTCCAGAGATGCAGCCTGACCCGCTGAGTTACTCCAGCATTTTGTGTCCATCTTATTGCATTTCTGTGCCTGCCCCCATACTGTCAGCCACTCTTGTGGAGCCAGCTGACACCTCTCATGATACCTCAGGACGCTCAGTGAACCAGGCAGAACATAATTTACTCTTTGGTTTCGTAAAACCCTTGTCAGCTTGAGCTCTGCCTGAGCATCTTGGAATGCAGTGTGCCTTTGTGCTGCTTTGGGAAGTGTTCTGACGTTAGCGTCCAAATGAAGAACAAAATAGGTTGTGCCGCTTGCTGTCTTTGCAACTATTAAATGATAGTCGCTTTCTGGACTGGGATGCCCTAACTTACGTAACAGGAGATATTGAACCGCTAACAGGTATCAAAATGAGAAATGGTAGTTTGAAGAAAGGTTCCGACTTGAATCCTTTTTCTCCAGAGATGTTGCCTAACCCGTTCAGTTACTCCAGCACATTGTGTCCATCTTCTGTATGAACCAGCATCTGCAGTTCCTTCCGACACAATTGATGGAAGTGAGCTTCCTTTTAAAAGTCCCAGTATGGAAGATGTTGCCGCTTTTTGTTTAGATATCTGTCAAAAGATGTGGTTACTCAATCGATAAAACCTTCAAAATTCCTGTTGTCTAAATGGACGTGATGCCCTAAATTCGTGGTGGGGTATTTAATTCCCCATTTCAATCATTGTTGAACGTTGATTCTTCACATTTGGCAGAATATTTAAAAATTACTCAATGGCACTCAGCCAAGGCGCTAGAAGGAGGACTATAGGTGGCGTATCCTTTAGGGAAAACAAATCCAGCAAGACCAATCCTGCCTTCGCAGAATGTGGGTGGGCTGATGCTCTTGCTGATTGTTGCACAAAGGTCGACAGGCATTCCCACCTGTACTGGAGGAAGAAAAATGTAGTCGTTTACCTTCGCACAGCCCAACGTGGTGAAAGACTGAGTGAATGTGCTATGTCTATGAATTACACCCAAAGCAGCATAAACCACGAGAAAGGGGGAAAAGAAGCATTTTAGTTCAAAAACAGATTAACCTGACATGAGAAACTTAATAATTACAGCATCATTTTAATCTGGAGAAATCCTCTTTTGCACCAAACTGATCCATAGAATAGAGAGAGGCATACAAAACATGTCTGAAAAAGGTGTAAATTGATGCCAGATACCTCTCCGAATTCATTGTGATTTGTTATGAAATATCTCACACAGATAATGCTGGTTTATAGTTAATTACAATTTTCCAGTTCATTTAAATTTTACACCAGGATCTGCAAAAAAATTACTTACAAAGAATAATCTTATTCTCATTGGGGATTTAGTTTCATGGGGTCAGGATAGGAATACATGCATGCAACAAATTGTGCAGTCGTATAGATTTTAAGGTAGTTATTTGGTAGTAGAGTCTATCCCTCCAGAAATGAATAGCTAGTTGTAGGACTTAGCTACGGCACACCATATATTTGGATTCTTGCAAAGCAATTTGAAGATGTTTATGAATTAGCAGTTTTCAGCTTAATACACTAAAATGAATGTCCTAATCTGATTATTGTACCTCATTGAGGTGCTTCTCAAGTAGAGGTGGTCAGCTTTATATACTGAAATGTTAATACGAAACGAAAGTTGCTATTATTATTGTCATAGATTTGCATTGAAATGTTCACGTACACTGCTCCAGTCTTTTTCAGCTGGGAGAAACATGCAGCCACTTTGAGTAAATACCTCAAAGCCATGGGGAAGAAGCAGACTCTGTGGGTTTTGAATGGCTCTGGGCTGATAGACTTGAACAGTAGGTGGCAAACATGCTTCATCAATAAATGTGTAAGAACGAGCTAGTGAAAAGAGGTCCATTCATAACTGCAGCTCTGCAATACTACCCACCCACACCTAACCACCGCCTCCTTCCTGCCCCAGAGATCACCATCACAACCCACTATGCCAACCAAGCACTTCATGGTCTTAGTTAAGAGAAGGGAAATTCAAGAGTAAAATATTAATGACAAACTGTTGCCCCCAATTTTGTCCCTGAATATTTTCAACTTGCATTTCCAAACTGTGGAATTCTTCTATTCTGTAACTGAGTTGCTGATACATTAATGCAGAGAGAGTCCCATTGGAATTTTATCAAAATACAGAAGCCCAGGGAAGAGTGTAAAAAATGAGCAATAGTAGCTACCTTTGGCTGAAGACACACAAGCAGCACAAATATTGGCATTGACCCGTAGGGCAGCATTCAATGCTGTGGGTGTGAAGGATCCCAGCCCGAAATGTCACCTATTCAATTTCTCCGGATATACTGCCTGACCTGCTGAGTTACTCCAGCTTTTTTTTGTGTCCATCAGCAGTTCCTTCCTACACATAGCTATCTTTGGTTCCTCTTCTGAAACCCGATAGAGATAATAACACGCGGAGCATTGAATGTCAATTGTCAATGTCAATATTTCTGCTTCTCGTGTGCCTTCTTCCAAGATTATTTGGAGTTGGCAGAAGATGGGAATAGTCATAGCCATGATGGCTTCCACTCTTGTTGTACTGTTGCTGGCCAGGCTATTATGTCAAGGTGGGTAAAGCAACTGAAGCCTATCTGTGCATGTGGGGCAACACACTGAAATGAATTCAGAGGGTGGGGGGAACCAAAATAAACTGAACTGTTACTTCTTTTGCTACTTGCTCTGGCTCACCACACAGCCACGTTAATGAAAAGTGACCAAAGTTATGGAGATCAAGATGAAGCAAAATCAATAAGTAAGGACCTTCTGCCGAATTATGCACTTGGTCTGGCTTTAACTAATTCGAGCAACAATTATGCTGTTAAATTGCTATTATAATGAACATGGCATTGTAGAGTGCAGGAAAGAACTGCAGATGCTGGTTTAAACCGAAGATAGACACAAAATGCTGGCGGGACAGGCAGCATCTCTGGAGAGAAGGAATGGGTGACGTTTTGTGTCGAGACCCTTCTTCAGACTGAGAGAGGGTCCCGACCCGAAATATCATCCATGGCATTGTAGGGAAGCCTTTCTATCGGGGGTGGTAGGCATCACTCCATTGCTATGCCATGTAGACCTACACTTTTCAATACAATACAATACAATACAATTCAATTTATTGTCATTTGGACCCCTTGAGGTCCAAACGAAATGTCGTTTCTGCAGCCATACATTACAAACAAATAGACCCAAGACACAACATAATTTACATAAACATCCATCACATTGCTGTGATGGAAGGCCAAAAAAACTTATCTCTCCACTGCACTCTACCCCCCCATGTCAGAGTCAAAGTCAAAGCCCCCGGCGGGCGATGGCGAATTGTCCCGCGGCCATTAAAGCCACGCCGGGTGATGCAAGGCCGCGCACCGGGTTCTTGATGTTAGAGCCCCTGGCGCGCGCTCGCAGAGTCCCGCGGCCATTCCAATCCGCGCGGGGCGGTGATGTAGGCCCCGCTCCAGGTGCTCTTCAACCCCGCAACTCGGGCGGGAGAAGTCGCCGCTGCGGAAGCCCTGAAAAGCGGTCTCCCTCCAGGGACCCGCGGGCTCCCGGTGCCGCCGTCCGCCAAACCCGCGGTTGCAGCCTCCGAAACACCGGAGGTCGGGCCGCGGCAGCGTCCACCACAGCTCCACCCGCTCCGGACTCGGCCAGCTCCGCGACGGTGAGGTGAGTAGTCGGCACCAGAGCCCCCGGTTTTCCTGTTGGAGGCCGCTCCTCGTTGCAGCCCCAACGACAACGGACCCGACAAAGAAAAGGTCGGGTCTCCCGTGCAGGGAGAGATTTAAAAGTTACCCCCAACCCCCCCACACCACCCCCACCCCCACACACACATACCCCAACAAAAAATAACAAAAACTACATAAAAACATAGACATAAAATAATAAAAACGCAGACGGACTGCAGAGGCCGCTGCTGACGAAAGTCGCGCCGCCCACCGAATCTTTCGCAAATGGCATCTTTGAACATTATCAGTGGATAGAAAATAGATATATTAAAATGTCACTAAGTGCATCTGTCTTATTATTGAGCAGCATCTCAACAAGGTACAATAAAATGGTAACCTGCGTTCAGTATAGGATGGGTCTCGACCCGAAGCGTCACCCATACCCTCTCTCCAGAGATCCTGCCTGTCCCGTTGAGTTACTCCAGCATTTTGTGTCTATCCTCCATTCAGCCCATCTAGTCTACTCCGCCATTCAATCAATGCTGATCTATCTTTCCCTCCTAACCCCATTCTCCTGCCTTCTACTGCTGCGCCACTGTGGCCACTCTGTGGCAAAGAATTTTACGGATTCAGGGCAGGACCAGATTGTTGAGGGCAAGGCCGTAGTCATCATGTACATGAACTTCAGAAAAACCTTTGATAAGCTTGATAAGGTTCCACATGAAAGGCTGTTCTGGAAGGTTAGATCACATGGGATACAGGGAAGGTTAGTTAACTTGATACAGAATTAGCTTCACAGTGGGAGCAAAGGGTGCCATTGGAAATAAGACCTCATGCAATATGAACTAAGAGACTGGGGAATGGGCTGTCTTCTATGACCTCATTAAATATCTACAGGATATCAAAGAACAGAGCCATCCTAAAGATAAGAAACCAAGATCCTATGATGACTTTGGCAGGGGCCTGGGCCATTAGTAGATACGCCACAAGAAATGGGCTGCTGGAGCGGCACAGTGGTGCAACGGTAAGGGCCTGTCCCACTTGGCCATCATTTGCGCGCCATTTACGCGACCTGGTAGCGTTTGGGTAGCGCGGGACGGGCGCATAGAGTGGCGTGGAGGAGTGTGGAGTTGCGCGCGGTATCGCGCAGCGATCCAGGATTTCGTTCTGCACGAAATCTTCGCGCGCCACCAGCCTATCGCGTAAATGACAGCCAAGTGGGACACCCTGGCACGGCGCAACGTCTCACCTCCAACAGCAGCAGAAGCAGGCAAGCGATTGCCGAGCTCGGCCTGGACTCACGGCCGTTGCGGATCCGGATCCGCCCCCACTCCTACTCCCAGAGCGGGGCCAAGACGATTGGAGGTAGACACAAAATACAGGAGTAACTCAGCGGGACCGGCAGCATCTCTGGAGAGAAGCAATGGGTGACGTTTTGGGTCTGAAGAAGAGTCTCGACCCGAAACATCATCCATTCCTTCTCTCCAGAGATGCTGCCAGTCCTGCTGAGTTACTCCAGCATTTTGTGTCTATCTTCAAATGACGTCACGCACTCCAGATGGCTGTGCGGGCGCATGATGATGCGCGAGACTGTCGCGCGTCAGTCACTACCGGCCTGTCGCGTAATTGACGGCCAAGTGGGACAGGCCCTGTAGAGTTGCTGCCTTACAACGCCAGAGACCTGAGTTCGATCCTGACGATGGGTCCTGTCTGTATGGAATTTGTACTTTCTCCCTGTGACTACATGGGTTTTCTCCGAGTGTTCCAGTTTCCTCCCACACTCCAAAGATATACAGGTTTGTAGGTTAATTGGCTTTGGTAACATTGCAAATTGTCCCTGGTGTGTAGGATAGTGCTAGTGTATGGGGTGATCGCTGGTTGGCACTGACTCGATGGGACAAAGGGCCTGTTTCCACGCTGTATCTCTAAAGTCTAAAGTCTCAAGAGCGTCTGGGAAAACTCAGCCAAATAAACTATTGTTGCTTGCACCAGGCAGCATTTCTTTCTCAAGTTTACCTTTGCTTCCATATTTTGGTTGCGTTTTATAATTATATTCAACCTGTAAACTTTACTCATTGGAGCTGTGACAAAAGATATTCTGAAGAAAGTTCCCGACCCAAAACGTCACCTATACATTTTCTCCAGAGATGCTGAGTTTCTCCAGCATTTTGTGTCTGTCCTTGGTATAAACCAGCATCTGCAGTTCCATGAAATTACATAAGAGATAGTTAGTTAAGTTCCGGGACGTGATGATGAAACTAATTTTAACCCAAGATCTGGTCCTCTAAAATAGTTTTAGGGTTTTTTCAATGACTATATGTGCTGTGTAATTAAACTCGCCAACATCCTGCAGTATTTATTCTAGTTTCCAGGCAGAATGGGTTCACAGAGCAACTAGTAATTTGACTAAAGCTTGCAGACACAATCCTTATTCCTTTTGACATCGTGCATTCTTGTCCTATTTTTACTTGGAACTATGTTTTCATAGGTTCTGAAAATTCTGAAACAAAAGGGAATGTGGGCTATCTCAATTGATGCTCCCTCTGGGACAGGATAACTTCTTTGCAGTTACTATGGTGTGGTCAAGGAAAGAGCGTTCATGTCGCGGCCCTGTTTCCGCCAATCTTTCCACCACTATGCAAAAGAAGCACAAGAAGCGCAAGACGGCATTGTATGCAGATGCCGAGAAGTGTGTTCAGCTCTGGCTGAACAATTTCTAATCTTGTGATGTGGACTCGATAAGATGTTACTATGGTTGTACTTGATTCCTTTAATGAAGACAGTATCTCTGAAGTCCTCCAACATGTCCTCCTCTTCTCACATGAGGGTGATGAGCTTATGGATTTGTGACTGATACATTTCCCTGTTTAGTTTTGTCAGATTTCTGTGAGCTTATCATCTATGCTCATAAGTCGTAGGAGTAGAATTAGGCCATTCGGCCCATCAAGTCCACTCTGCCATTCAATCATGGTTGATCTATTATCCGCTCTCAACTCCATTCTCCTGCCTTCTCCCCATAACCCCCAACACCCGTACAAATCTACTCCTGAGGACTTACTTTATTTGAGTTGCAAGATGGCCTTCTCGCCTTCTTGTAAGTCAGAAGTGGTCGGTTGGGGCACCGCTAGCCGGCAGCCCTGCCAGCAGCGTGTTAGTTTTTTCTACTTTTTTTGTTTTTTTTATTGTGTCTTAATGTGTGTTTTTAATGTTTCTCTGTGTGTCTTGTGTGGGGGGGTTAGTGGGAAACCGCTTCGGTCGCCTCCTCCACGGAGAGGCGACTTTTTCCATGGAGCCTCCCCCATGGCCTAACAGCAAGGATCGGTGCGGCCTATCCCGGGTACGCGCGCGGGGCTTCAGCTTCAGCAGTGGGTGCAGCGAGGACTCTTTCATCACGGAACGGGCGAGCCCTCGCCGGAGGGGAGCGGCAGCCTGAAGCCGCGGTCTGCAGAGCTCCAGCTGGCGCAGCGCCAAAGCTTGGGATCCCTCGTGGGGGACCCGGGAGGAGAAGAGCTCCGACCGCCGGCCCGCGGCCAACTTCTACCGCAGGCATGGCGTGGACTTACCATCCTGAGCGGGGTCCCTCGCAGGGGATCCCTGGAGAGGAGCTCTGACCGCCGGCCCTGCAGTCTGCGGTGCTTTTGGCTGCGGCACGGCGAGGACTTTAAATCTTCGACCACGAGCCTGCGGCCTACACCAACTTGAAGCCATGGTCTCTGGTGGGGAGGCACCAATTCAGGACTTATCTGGACTTACCTTGTCTGAACATCTGGACACCCGCAACGGCGACTGCGGAGGGTTGAGGTCCCGACCACGGGGGGAAATGGAGGAGGACTGGCCAATATTTGAGCCTTCCACCACAGTGGATGTTTGTGTAAACTTTTATTGGGTATTGTGTGTTCTTTTTTTTATTGTACCGCTGCTGGCAAATTAATTTCACTTGCACTTTATGTGCAAGTGACGAATAAAACTTGACTTGACTTGAAGTAGCATCAAAGTTGGGCGAAATAGATTGATGTGAAATAAACCTGAAGACAGACACAAAGTGCTGGAGTAACTCAGCGGGTCAGGCAGTATCTCTGGAGAAAAAGGATTGTTGACGTTTGAGCTGGACTCTTCTTCAGACCCAAAATGTCACCCATCCTTTTTCTTCAAAGAGATGCTGCCTGACCCGCTGAGTTACTCCAGGATTTTGTGTCTATATTCGGTGCATACCAGAATCTGCAGTTCCTTTTTACACTGAATGGTTGCAAGTCATCCTCAGTACCTAAGGAATGCCGAAGAAGACCTCCGAATGTAGATTAAAGGATAAAGAAGCAAAACTAGGTGCTACAGCATTATCACTGAGCGGATTTTATGAAGGAATTTATAATGGCAAAAAGATGCAAATAACAACCAAATGCTCTTTCTTAACCAATTGTATTTCCGTAGCTGATGGAACTCTTCAGTTAGGGCAAATTTTCTTATTATAGATTTATAGTCATGAAGCCATACCGTGAGGAAGCAGGCCCTTTGCCCCACGCCGACATGTCCCATCAACACTAGTCCCACCAACACTAGTCCCACCTGCCTGCATTTAGCCCATATCCCTCTAAACCTATCCTATCTATGTACCTGTCTAAATCTTAAACATTGCGATAGTACCTGCTCCAACTACCTCATCCAGCAGCTCGTTCTGTACAACCACCACCCTTTATGTAAAAAGGTTACCCGTCAGTGTCCTATAAAATCTTTCCCCCCTCACCTTAAACCTATGTCCTCTGGTTCTTGATTCCCTTACTCTGGGCAAGAGATTCCGCATTTACCCGATCTGTTCCTCGCATAATTTTGTACACCTCTATGAGATCACCCTTCATCCATCATCCTGTGCTCCAAGGAATAGTCCTAGCCTACTCAACCTCTCCCTACAGCTCAGGTCCTCGAGTCCTGGCAACATCCTAGTAAATCTCTCTGCACCCTTTCCAGCTTGACAACATCTTTCCTATGACACGGTGCCCAAAAGGGAACACAATACTCTTAAATACTCTTTGCAAAATACTCTTTGCATGAGTCAGAAGGAGAGAAGCAAAAGCACACGAGGGAAACAAGTGCTTTTGATGCCACTTGCCTTACTTTATAGCCTCCAGAACTGTGTTGCTCAGTGTTCAGCTAAGACTAAAGAAAGGTGGAAGACCATGAACATTCTACAGACTTGTCAGTGCTGTTTAATGGTCAAGGCAGGAAGGCGGGTGCTGCGGAGGAAGCTTTAAAACTCACTGGGGAATTCGGTGAAACCACTTCACATGCACTTGCCTATTTGGCAGCAATGGGATTGGAAGAAGGCTTAAGATATTCGACCAGACATCGAAGGCCATAGCACTGTGAGGTCTTTATGACTATTTTTTCAAGTCTTTCTCATGTGGAATTTATTATATTGCTTATGGAATTAATATGACTTAAATACTTAAATCTTTTCATTAATGGAAACACTTTTCAGATAAACTTAATTCTGAAGATTCAAAATGCTGTGTTTTACTGATTAGAAAGGAACTGTAGATGCTGGTTTATGCAGAAGATAGACACAAAATGATGGAGTAACTCAGCGGGTCAGGCATCATCTCTGGAGAAATAAGATGGGTACCATTTCGGGTCAGGACCCTCCTTCAGGCTGATATTTAGTTAAAAGAAGGATCTCGACCTGAAATGTCACCCATCCCTTCTCTCCAGAGATGCTGCCTGGCCCGCTGAGTTACTCCACCTTTTTGTGTCTATCTTTGGTTTAAAACAGCATCTGCAGTTCCTTCCAACACATTGAGTTTAATACCCATTGTAAGATTGAGTGAAGGAATCACCAAACGCTTGGGCCTTATTTTCTGAGATTGCTCGTACACAAATAGTGTCTGCATGCTCTAGGTCAATGACTGAGGTAACTTTGGTTCTAGAATGAAGGTGATGAAAGTTGGTCCATCCCATTCACCCTGTGGATTGACTCTGCTCCATCGGGGAGCTTGTCAGAGGAATGTGCAGTATTACAATGGGGGACATTGAGAAGGGATGTAGTGTGACAATACTGCCCTGTTTGACCTCAATCTGTACTGTGACTGGGTCAATGTTGGACCCATTAGTTAAGATAATGTTGCAGATATACAGTAGATTGATCGCAGGTTTCTGAACCTAGTCAATTAAAAAAAACCTCTTTATATTTCCTCTCTGTATATGCTGAAGGCTTTTGTGAGTTTACGAATGAACACATAATGTTAACTCTTCTGCCTATTCCTGAGGCACCATCCTTTCACCCCATATCTTTCTTTCCTAGCCTTTCCTCCCTTTGCTCCTCTAGTGCCCATTCCCCCCTCTCTCTCACCTCTCTCTCACCATTCTTCTCTCCTCCCCCTCCCGAAAACAGCCCATCTTCCCCATTCCCCGCTCCAAGACCCTCAACCCATGGTGAAGTTTAGCTGCAGTATTTTCAACATCGCAGTGCTCCCAGTGAGCGGATCAAATCCTCATGTGCATGGCACAAGCTGCTGCCACCGAGTCAGGAGTGAGAAGGACTCTCGACCCTGGAGACAGAGTGACGTTCGCCTGAAAGGTGACAGCACAGAATGGCAGAGTGGCACAGCTGGTAGAGCTGCTGCCTCACAGCGCCAGTCACACGGGTTTGATCCTGACCTCGGGTACTGTCTGTGTGGAGTTTGCATGTTTTCCCTGTGATCCTCTGGGTGCTCCGGTTTCCTTCAACGTCCCAAAGACGTGCAGGTTTGTAGGTTAATTGATCTCTGTAAAATTGCCCTTAATGTGTCTGGAGTTGATGCGAAACTGGGATAACATTGAATGAATGTGAATGGGTCAATGATGGTCAGCATGGGCTCAGTGGGCCGAATGGCCTGGTGCCATGTTGTACCTCTAAACCAATCACGCCTACCCTTTTGCCTATTATCATTTCTGTTTGGGTTATGCTGCCACGGATTTAGTTTCAGTTTTGGCATTGCATTTTGGATCCCTGACCTTGTGGTTTTCCGGGTCAGGTGATGGGGAGACCAATTTCACAGTTTTCCTGCACTATAAGCATAGGATGCTATTGAAGTTTTTATTATCCATGTGGCGCGTACTCTGAATACCTACTGAAGAACCCAGCCCAGGGCAGCAATGCTTGCACTGACGGTGATGTTGGAACCTTGGCTGCAGAACAGTCACAGCGCAGTCACATTGCAAGGCCATTCAACTGAGCTAAACTTTTCAATTCAATTGAAGTCTAGCAATTTGATTGCTTTGTGCAAAAGGATACCTGTGTCACAAAAATAAAGCGCTGGCAAGATTTTAGTGCTTAGATTATACAGGTTTATTTTGTCATGGAGGCACCATGCATGCACAAGTGAGATCAGGATGGCTTTTAATAGGATTTACATTTCTGTGTCGTATATTACAGAAAGCATGGCAAGCAATCCTTTGTTTGGCTACAAAGATGGTGCTTCATTCACTTCAACACCGACGGCTTCTGCGAACGGGATTGTCAAATTGGTACCAATTAGCAACACTTTTCAGGAGCTCCTTAATGCTGCTGCTTTGTGTTCTCGAGGGTCAGAGTTGATGACTACCTGAAGCCATGTAATTTGCGACTGGTAATTAATGTCAATAAAAAGAACTTAATTCCCAACTCGCTGGGTTGAATTTCAATCTAGTGCCACCTGGTATACCTTGAGAAAAAGGAGAATTTCATCCTCATTTTCTAAGTTTGAAAGGTAACGATGAAATTCGAAAGATAAAGAGTGCCCCAAGCCAATGTAAGCCGGACGCTATTAGGGTGGCATGGTGGCACAGTGGTAGAGTTGTTGCCTTACAGCGCTTTCAATCCCGAGTACGGGTGCTGTCTGTATGGAGTTTGTACGTTCTCCCCATGACCTCCTGGGTTTTCTCCGAGATCTTCGGTTTCCTCCCACACTCCCACGCTCCAAAGACGTACATGTTTGTAGGTTAATTGGCTTTCTAGATTGTCCCTAGTGTGCAGGATAGTGTAAGTGTGCGGGGATTGCTGGTCGGCGCGAACTCGGTGGACCGAATGGCCTGTTTCCGCTCTGTATTATCTCTAAACTAAAACTACTGTATTAGCTTTGGAAAAGATTTGTCCAATCTCGGAGTCCATTCAAACTCGAAACCCAGAGATAAATAAAGTACTTTGTTCAGACATATATTTGCAATCAGGTCCAGGAGGTGAAAGTTCAAGTATATCTTGTGTTTATCTCTCCTTGATGGCATTGCTTGTCAGAAATGTAAACAGTGTCAAGCTGTGATGGAAAAAGAAATGATGCGAGTTTGAAATTAGCCTGGTTAATGCTCTGGTCTGTCCAAAATATTTCACTGTTTTCACAGTCAAAAGCTGTCAAGGCTTCTTAAAACAAACAGCTGTTGGAATCTGGTATTAGCTCGGTCTTTGTAGCAGGGTATTAGCTGATGATACATTGTAGTCACTGGTCAGACTGACACAGCCACCCAGAAACAAGTATTTCATCACATGCAATGTTCAATCAATGCAGATGGAAGAAAAAATGTGCAATAGAAAATAATTACATTTTTCTCAACCTCTCATCATGTAAACAATCATTAAGTTTAATTTTGGTTTCGAAACAGGATCTTTATGGGGGACCCCCTCAGAGCATCTTGACTCAATGTAATATTTCCAAGCCCCAGGTCCACATTCCTCCAAATTGCATTTATCAATTGCACTCCATAAAAGACAGCCAAATGTGGAGCTTACAATGAGAAGACCCGGTTGTGTCCTTTTATATGTCATTGTAGATACCTGCAGAAGGCGAGCTTTTGAATACAAATGTTCCATTCAAATATCTGATCAATGTGGAGAGGCCACCCTGGGTTCCAATAGGAATGGAGATTTTTGGGGTTTTGATTGTATCAGGATCCCACTTGCATCATTAGACCTCAAATTATATGGCGTTCCAAAAAACACCATCTGATAGCAATTAGAAACTCAGCAGCCTAGAAAGTGCAAAGGGTGAAATTGATCTTGAACGTAAAGGCACTCCCAAACACACCGTCATTTTAAACTCGAAGATAGAAACAAAATGCTGGAGTAACTCAGCGGGCCAGGCTACATCTCTGGAGAGAAGGAATGTGTGACGTTTTGGACCGAGACCCTTCTTCAGACTGGATTAACTCATCCCACATCTTGTTCTCACTTTGCTCAGGGTTCAAGCCTCCCCTTAAAACATTTTTTTAACGTCTCTTCATGTAAACAGTCATTAAGTTTTAGTTTAGTTTTGAAATAGGATCGTCGTGAACCATCCCCCCAAATGAAAACAAATTATTGAAAGGAGTGTTGCATTGGAAGGTGGATGGTGAGTGCCAAAAGGATTATCACAATGAAATATTATGCACGTGAAGATGGATGGAGACTGAAATCTTTGCAATCCAAAAAGTGGCCTTGGTTACAGTGTATTGGCTGTAAGGAGAGGGTGGCCAAACGTAGACTATTTTCCTTAGACCGTTGGAGGCTGAGAAGTAACCTGACCGAAGTATATAAAATTATGAAAGGCATAGATAGTCGAGGCAGTCAGAATCTTATCTATTTCTACAGATGCAGCATAGAAAGATCTGAAGAAGGGTCTGAACACGAATCGTCACCCATTCATTCTCTCCAGAGATGCTGCCTGTCCCGCTGAATTACTCCAGCATTTTTTGTCTACCTTTTATGTCTACCAGCAACTGCAGTTTTTTCCTACACATAGAAAGATCACGGCTTGGTACAGAAATGGCTCTGACCAAGACCGCAAGAAATGTCAGCGTTGTGAACACAGCCAGGCCTTGTACAAACTCGCCTCTTCTCCATCGACTGTGTTTGCACTTCACACTGCCTCAAGTGGCAAACATATTCAAAGCCCCAGTTATTTTCACTTCTCCCCTTTCCAATTGTGCAGAAGATGAAAAAACTTGAAAGCACCTACTGCCAGATTCAACATAGACACAAAATGGAGTAGCTCAGCAGATCAGGCTGCATCTCTGAAAAAAACAATAGGAGACATTTCGGGTCGGAACCCTTCTTCAGTATCCAGCATTTTGTTTTTATCTTCAGTATAAACCAGTACTGCTCTACACTACCAGAGTCAAGAACACCTTCTTTCCTGCTGGACTCTTGAATGGCCCTCCCATAAACTAAGGATGAATTCATAATCTCCCAATCTACGTCATGCGCCTCTTGCATTTTTTTGCTGCACTTTCTCTGTAACTCCAACTCCATATTCCGTGTTTTATTTATTTTTCTCTCTTGCACTACCTTTATGAACTCACATATGGTACGATTTGCATGGATGGCATGCCAACCAAAGTTTCTCACTGCACGTGACAATAAAAAAACAATGAACTAATGAATTTCAGGATAAATTTTCAGAATAAGGGATGACCCCCATTAGGATTGGGAAAATGAGGTATTTCTTTTCTTAGTCAAGAATCTTTGGAATTTTGGACTCCAGAGAGTTGTGGAATGAAATCATTGAATATATTCAAGCCTGAACCGAACAAGTTTTATGTCCAAAGGGGAGTCAAAAAATTGTTTCGGTTTATTATTATCACATGCACCAAGTTACAGTCATAGAGCGTGGAAACAGGCCTTTCGGCCCAACTTTCCTACACCGGCCAACAGTGCCACCTTCCGACATTTGGCCCATATCCCTCCAAACCTATCTAACCCATGTACCTATCTAAGTGTTTCTTAAACGTTGGGGTAGACCTGGCCTCAACTACCTCCTCTGGCAGCTTGTTCCATACACCCACCACCCTTAGTGTGGAAAAGTTACTCCTCAGATTCCTACACATGTTCATTGGGTAAATCCAAATGGGCCTGAGTATTGTACAACACAAAGCTGATATCAATGTTCTGATTCCGTGATGGAAGGATCTGCAGTATAAATCAGACAAGGATGATTGATCCCTGGATACTGCCCTAAGGAACTCTTGCAACAATAGGTCTGAGATGATTCACCTCGAACATTTATAACTACATTCCTTTGTGCAAGGTAAGCCTTCAGCCAAAGATGGGTTTTTCCCCTTATTACATTTGACCCACATTTTACAAGGCTGGATTATGCTCAATTTATTCGAAGCCTACTTTCAAGTGAAGGGCAATTGGTTTTATCTTACTTTTTCAGCTCATATGTCAATATGTTTACACCAAGGCAGTAATGGGATCTGAAGAAGGATCTCGACCCGAAACGTCACCCATTCCTTCTCTCCAGAGACGCTGCCTGTCCCACTGAGTTACTCCAGCTTTTTGTGTCTATCTTCAGTAATGAGGTCCTGAGTCAGGCAGTCCTGGCAAAAAGGCTAAAAGTGGCTTCATACCTGTAATCTTGTTCGTTATCTTTGGATATTGAGAGCATACGGTAGAAAATCCCAGAGACACTGGCCATGATCTTTCAATGCAACCTGGATAAGGAGGTAGTGCTCTGTACAGTGAAATGCTGATTTAGGACAGGATTAAGTGTCATCCAATGGAAAATGGATAACTGATATAAGCCAGCATGGATTTGCTCAGGGCAAATAGATTTGAACCAGATTGATGGAATGTTTTGATCTTAAAAGTCTTAGAAACATACAGCACATGAACAGGCCCGACGGCCCATCATGTCCATGTTGACCATCAACCACCCATTTACACCAGTCCTACCCTAATCACAATTTTCTACCCAATCTATTGAACCCAATGATTTACAGATTGAGTTGATGAGGGTATTGCAGTTGATATGATGTATATAGATTACCAGCAGGTTTTTGCTAAGGTGCCATATCAGCAAAGTGGAAGAACATGCCACTGAAAGCATTAATACAAAGCTGCCTAGATGACAGATAAAAATTGGTTGTAATTTTTGGTGAGACGGGAAAGATGTAATGGGAATCTGAGGGGCAGTTTTTTTTACACAGAGGATGATGGGAATATGGAATGAGTTACCAGAGGAGGCAGTTGAGGCAGAAACTGTAACAATATTTTGAAAACATTTGGACAGGATTAGAAGGATAATGGCCAAATGCGGGCAGCTAGGACTAATATAGATGGGCACCTTGGTCGGCATGGGCAAAAGGCCCTTTTCTGTGCTCTATGACTCTATGACAAATGGATGGAGAGAGCGTAAAGTGGGATGTTGTTCCTTCAGTGGAGGGTTTAAAGTCATGGGTATAAAACAAAAGGGAAGAGAATTAAGACTGACATGAGGGAAATAATTTGTCATGCAGCTTGTGGTTGGAATCTGGAATGCGCTGCCTGCATGAGTGGTGGAGGCAGGTTCCACTCTGGCTTTGAAAAGTGAATTGAATAATTAGCAAAGATACCTTTGCAAGGCTATGGAGAAAAAGCCAATGGGCAAAACTTCAGCAAAACTCCAATAATCCACTATCCTTTTGTTCGGAAATCCAAACGGATCAGCATCTGGTTCACCAGTACCCTGTTTTTCACACATTCCCTTTAAATTCATTTCTCCCATTTCTCTTTAAGTGCATCAGGCCTTCATTCCCAACTCATCAGGGGTATATTTCCCGCACTTGCCATAAACTCACTGGGATCCTAATTCACTTACACCCTTTAAACCCACCAGGGCTTCATTCACTGGGCTCCATTTAAAACACCAGAGCCCCATTTCCCACACTCCCGTTAAACTCACAGGGGCCCCATTTCCGACACTTCCCATTAAACTCACCTGGTTCACTGTATAATTTATTGTACTACTGTGTAGCATCTGAAAAAAAAGGGGAATTAAAATTGTGCTGGTGTATTAACGGGAGTAACAGCCCAACGATCGAAAAATCTCCCAGTACGGCATCACCAAAGTCCCAGGTATGCTGGAATATCAACGTTTTACTTTAGTGCAAGGCAGACAGCAGAAACTGTGCAATAGCCATTCTGTGACTCCATGATTAGATTGCTGTATGGTGTTCAGCCATGTTAAAAATTTAGTCTGATATGCCAAATGATTAATGACAAGATTCTTGAACCAGCATAAATTACAATGGGAATATTAGTGATTCCTTGAAAAGTGAGTCCATTATTTTAGTTTAAAAGCCTTTTAATTTCCAGTACTTTGACTGAAGTTAAATCTTCATCCACATGAGTTACCTGCCTATTTGTCATCTCCCTAATATGCCATAGTCATACAAGATGGAAACAGGCCATTTAGCCCAACTTCCCCAGCACTGTAGATTCTTAAGTAAAGTCTGAAAAAGGGTCTTGAACCGAAAGGTCCCCCATTCCTTCTCTCCAGAGAGGCTGCCTGTCCCACTGAGTTACTCCAGCATTTTGTGTCTATCTTCGGTTTAAACCAGCATCTGCAGTTCCTTCCTACACATAAACTCTTATAGAGTCTCTTAAAGAGAAATGCACCTTGAAACTGCTGTTAGTGAAATTTGAGGGTAAAATTACTAAAGTAAATGAGCTGATGTTAGGATAAAAAATAGACAACACAGGGATTTCATACACTATTTCTGATTGTTGACCAATATAAACATTGTTATTTAGTCTGAAGAAGCGTCCCGACCCAAAATGTCACTTTTCCATATTCTTCAGAGATGCTGCCTGACCCGCTGTTACTCCAGCATTTTGAGTCTTTTATTATTATTCTATACTCTGACTCATCATCTGTAATCCGTAATCATTTGTAATTGGTGCAACAACAGCGAACTTGACGATGGAGTTTGCAGTTTTAAGTGAAACAGAATCAATGATTCAGGCAACCCATTAGATGCAGGTGGCGCCACACCATGGCAGCCTCGCTAACAGTCTGTCTCGTCCTTTTCTTCTTTTGTTGTGTTTAGTCTGTTGTTAAATGTATGTTTTTGTGTATCTTTAGTTTAGTGTTATGTGGGGCTGGGGGAAACTTTTATATCTCTTTCCTAGACGGAGATGCGACTTTTCCGTATCGTATCTCCGTCCGCACTGCGACCTAACATCGTGGAGCAGGCGGTCCCTTTGTCAGGGATCGACTACGGGAGCACCAACCTGTGGAGCGACTTTGGGAGCTCCAACCGCAGGAGATTCAACGGCCCCGATCGCGGGTGCTTTGATTGTCTCGACACGGGAGCTTCGATCGCCATCTGCGGGAGTTTTGATCGCCCAGACTGCGTATGGTTTGACTGCCCCGACTGCGGGAGAAAAGGAGGGAAGAAGATAATACATTATTGCCTTCCATCACAGTGCACTGTTGTGGATGTTTATGTTAATCTTTATGTAGTTGTGTGTCTTGTTGCTTGTTTGGTTTGACTGTATGGCAAATCAAATTCCTTGTATGTTTGTACATACTTGGCTAATAAATTAATTACAATTACAATTACAATAAGTTATAGGAGCAGATTTAGGACATTCAGCCCCATCATGTCTACACCATGATTATATATATACACATACACACATGTACACACATACACACACATATATATACATACACACACACACACACACACACACACACACACACACACACACACACACACACACACACACACACACACGGAACATTTTTTTGTTTCTTATATTGTTTACAGAATACTATGGAAACATATCCTGTTGTGCTGCTGTAAGTAAGAATTTCATTGTTCTGTTTGGAACATATGACAATAAAACACTCTTGACCCTTGAAGAAATCATCTTCCAACTGCTATCAGTGGGCTAAAGGAAATTGAAGATCCTGCCAAATCCCGATCCAATTTGAAAGTTCCAGTCACTTTCATATGAAGAAAGACTGGATAGACTGGGCTTGTACTCGCTAGAATTTAGAAGATTGAGGGGGGATCTTATAGAAACTTACAAAATTCTTAAGGGGTTGGACAGGCTAGATGCAGGAAGATTGTTCCTGATGTTGGGGAAGTCCAGGACAAGGGGTCACAGTTTAAGGATAAAGAGGAAATCCTTTCCGAGATGAGAAAAACTTTTTTCACACAGAGAGTGGTGAATCTCTGGAACTCTCTGCCACAGAAGGTAGTTGAGGCCAGTTCATTGGCTATATTTAAGAGGGTTAGATGTGGCCCTTGTGGCTAAAGGGATCAGGGGGTATGGAGAGAAGGTAGGTACAGGATACTGAGTTGGATGATCAGCCATGATCATATTGAATGGCGGTGCAGGCTCGAAGGGCCGAATGGCCTACTCCTGCACCTATTTTCTATGTTTCTATGTTTCTATGTTTCTATTATTTGCTCCAAGAGGAATCCAACGGTACCTGAATGGTCCATCCAGGCTGCCAAGGGGCAGTGATACCGGACCGCAAAGTCGGCCTTGGAAGTCGGCTATGGGAACGGATCTGCCAGCTCCCAGAGCCCTGTCCGTAGTGGGCAAATTCAACCCGCTGATTAATGCGGAAGTACCGATGAGTTTCTTATAGAAACGTACAAAATTCTTAAGGTGTTGGACAGGCTAGATGCAGGAAGAGTGTTCCCGATGTTGGGGAAGACAGAACAAGGGGTCACAGTTTAAGGAGACGGGGGGAGTCTTTTAGGACCGAGCTGAGAAAAATATTTTTCACACAGAGAGTGGTGAATCTCTGGAATTCTCTGCCAGTTGAGGCCAGTTCATTGGCTATATTTAAGAGGGAGTTAGATGTGGCCCTTGTGGCTAAGGGGATCAGGGTGTATGGAGAGAAGGCAGGTACAGGATACTGAGTTGGATGACCAGCCATGATCATATTGAATGGCGGTGCAGGCTCGAAGGGCCGAATGACCTACTCCTGCACCTATTTTCTATGTTTCTATGTCCGATCAGCAGAGAAGGTTATTGGCTGCAACCTTCCCTCCATTGATGAACTGTACACTGTAAAGACCAGGAAGTGAGCGGGCAAGATCATCTCTGACCCCTCTCACCCTGGCCACAAACTCTTTGAATCACTTCCCTCTGGAAGGCGACTCCGGATTGTCAAAGCTGCCACAGCCAGACATAAAAACAGTTTTTACCCACGAGTAGTTGCTCTACTCAACAGCCGAAAATCTGTAGCCTCCCATTGATCTGGTATTTTGTTGGTTCACATGCTTGATCAATGGTGTTTTATCATTAATGTTTTATTATTATTAATGTTTAGTGTTTTCTGAGTCATTCGTAACTGTCACTGTATGTCATGTTGTTACTTGTGGGTGGAGCACCAAGGCAAATTCCTTGTATGTGAATACTTGGCCAATAAACTTACTTACTTACTTACTTACTTACTTACTTACTTACTTACTTACTTACTTACTTACTTACTTACTTACTTACTTACTTACTTACTTACTTACTTACTTACTAACTTACTTACTTACTTACTTACTTACTTACTTACTTACTAACTTTATGGTTTATGGACACAAAGTGGTATTCGGTCGTATCATGTACAATGACACAGCATTTTCAACTGGGTAGAAATGCTTCTTTCCCTAATACTCGTAATTGTATCAAATGACAAAGTTCTTTAAGCATTGAATTGAGGGAATAAACCTTGAGTTGCTTGTTTTTACCATTTTCTTTAACACCTAATTTTGTTTATAGTATGAATTCAGAGCTAGTTAAGTCTGATTTTAGCGGAATATTTATGTCTTTTTCAGATGTACAGTTTAGACTGGAAGACAGAAAAGTGCATACAGTTAAAATAAACAGGAAAGGCATTAAACACATATTGCATTAGAGCAGTCTGTCTTTAAAACAACTGGGACCTTAGGTCTTGTTCCCCCTCCCCAGTTAGACTGAAAAAAATGAGGAAAAATTAGCTTTTTGATGATCTTCGATTTACTTCTCTAGTCAACAAGAAAATGGTAATAGTAATCTTTTTAATGCATTGGCTCTTTTGTAATTTTTTAAATATGACATTGGAACCTTATATTCAATCCTTTCCATAAATAGTTTCTTGTTTGCAAAATGCTCCATTAGCCCAATCCATTTCTCTAAAGGGTTGTAGCACACAGTGGGTGGAGGGGAACCACTCAGTCTTGTCTAGCTATGTACAGCTTGTGTATGTCTCAGCTTCAGCTGCTGTACACGTGTGCTGTAAATTGAGTATGTTTTATGCCTAATGCAGCAGCAAGGTCAGTGTCTGAGAGCAAGCAGGCTTTTATGGTGATGGAGGCACTGATATTCCTTTTGCCTGGAATCTCAGATGGCTATCGGCAGTGTACATCTCCACTCGAATTGTAATTTCTCTCCACCTATAACATCCATCTGATATATATTCTGTGAGCAAAGGACATTTTAGCTTTCCTACAGTATTTGCTGCACATGGCTTGGATGAAAAAAAAGCTCTCATCAAAGTAATTGCAGTGGTTATCCAGATGGGGCAATTTCTCAGCAGTCTGTAGATCTAATTTATCTTAAAAGACATACAGAACTTTTTTTTGCGATTTAAAGCGTCGATGTCGCCATGTTCTTAAGACTCGTATCCTCAAAGAAACACCCAGGCAGGTCAGCAACACAAAAAGACATTGTGACTGTATACTTTCTTCTAACATTTGCCCTCCCAAAGTGTAACACCTCACACTTGGCTCAGATTAAACTCCATCTGCCATTTCTCCGCCCATTTTTGTTCTCTACCCTTCCCATTGACAGCCTTCTCATTGTCCACTCCTCCACCATCTGCACTTACTAATCAACCCATCTACATTTCATCTATTAAGACCCTTCCACCATTACCCTCTGTTTTCCATGAGAAAACCAGTTCTGTGGAGTATAACCAAGCTAGGTGGACCTTAGGCGAGTCTTTTAACTTGCACTTGAATGCAATATATATGCTTTAAATTGGATTAGCTACGAATAAGGTTAGACTAAATACAGTCCTAATTACATTCCACAGTAGAGCCCAGGCTCTGATCAACATGTGCAGCACATGAATGATCTTAGTATATTTATGTCTGGAAATCAGATTATAATCAAACACTTGGCCTATGTTGACCAACCTGGGTCTCACTGCACACCTGGTACTACTCCTGACCCTGACTCCAGTTGCATACCTTCTCTCATTCCTGACCCTGAGTCCAGCCTTACACCTGGCCCCCTATTCTACCCTGATCATAGCTGTTTACCTGCTTAGGTTCCCAGTGCTGAACACTCCCCTGGTCCCAGCGTTGACTGCACACCTAGTACTATTCCAGACATTGACTCTGGATGCACACTTGGCCTTGCTCCTAAACCCTCTGCACTGACAATATATCTGGCCCACACATAAAGCCCCATATCTGACCCCCTGGACTTAACCTATTGCGTTCAAGTCCACAGGTGCTTATCTAATGCAGTAATCTTTTAGGGGGCACTTCACAGACCAAATTATGTACCTCTTTCCGGGTTTTTTTCCCATATCCCTTGATTTCGTTAGCCCCAAGAACTAAATGTAACTCTCTCTTGAAAACATCCAGTGATTTGGCCTGCACTGCCTTCTGTGGCAGAGAATTCCACAGATTCACAACTCTCTGCGTGAAGAAAGTTTGTCCTCATCTCAGTCCTAACTGGCCTACCCTTTATTCTTAAACTGTGATCCCTGGTTCTGAACTCCCCCAATATTGGGAACATCTTTCTTGCAGTTACAGTAAGTGAAAATCTAGCAGCCACTGGTTGTCCTCCAGGATGCACCGAGCCGCAGCCTGATCCATGACGGTCACCTGGGCGAATTTGGCGCAGACTCTCAAGGCAGCGGCGCAACGCTTCTGACGGCCCGGGACTCTTGCACTGAGGCTGCTCCATGGCCGAAGCTGCAGTGAGTGACTGGCCAGCCCAGCAAACACTCGCCAGCCCCGCTCCCCATCCGCATCTGTCCCCGCCGCTGCTTCTGCTTCCAACACCCGTGGCCGATGCAGTTGATATGAGTTTTGACATTTTCATTGAAACGTATAAGATTATTAAGGGCTTGGACACGCTAGAGGCAGGAAACATGTTCCCGATGTTGGGGGAGTCCAGAGCCAGGGCCACAGTTTAAGAATGAGTAAGACATTTAGAACGGAGATGAAGAAACAGTTTTTCACACAGAGAGTGGTGAGTCTATGGAATTCTCTGCCTCAGAGGGCGGTGGAGGCCGATTCTCTGGATACTTTCAAGAGAGAGCTAGATAGCGCTCTTAAAGATAGCGTAGTCAGGGGATATGGGGAGAAGGCAGGAACGGGGTACTGATTAGGGATGATCAGCCATGATCACATTGAATGGCGGTGCTGGCTCAAAGGGCCAAATGGTCCACTCCTGCAACTATTGTCTATTGAACCCAGGTCTCTGGTGCTGTAAGGCAGCAACTCTACCACTGCGCCACTGTGCCATCTTAAACTTTTCTTGTAACCAAAAAGATGACGGTTCACACAATTATTTGTCACGTGGCCAGAAAAAGAAATAATAGCGTTAAACTGTTTACAGGTGCTTGGATGCCTTATCTGCACGTACTGTCGCATAAAAACATTGGATGTATGCACTATCTCACATCCCTATACAAATATGCACACAACAATGTTAAATTTAGCCAAACATAAAACTACTAATTTTCTAATCATCTCATCTACAAATTTGAAACTCGGCTTAACAATTCAATAATTATATGGCTTGATACTATTAAATCCAATAACTGACTTCTCCGTTGTCTTAACAAATAACAGGTTTCTTTAACCATGGATTCAACATGAATACAGTACACCACCTGCTTTTCTTAACGTTATTGTAAACCCGCAACAGTGTAGGCCAATTTGTCGTTAATTACTACAGTAATTGGTTTCTAAATGATTCACAAGCATTATAAATCAAATAATGGCTTCTAACTTCAATTTATCTTAAAATCACCATCTTTTTGCCATAGTGTAGATTTAATTTGACATCACAATTCATACCTTGGCTACCCAGTGGACACTGACATATTTATTTTCTCAGAAGATCCTTTCAAAACTGGGAAATCATTGTCTTTGACCCTCTATCTTCAGATAGTTTCCAGTACACTCAACTCAATGATAGATTTCAGCCTCTGATGCTTTGCCTTGGAAACAGTGTACTGAGCTGATCTCACTCCATCTGGTTTGAAGTACATGAACATCATCTGGAATCTTCAGATCTGTAGATCATCTCCACATTAGCAACACAATTCGCCTCACACGCACAGTATCCAATCTATGTAAGTTTAGTTTAGTTTATAAACACAGCATGGTCAGAGGGTGATGAATCTATGGAATTCTTTGCCACAGAAGGCTGTGGCCAAGCCAGTGGATATTTTTAAGGCAGAGATAGATAGATTTTTGATTTGTACGGATGTCAGAGGTTTTGGGGAGAAGGCAGGACAATTGGGTTCGGAGGGAGAGATAGATCAGCCATGATTGAATGGCAGAGTAGACTTGAAGGACCAAATGGCCTAATTCTACTCCTAGACCTTATGTCCTTATGGAAACATGCCCTTCAGCCCACTATGTCCATGCCGACCAACAATCACCAGTATACTCGCACTAAACTAAACTAAACTTTCATTATCTGGACAACTATGCTGTCTTTGCCTCTCATTAGATTACTGCCTTAGTCCTTTAGCAACATCTCAATCTCAATGTGAACGTAGCATCCACTGGTGCTTCTCTGTCTTCCATTTTAGCAATGTAAAGGCAGAGTTTCCAACCGGATATCTTTTATCAAAGACTGACAAGTGTCCAAAATACTAGTGGCTGATGTATCAAATGTCATGCCACATACTAAAACTAATTCTTAAATTAGAAGAACATGGAAAAGTACAGCACGGGAACATGGCCATCAACCTATACTGTCTATGCAGAACTTAATGCCAAGATAAACTAACCTCATCTGTTCTACACATGATCCATACCCCTCTATTCTTAACATAGGAACGTGCCTCTTTAAAAGTCTCTTAAATGCCACCATTGTATCTGCCTTCACCACCATCTCCGACACCCACCAAGCTCTGGGGATCGGTGGGCGAACTCTGTGGGCCGAGAGGCCTATTTCCGCACTATCTCTAAACTAAACTAAACTAATGTACTACATTAAACTAATGTACTACATCATGTGTAGATGTCATCTAGAAATAACTGTAAGAAAGATTTCTACATCTATGGATGGATGGCAAAGTCAAGAAATGTAGCCTGAAACCGAGTGCAGAAACATAGAAACATAGAAAATAGGTGCAGGAGTAGGCCATTCGGCCCTTCGAGCCTGCACCCCCATTCAATATAATCATGGCTGATCATCCAACTCAGTATCCCATACCTGCCTTCTCTCCATACCCTTTAGCCACAAGGGCCACATCTAACTCCCTCTTAAATATAGCCAATGAACTGGCCTCAACTACCTTCTGTGGCAGAGAATTCCAGAGATTCACCACTCTCTGTGTAAGAAGATCGCATGAACATCGTGGAGCTGTGGTCTGCAGAGCTTCCAGCCATGGCGGCGCTGACTTTATCAATGCAGAGCCTGGGACCTCTCGCCGAGGTCGCCCGTGTTGGAGCTCCGCCCAGCACGGCCTGTGGACTTCGAGAGCTGTGGTCTCTGGGAGGAAGCGGCCGTTTCGGAACTCCAAGCCACTGAGAGTGTTCTTCTGTTCCGACGCTGGATTTCCATCATCCCGGCGAGAGGGCCTGAAACATCGGGCCGCCGTAGCGGCGACTGCGAAGGCCTCAATAGGCCCCGACCACGGGTGAACATCGAGGATGTGGACTGAACTTTGCTGCCTTCCCTCACAGTGGGAAACGTTGATCCCGCTGTGGGGGGATGTTTTTTTATGTTTAATGTTAAATTCTATAATGTTGTGTTTATTTTATTTGTGTGCTGCAATGGCAACTCGAATTTCACTACACCAATTGGTGTATGTGACAATAAATGTCCTTTGTCAATAGACAATAGACAATAGGTGCAGGAGTGGGTCATTCGGCCCTTCGAGCCAGCACCGCCATTCAATGTGATCATGGCTGATCATCCACAATCAGTACCCCGTTCCTGCCTTCTTTATTATATCATTAACCTACATTTCCTGTGAAATGTGATAACCATGCATGTGAACAAACACTCTAATGCAGGCATCCATTTGAAGTAACCATGACAGAAGGATCTGCGATCACAGCATCACATAGATTGTGAAGCATCGCAATATAGGCATCAAGCTTATCAATACATCATGCATGACCAGTGACTCCAAAATGGAAAACCTTGAAGTTAAAATAAGGATTCTGAGCAATCCCACCTGCATAAGGAAATCACTAAGTGTCATCTATCACTCAATTCGAAGCCTCCCTCATATTTGAAATGCTGCGGAGGAGATAAAAAACAATGAAAATAGTATTTCTTTCTATTAACATTATGTGGTGCAGAATTCAACCCAGTGACTCTTCATTGAAAGTGTATCTTTCCACAGGCATGGCAACCAAAACTCCAAGGCATCATACTCCACGTGTAGTAACCAAACCTGCATGCAATAGCAGACAGGCTCCTTATTCTTTAGCTCTGACCTGATTGAACCTGTAATAAAGACCAAAATACTTTCTAATTGCATATTTCATTGCCGTGCCTAAAGAAAGATTCACTTGTCTTACATAGAACAATACAGCACAGGAACACAATGTTCATACCGAACATCATGTCAAATTAAACTAATCTCCTCTGCCTGCACGTGACCTCCATTTCCTGCACATTCATGTGCCTAACTAAAAGTCTCTTAAATGCTACTATTGTAGCTGCCTCCACTACCTAACCCTGGCAGTGTGCTACAGGCACCCACCACTCTCTGTGCAAAAAGACTTGCCCCGCACCTCCTTTAAACTGTGTCCCTCTTACGTTAAAATTATGCCATTCAGTCTTTGACATTTCCACTCTGGGAAACTGATCCTGACTGCCCACCCTATCTATGACTCTCATCATTTTATTTATCTCCATCAGGTCTCCCCTCAACCTCCAATGTTCCAGAGTAAATAATCCTATTCAAATTCCCCAAGTAACCACCGGAAATACCATCTCATCCAGGCAGCAAACTTCTTCTGGACCCTCTCCAAAGCCCCCACATCTTTCATGTAATGGGGCAAGCAGAAATGCAACGTGACTTCGTGACTTCATTACATCCTATGGAAATGGATGCCAAGATCCCTCTGTACACCAATCTGTTCTTGCGTTTAACTGCATACTTTCCCCTTACATTCAATCTCTCAGCGAGCAACACCTCATATTTCCTCAGATTAAATTCTGTCTACCATTTCTCCACCCAATTCTGTAGCCGATGTATATCTTGCTGTGTATGACAGTCTTTCTCACTGTCCACAACCCCACCATTGTTGGTGTCATCTGCCAACTTTCCAACCAACCCATCCACATTCATGACCAAGTCATTTATATATATATATATATCAAAAACAATAGGAGTCCCAGTACAGACCACTGCGGAACTCCACTGGTCACAGATCTTCAGTCAGAATGACATCCTCCCACCACAACTCAATGGGTGGCACGTGGTGGGCACGGTAGCACAGTGGTGGAGTTGCTGCCTTACAGCGCCAGAGACCCGGGTGCGATCCTGGCTACGGGTGTTGTCTGTACGGAGGTTGTACGTTCTCCCTGTGACCGCATGGGTTTTCCCCAGGTTTCCCTCTGGTTTCTTCCACACTCCAAAGATGTAAAGGTTTGTAGGTTAATTGGCTACAGTAAAGATTGTAAATTGTCCCTAGCGTGTAGGATAGTGCTAGTGTACGGGGATCACTGGTTGGCGCGAGCTTCGTGGGCCAAAGGGCTTGTTTCCATGCTGTATCTCTAAACTAAACTAAACTAAACTGTCTATCTTCTATGAGTCAGCCTGTTCTGAATCCAAACGATCCAAGGTCACTGTGTATTCCGTGCATCTTAGGGAATTTCATGTCTTTGAAGGAAGCAACAAAGATTCACTAGGTTGTTTCCGAGGATTGCCATCTGAAGAGTGATTGAGAAGAGAGGGGCCATGTTATTTGAAATAGAATAGGAGATCTCAGTGAAACATCTAAAGTTAGACACAAGATGCTGGAGTAACTCCGTGGGACAGGCAGCATCTCTGGAGAGAAGGAATGTGTGACATTTTGGATCGAGACCCTTCTTCAGACATCACCCATTCCTCCTCTCCAGAGCTGTTGCCTGTCCCGCTGAGTTACTCCAGCATTTTGTGTCTATTTTCGGTGTAAACCAGCATCTGCAGTTCCTTCCCGTACAAAGATCTAAAGTTATTAGATTGCGTAAGCTGTGACTGTTAAATCCTTGTTTCTGTAAATAATTATGCAAACTCTCTGCTGAGCTCTATTTGCACGTTAACTGATTATTTCCCTGACTTGTTCTGCAAACTAGGCTGCTGGTTTGTAAGGCTCCAGTTCACAGGGACATACAAACACAGCAAAACAGGAAGGGACCCTACAGGAAGAGCAGCGAGAGCTCAAGGAAGCTTAATGGCAAGACAAAAGCCTTTAAGTGCAAAACAGTCAGCAGCATTTTTGTCAATGGGAGATTTTTTTTCTCTTGTTTCGAGGCTCTCTTTTTAAACATAATTGTTAATGGTGACAATTCCTGCAGAGTAAAAGTTAATATCGCTTTGCCTGATAAAGCAGTGATTTGTAAGTGGCGTAGGTGCACAAAGGGAAACCTGTCATCTGGTGACAGGCCAGCCAGGTGATGCGTTATATATTCAGTGCGAGACCATGTGGGCAATTGCGCTCCCAAAATGCTAATCATCATTTACTAAAATCCACACTCTGGATGCAGGGAGAATGAGTGTGTCAAACACTCCCTTTGTCACCTGCCACAATAAGAGCAGAAACAAAGCTGGAAGGAAATGAGGAGCGAAAAATGAAAGAGCGAGAAAAATAATTACCCCCAGGCAAAAAAAATCAGCGAGTTTGTCTGAAATCAGGCGCCATTCTTCACAGCATAATAATAGTCACTCAAGCCGGCCACCCAAGTAGTAATGATTGGAGATCAAGTGTCAGCCCTTTTGTTGTCTCTCCCCCCACTTTTGTTTGCAAGCAAATGTTTGAGGCTGCAAGCTGGCTCCTTGAAAAAGATTGCACCACCTAGATTAAACCATCTGCTTTGAAAGAATGTCAAAGCATGTCACTCACAGATCTGTTTGTTGGGTTAAATTATGTGGCAAGCTGCTTTTTGCTTGCCTTGGAAGTTACAGAGTCACTTTGCCGGGTCTGGATGTGTGTGGGAAGGAGGAACAAAGTATCCGTTTTTTTTGTTGGTAAAAAGGTGGATGTCACCACAATTGCAGGCACCAGGAAGCTTGTTGTGCCGCACAGGATCAGTGTTTAGAGCGGGTGTTTTCACTGTAATCGGTGAAGCTTGGTTCCTGGGGCAGCCATTCCCCAGGTACTCCAACAAGCCCTGCCATTAGTTTGGACAAGGGAAACTGACGTCACAGAAAATGTCAGTCATCTTCTTGTTCCGTGTTACACTTCCGTCTCAAATGTTTGATCCCTCTTGTGCGCCATTCCCAAAGCTTTCCTTAGTGTCTCTTCGTTATCTCATGGGTGGTACGAAATTCACATTATGGAGGCGTTTGGATAATGCTCACCCTGGGCCGAGGAACTATCTACTACCATTTTGGAAATCGGTTCTAAAAGTGAAGAAATGCCACCAGAATGGCCAACTCCTGACAACGCTCAGTTTCCTGAGTCAGCCTTTTTGTCTATTTAGTCACAGATCTATAGCAGACTTAGTCAAATACACAAGGATTTGATTGATTGAAGGATAGAAGATGGAAACAGGACCTTCAGCCCATCGAGTCCATGCCGACTATTGATCAGCGAGTCACACTAGTTCAATGCTATCCCACTTTCGCATGCACTACGTACACACGAGGGGCAATTTACAGAGGCCAAACAACCTGTACATCCACACGTCTTTGGGATGTGGGAGGAAACCGGAGAACCCGGAGGAAACTCACAAGGTCACAGAGTGAACGTGCAAACTCCGCGCAGGCAACACCTGGTGTCAGGATCGAACCGGGTCTCTGGCGTTGTGCAATCGTGCCGCTTTTTGGTTGGAAAGTTCTATTTGAGTAAAACTTAGAGGGAAGATGCAATTAAAAATGAGCTGTTCTAAGAGGGTGACATGTATTCCTAAAGTTTTATGCAAACTTCATGAAGGTTCCTTAACCCATTATCAGCATTACTAATACAATGTTTCACCTACACATTGGTATATAGGTGTGTGGACCTCTGCATCAAGATGAATGACACTGCTCTCTCAGAGTTAGGATTGGTCTGCAGAGAATGAACGTTGCTTCCTCATGGCCAGAGAGTCATAGAGTCATACACACGGAATCAGGCCCTTCGGCCCAACTAGCCCATGCCAACCAAAATGCTCTATCTACAATAGTCTCACCTATCTGCGTTTAGCCCATATCCCTCTAAACCTTTCCTATCCATGTACCTCCACAAATGTCTCTTAAATGATTTTATTGTACCTGCCTCAACTAACTCCTTTGGCAGCTCGTTCCATATAACCACCACCCTCCGTGTGAAAAACGTGTTCCTCAGGTTCCTATTAAATCTTTCCCCTCTCATGTTAAATCTGTCCTCTGGTTCTTAATTCCCCTAATCTGAGTAAAAGACTGTACATTCATCCTATCTATTCCCCTCATGATTTTATACCTCTACTAGATCACCTCTCATCTTCCTGCATCCCAAGGATCATAGCCCTAGCCTGCCCAACCTCTCCCTATAGCTCAGCCCCTGGCAACATCCTCGTAAATCTAATCTGCACTCTTTCCAGCTTAACAACATTCCTCTAATAGCAAGGTGACCAAAACTGAACTCAATACTCCAAATGAGGCCTCCTCACCAATGCCTTGTACAACTGTAACATAACATCCCAACTCATATACTCAATACTCTGACTGGTGAAGGCCATTTTACCAAAAGTCTTCTTAACCACCCCATCTACCTGTGATGTCGCTTTCCATGAACCATGTACCTGCACTCCTAGACCCCTCTGCTCTTCCACACTCCCTAGGGCCCTGTCATTCACTGTGGAGGTTCTGCCCCGGTTTGATTTCCCAAAATACAACACCTTGCACTTATCTGCATTCAATTCCATTAACCATGCCTCAGCCCACTCACACAACTGAGCAAGATCCTGAGGTATTTTCTGATAACCATTGGAGTACCTATGGGCTTCTTTTTCTTTGTAGGAAGGAGCTGCAGATGCTGGTTTACACTGAAGATAGACACAAAATGCTGGTGTAACTCAGCGGGACAGGCAGCATCTCTGGAGAGGAGGAATGGGTGATGTTTCAGGTCGAGACTGAGGTAGGCAGTCTGAAGAAGGATCTCGACCCGAAACGTCACCCATACCTTCTCTCCAGAGGTGCTGCCTGACCCGCTGAGTTACTCCAGCATTTTGTGTCTATCTTCGGTTTTTCTTTCTTGTTCACTCTTGTCACTGAGAGTTCACCCCAAAATGTTTCTCAGCTTCTGTGGGTGTTTTTAATGCATTATGTTTCTTCCACAGTATTTGTATTCAGTGCCCTTTATTAGCCTGAAATTGCTTAAAGTGAAAGAAAGAGATCTTAAAGTATTTGCCATGACTGTAAGTTGGGGAGATTAGTAAATGACAGACAGGCATGAAGGAAAAGGAAAGTCCTTGTAGAGGCACGAGCCTCCAATATGTTTGGGGTGGCATGGTGGCGCAGCGGTAGAGTTGCTGCCTTACAGCGTCAGATACCCGGGTTCGATCCTGACTACGGGTGCTTGTCTGTATGCAGATTGTACATTCTCCCTGTGACTGCGTGGGTTTACGCCGGTTGCTGCGGTTTCCTCCCACTTTCCAAAGACGTACAGGTTTGTAGGTTAATTGGGTTCGATAAAAATTGTAAATTGAGCCTAGTGTGTAGGATAGTGCTGTTGGCGTGGACTTGGTGGGCCGAATGGTCCGTGTCTCTACACTAAAACTAAACTTAAAGTAATGGAGTAGCTAAGCATGCGAGTTCCTGTTTGGCATTTGCTGCTGAGAAGGCCACTTTGCATCGAGTGATTGTGAACAGTCTCTGCTCTGCGTCGCTCCATAAATATTGCAGCACGCCTAGGGATAGGTGTCAGGATGCTAGTGATCAGTCTTGTGTGGTGTGGGGGTCCTCATGCAGAATGCTGCATCTGTGCCTGCGCGTCTGGCCTTCTGCTGACCTGGGTCCCTGGGACCGGTCCGCAAGCTGCGATCGTGCCCATCAATGCAGCTAAAGGCACTTTAGCAGGTGTGGCCACTTTATACTGTGCCAGCTGTTGATCACCCAGGCATGGCTTCTTTCATGTGGCACCAACATAAAACATGCTGTGCGGGAGTCCTATGGTGTGACCACCCTGTGTTTCTTAGTCTGAAGATTATTGACGGTATTGACAAGAGTTGTTCATCAGCAGGCTGTGGTGTAAGAATCCACGGGGAGGCGAGGAACTTCTGAGATTCTGTCTTTGGTCTTGTTAAGTTTTCAGCCATCTAATGGGGGAAGGGCAGGCATTATAATTGACTCTAAAACCAGGAAACCGCTTTCTGAAACAAGGCCTTTGAATATCATGCATAGAGTGTTGTATATAAGACTTGCACAATCAATCCCTCCCCTATACTCGGACATATCATCTGCAATTCATCCAACAACTGTGGTGTCATTGGCGATGTGGACCTCAGTCATGAAGAGGGAGGTGAATTCCCTCGGGAAGTAGAAGTGTCGGCACTTCATCGCCAGGTGTTCCAGGTGGTGAGGGCAGGAGTTGGATAGGACTGCTACATCTGAGCACCACAGAGTGTTTGCCATGAGGCAATCATCACAGACTTTCCCTATCCCCGATGCCTCCGTTCTGTACATGCGATGGATGAACAAACCTTTGGGCTGAGTTTGGGGAGCTGGAGGTGAGCCATGTCTCTGAAAAACTGTTAGACTCTGTCAAACGTCCCAAATAGTAAAGGCTTAGATGTGGATAGGAATGGTGGATGTGGAGAGCATGTTTCCACTAGTGGGAGAGTCTAGGACTAGAGGTCACAGCCTCAGAATTAAAGGACGTTATTTATTTATTTTTTTTTTTATTTTTTTAAAGAAAGAAAAAAAAAGAATTTAAATGAATGAATGAATGAATGAATACGTTTATTGGCCAAGTATTCACATACAAGGAATTTGCCTTGTTGCTCTGCCCGCAAGTGACAACATGGCATACAGTGACAGTTAGGAATGACACATAAAACATTAAACATTAATAATAAAACATTATCAATTATAGCAGTGCATACATTATAGCTGAGCAACAAAGATTTGCTGGATTAACTGGAACAGACCTAGCACATTCCAGAGGTAAGAGTATCTGATGAAAGATGCATTGAAACTTGTAAAGGCTCTGTGGGCAACGATCACAGTTTAGCATCCTTCCCCTGCTGAACATAGAGGGGCAAGGGCCAGTGGGGAATATTCTCAGGCAACTGGAATATCAGCCCAGGGGTCAAGAGGAGTGGCAATGTTACTATGTAAAAAACAGGTTTGCTAATATTACCATGTGCAATATAATCCATATAAGGTATATATAGACACTAAGAGTGTATTAATAGCTTTGTATTGTTTTATTTTGTATTTATATATTTTAAATACATTTTATTTTTAAAATAAAGGCAAGGCAAGGCAAGGCAACTTTATTTATATAGCACATTTCATACACGAGGCAGACTCAAAGTGCTTCACATAAAAACATGTCATACAATAAATGAAATAATAAAATGAAATAAAATAGAAGAACTAAAAGAAAAGAAAAGCAAAATTAAAAATGCATTATAAAAAGCGCAAAAGTTAAAAGTGCAATGTAGTTAAGATTTAGCTGAAAGCTAAAGTAAACATAAAAGTTTTCAGTCTTTTTTTAAAAGTGGTCAAAGTTGAGGCAAGTCTTAAATCTTCAGGAAGTTTATTCCAGCTATTTGTTGCATAGTAACTAAATCCTGCTTTCCCATGTTTTGTATTTACTCTGGGAATCACTAGCATAAAGTGGATCAAATCTATACTGTTCAGATTGAGAAGAATAGAGGTGATTTCATTGAAATGCATGGAGATCTTAGGGGGCTTATCAGGGTAGCTGCAGGGATGGTCGTTTTTTTAGAAGGAGATGAGGAGGATTTTCCTTAGTCAGAATCTGTGGATTTTTTTTTGCCACACAAGGCTGTGGAGGTCGTCAATGGGATATTTGTAAGGCAGAGATAGATAGATTATTTATTAGTACAGGTGTTAGGGGTTATGCGGAGAAGGCAGGAGAATTGGGTTAGGAGGGAAAGATAGATCAGCCATGATTGAATGGTGGAGAAGACTTGATGGGCCGAATGGCCTTATTCTGCTCCTATCACTTGTGACCATAAAACAGAGCACACAGCATTCTTTCATCTCCCATTGATAAAGAAGCCTTGACCTTAAGTCCCCCACTTTATTTTCGAAGTCACTGCATATTGGCCAGTAGATTGGTAAGCAGGAGGGGTTCGTAGCCCCCATGTGCTTCAATCCTACCCGCAAACCCGCCTATTGGCCATGTTTCCGCACACAATGGAGGCTTTCCTGGTGTTTCCTGTCACAGTGCTCACTGTGCCTGCAATCCTCTGTGACCTGGGGGATTCCCCTCCAGTCAGGATTCCCATACAATCGGCAGCTTTGTTGCTGTCGGTAGATCGTAATAACACTAATCCATTGAAATGGGCCAGCAGCTTGTCAGTTGCAGCAATGATATGTGCTGTTTATTTTATCCCAACAATGTTCAGAACGGCTATATATGATTCTTTGCTGATTTGCGCCATTTTTGTTTTTAACAGAGATAACGTTTCATCTCTGTGATCCTTTAGCAGGGTTGAGGGGCTGTGAAGCGGTTTGATCATGACTAGCCTTCATTATGTTGCCATTCCTTTCCCATTTTCCTTGGGCCTTACAAGTTGTCCTATCGGTATCTTCCAGTTTATTAAAAGCTAAATAACCTCCACAGTGACCTTCTGAGTTTTTGCAGAATTTATTTTAATTTCAGATTTTCAGCATTGGCTGTCCTTGATTTTACTTTAGTTTAGTTTAGTTTAGAGATAGTGTGAAAACAGGCGTCCGCGCCGACCAGCGATCCCCCCCACTAACACTATCCTACACACACTAGAGACAATTTTTATAATTTTACCAAGCCAATTAAACTACAAACCTGTATGTCTCTGGAGTGTGGGAGGAAACCGGTGATCCCGGAGAAAGCCCACGCAGGTAACGGGGAAAAACGTACAAGCTCCGTACAGACAGTGCCCGTAGTCAGGATCGAACCAGAGTCGATCCCTGCCGCTGTATGACAGCAATTCTACTGCTGCGCCACCGTGCCGTGCTGGACAGTGAATAGAAATATGTTGCACTGCAGCTTAAGAACTTCAACCGTTGCTGATGCATGCATGCACGTGTGCGCATGCATATGCACACACACAGACACATTAAAGGTCACTAGGAGCTATGTGCGAGTGTGACTAACTGAATTTTAATCACATCAATTTGTTTTTCAATGCATTTTCCTTATACCTTGAGGTATCATTGATGTTATAAGAGTGGTGTGTTTGCCGGCTAAATGGCAGCTGTGGTGGGTATGCCAGGAATGGCAACTAATCATGCAGTATGCTCCCTACAACTAATAGATTGCTTCCAAGCAATTACACACTGCAGCTGTGCAGCAGTTCTGGACAACTGGATGGCATGCGAAGGGTATGCGTTAAAAGGTCACAGGATATCAGATGCAATAATAAATGCCTGGCAGTGAGCCACAAACCAATAATCCAATCAGCCACTGATACTATAAACCATTATATTGTAGCTTAAGTAGTTTCAGAACTTCAGCTGGGCTACTGTATTCAACAGCTTCAATTGAACTTTGTGAAATACTATTTACCAAACGCCGTACATTGTGCCAAAAACGTAGGCCGTATGTGGATGAGAGACGTGCAGTCTAACGCAGAGATGGTGATGGCGGCACAGAGGCTGAGTGGTGGCCGTGTGTGGCGATGATTGGCGGGTCGACGTGCAGGTACATTTAATTTTCACATACAGTTCTGTAAAAAATCTTACTATACATAGGTTGCACTGAGGCAGAGTACAGGAGATCCCACATTTCCGGCGCCATCTTCTACCCTTCAAGTCCAAAGGGTAGAACCTTTTGTTGGAGGCCCTGCAGCAGCCTGGGGCTTGATTAGTTCGGGCACCGCTCCAAGTGGCCAAGCACATGGATGGGACAGGGCCTGCAATGGCATGGAGCGGAGGAGGCGAACGACCCCTGACCAGGCCGACCCCTGCAATTCTTATCCACTGCCACCCCCAGGACAACAGGGCCTTTATGGCCAAATAAGACTCTACATTTGGACTTGAATGGAGAAAATGGACAAAATATCACTGTACCACTGTAAAAAATAACCCAGATGACCAGGGCGGCACGGTGGAGCAGCGGAAGAGTTGCTGCCTTACAGCGCCAGAGACCCAGGTTCAATCCTGACTATGGGTGCTGTCTGTACGGAGATTGTACGTTCCCCCATGCTGTGTGGGTTTTCCCCGGGTGTTCTGGCTTCCTCCCACCTTCCAAAGACGTCCAGGTTTGTGGGTTAATTAGCTTTGGTAAAAATTGTAAATTGTCCCTAGTGTGTAGGATAATGCTAGTGTACAGAGTGATCACTGGTCGACAGGGACTCGGTCTGCCAAAGGGCCCATTTCCACACTGTATCTCCAATAACATTAAAAAAAACAACTAAATGACCAATAGTTACTGATGTACATTAATTCATAAGAATTATTTAACAATTTCTTTGGTCGTGCTGATAAGTACTTTTGCAGCACATCTGACAATTCATGTGTAGGCAGCTTCTGTCACAATGTGGCTGACTTGTTCTGACGGCAGATCCATCAAAGGCCAGTGCAGGTGCACCTGGAAAAACAGCAGCTGATGAAGTGCCGCAATGTCAGAGGTGGCATCTTTCAGCTGCGGCATCTAACTGAGGCCCCATCTTCTTCTGAGATGGACAGTACATAAAGAAACGATTTGTCTCTGATGCTCTGGCCATAATTTATCCTTCAACCATCACCGCAAAGCAGAATATCTCATAGTCTCTTGCGGAACCTACCGTGTTCAAATTGTCTTCTCAGTTTCCCCAGATTACAACAGGCATTAAACTCCAAAGACACTTTCAGCGCAGTACGGTGTTGTGGGATGACCTGAAGACATCAAACATGCTCTACAGGGGAAAATTGGCGTTCATTTTACTGCAAAGAGCATGGCAAATAATTGGCTTTGAAACTAGCCTTCGTTCTTCCCTCTAGAGCACATCGTCTGGTGGACAGGTCACTTTTGCCAGGTGGTTCGTCAAGTACAAAGCTATTTGTCTCTGAGCTCTGGGCAACAATCCATCAGAGCCAGCATCACTGGTCAATGAACTCACCCACACTCACCCTTCTGGTTAGATTTGAAAACCAGATGTTGCATATGTTGCTCAGACATGTCATCCAATCTCACAAATGGATTCTGAACGAAATTGCTAATGGGGATGTCCATGTTTCCCTTCCAGATCTGGCATTTCCCTTCTGAATCAATTCTAATCTTGAGTTTCACTTTGCACTTACCCATAACCAACTCAGATCATTGACGCGGCTGCACAGTAACAAGTGAAGTACTTACACTTTGAAGTAAAGTGAATGATAGCTTACGACCCCCAAGGTCACAAACACCATGTGAATTTGGAGGTTTCTCCACAAGTCTAATATAGGCTGAATGCAGGTGAGGATCTACCCTGAGTGCATGAAGAATAAAGCTGAGGGACAATCAATCATGCACAATTCCTCTTACTTAGTGACTGCACAATGAGAAAAGCAGCAAGCAGGACAAATCTCTGGCCTATTGATTAACCAAAGGTTTACAGGAGGTGCAGGAGAATAATTAGGTAATGCCGGGCGATGTTTAAAATAATAATAATTTAGTTTAGGTTAGAGATACAGCACGGAAACAGGCCCTTCGGCCCACCGAGTCTGTACTGACCAGTGATTCCTGCACATTCACACTACCTACACACACTAGGGACAATTTACACTTTAATCAAACCAATTAACCTACAAACCTGTACATCTTTGGAGTGTGGAAGGAAATCAAAGATTTCGGAGAAAACCAAATGCAGTCAAGGGGAGATGTGCAAACTCAGCTCCCGTAGTCGGAATCGAACCCGGGTCTCCGGCGCTGTAAGGCAGCACCTGTACCGCTGCGCCACCGTGCCGCTCTAATGATGAGTGAGCCATTTTGAAATCTGAAAATTCGCTGAACAAAGTAATAAAGAACACAGGACCAGCATTAGATTAAATGGTTCATGTTTATTTTTATTTTGTTAGTTAATCTCCTATTGTGCTGGAGACTAAACACGGCAGTATTACAGTCACAAGGAGCAGGCTTATTGGTCACAGTGTCCGGATGTCCAATTCATCACCTCATTTAACAAGAATGGGAAGGGTGCGGGGAGCAGTAACAAAACAAGATGACAACATATACAGTAACAATTCTGTACACATCCTTCACTCTGCAGATGTATACAAGAGGTGTCCACCAGACCTTAGTAATGAACCCAATTAACAATATATAATATAATAATATATATTTACTCTTTAAAAATATACTTCAGTCAGATGGCTACTTCTGTACAACTACAAAAATAAAAATTTATATAAATAACTTATATGGCATACAATAGTTTAACTGATTACATATACCCAACCACCAAAAAAAGCTCCCATGAACAGATTAGATTTTTTTTCACGTGGTGGGTATATTTTGCTTATCTGCTACAGTAACTACAATTTACAAGATTTTATTTCACAGAAAGAAACAACACATACATTTCTAATGGAACCTACAATTAAAACAGTTCTTGTTCCTTCTCCACAACCACCCCCTCACACTTTTAGACAGTTACAGCATTTGTCCACTGACAAAGCAGTTTTCTTTTCAACTTGAAGCAGCCCCTTTTTGCTTCAGTACAATTGCAAAAAAAAAAAAATCAAAGAGAGAAAACAAAAGTAAAATTCCCTGCATTTGTTGGAATGGCAGTGATTAGACCAATCACAATGATGAATCCTTAAGTCACTGGATCGGCTACTGTGCTCACGAATGGGTTCAAGGATGGAACTATTGGGCTAGCATCAGCTGGCAGAATGGCCGTACCTCTGTGTTGTACATCCCCCAGTATTTGGCAGAGTGAAGTTTTACAGTTAACAAGATTTCTCAGTGCTCCCCCTCTCCTAAACTTGGATGCAGCACAAATTGTTGCTCACAAGCCACTTCAAAGAAGACTTGAGAGTGTTTTCTTGAACCATGGCTTTAAATGCTGATCAATATTACACTCCAGGCCTCTTGCCCAGTGGACTTGCTACCCCTCCATATTAATGGAAGGCTACCAGGATAAGAAAAAAAGGGGAGAACATAAGATCTTGCAATTCAGGGGATTATTGAGGGTTCTATGCGGTTATAAACTCCAGTGAGCTCATGAGCTCACGAATATGTCCTGCCTGTTTACGTGTACAAATTGCCTTTTCTGTTTTTATTAAATGGAGTAAATGGAAAACAAGGAGATATTTAAGTGAATAATTTTAAACAACAAACCAATAGGTGAAATCTGCAAGTGATTTGAATGACAGAAATTCATCTAAGGGATAGGATTGTTCACAAGATATTGGTTAACTCTTGCCCAGAGCAGGGGAATCGAGGACCAGAGGACATAGGTTCATGGTGAAGAGGAAAAGATTTAATAGGAATCCAAGGGGTAACATTTTCACACCAAGCGTGGTGTGTATGGAACAAGCTTCCAGAGGAGGTAGTTGAGGCTGGGATATCCCATCGTTTAAGAGACATTTAGACAGATACATGGATAGGACAGGTTTGGAGGGATATGGACCAAGCGCAGGCAAGTGGGACTAGTGTAGCTGGGACATTGTTGGCCGGTGTGGACAAGTAGGGCCGAAGGCCTGTTTCCACACTGTATCACTCTATGACACTTCTGTTGTGTTCAAGTTACAAGACCTGGGCAGATTAAGGAAAATGTGAAACAAAATATGAAAAAAAGACCAATTTAGTAAAATTAACAAAACTAGTTGAGGGAAATGTTGAAAACTGAAATACGCCGTTTGATTCAAACGTGATTATTAATACTTGTGTTTGAACTATTATTAATATTTATTGGATTTTCTAATAAATTAATAATATTAATTATGACATTGTAAACAGGCGTAAAATTGCCTGAATTTGATGAATCTGGATGGTTAGAGATGTAACTATGAACCCCACCAAGTAGGTACTATTTATTTCAGATTCTATTTATTTCAGCAGAGTTAGACTAGTCAGCTCCTGTGATCTGTACTTGGGGCTACTGTATAAATTGCAAAATCAAATCGTGAGTCAGTGCATGATCCAGAGAAATATGGGTAAATATCACTGCGACAAACACTGTTTTCTTTTCCATATTGTACAAAAATATAAATATAACACCACCAAACAACAACAAACAAAACTATTAATTTAAAACACTCTCATTCATTCATTTTACTGGCTACGAGTCTCCACTCTCCTCGGTCTGGTTCAGGAAAAAGAGCACTTGGCACTTAAAATGGTGGCGATGACAAGAATAAGTTGCATGTTCTGCGAATATGCACACCGGGGTAGATGATACAAGGGACATTTCAATCGCATTCATGCAACTGAATGAGAAACAAACCAAACGTTTCGAACAACACCTTAGCATCTCACTCTGCTGAGTGACAAAGATCGGCTTCCTCTGATTAAGGTCAAATGCCTAGTCAGATCACCATATAGATCGGTATCTGAATACATTGCCGCTTGATGGTGGGCACAGTAGCAATACAAGCTGTTGGGGAGTCTATTATTAGTATTTTTAAAACAGTCAGTGTTTGGAAGCTTGCAGGTTGATTTCCAAAGTACCTGTTCTTCAAATGGGTTTTTTTTTGTACAGAAGAGAAAATTCAGAACAGGTACTGGGACAGGAGACAGTGGTGCACATCTTAGAACAGACCTCAGCTTGGCATCGAGAGGAGCCTCAAAGAAAGGCTGCAAATTAGGCACATTATTATTTGCATCACCCTGTGACTGATAAGTTCTTTGAGTAAATGGAAGGCCAAGTGGGAAATGGAACTAAACGGAAGTGAAAGTGAAAACCCCAGCCCTTTAGGTGTGCTGTATTGCAAACATCAAATTCACTGACGTCGCAGAACCAAAGGCAGTGTTTGTGCAGAAAACACTCAAATATCTACTTACGTCAGTGTAAGTTTACGGCTTCTCACAAGCATAAGGGGGAGAGGGGGCTTAACAAAGGATGTTACTGGAAAATCCAGCATTGCCAGGGTGAAAATAAGTGCCCCCCCCCCCAATCTGTAAAGGGGATAGCACACCTATGAGTGATCTAGTTAAATTGAAAGAAGCGCAAAAGCACAATCTCATTGTTGTGATCAGCAAGTTAACATCCTGCACGGTTTACTGGACATTAAGGGTTTTAGCAGCAGGAAAATCAATGTTAAGTATCCTGAAATCACGCATTTCCCACTAATTCATGCTGACAGAACAGCTCAAACTCCCAGTCTGCAGTGAGAGCTAATGGGATGGCATTTAAAGCTCTTGAAGAAAAAGCCTGAAGTTGCCTTAATTGCTGGAGTAATTAAGGCACTAGCTTGCTGGGCTCTTTGGATCATGAGCTGATTCACTGACCATGCTAAATTAGCTAAGATCGTGGTGAGACTGTTAAAATGCAATGCTGTTCTCCTGGGCTAGTGTTTCGTCCCTGTGGTTCAACTCAGCATGAGCTTTGTCCCACTGTACATCATCTCTCTCATCAAAATGTATCACTTCTTTCTCTCTCTGGTATGTTTCTCTCACACATAGGCTAAAATGACAATGGATTTTTCTCTTGTCAATTTTCTTGCCTCCCACTTCTTGATGTTTTCCCCATTGTGCTCTGATTCCGTGCAACACAAGTCATCTTTTACCAACTTGCTCATTTTTGAGCTTTGGTGATGGGGCTTGGGGAGGCTGCTTGCCATGGGTAATGATTCCTGAGCTGAATCCTATCTTCTCCGAGCATGTGCACAGTTCTGTCGGAATCCACTGGTAAATCAGTGGCAAGAACACCCAAGTAATCAAAGAGAATGGATGCCATTTCTGCCGCACTATCACTAAAGATAGACACAAAAAGCTGGAGTAACTCAGTAACGCCTGAAGAAGGGTCTCGACCTGAAACGTCACCCATTCCTTCTCTCCAAAGATGCTGCCTGTCCCACTGAGTTACTCCAGCTTTTTGTGTCTATCTTCGGTTTAAACCAGCATCTGCTGTTCCTTCCTACACGCACTATCACCAGCCTCGGTTTACGTCAACTAACTCAGCAAATGCCAGGCACGGAGTTGAGACTGATCAAAATTGTACTAATTTAGTCAGTGAGCCCATTAGCGAAGCCTAAATCCAATTTTTTTGCAGCTTCAGCGTTAATGAGCAATCCAAAGAGTCGACAATGGGCAGTAGCCATTTTGTGAACTATATGGCTGTGGATGACATGAATATCACATCGATACCCATGTTACCAATTTAGATTATATCGTTGCTTAAATGCTCGTGGCACCATCCACTGGAGAAATTAATTCAATGGAATAAAGGCTAAAAAAAAAATCAGTTTGCAATATGGCAGGTACTGTGTGGTGTAAATATGGTTAGTATTTTTGATATTTTGTAAGATTGGGATTTACTCTGAGCTAATAAATTATTTAAAAGGGAATTACAGTAGGTCCCACGCACCCCCCCACACACAGAACTGGGAGAAAGGCAAATTACTTCCGTAACCACGGTAATCTGAAGTGAAAACAAACTTCTTTCATGACGACTAGGTACTTGCATAGAAAGAAAATCCTGACAGGATAGAGAATCTAATCTAGATAAACTTTTAAGTTTTAAAAGGCATAGCAGCAAAATAATCAAGCAATTATCATTTATCTGAACCCAAAGTTACAAAAATTCTCTTCATCGTACACAGTCTACACATCTTACCATTCATTGGAACTCTGACTCTGAATTCTCCGGTGCTTTACACAGTATATACAGTAATACAGAAGTATACAGTACATCATTAAATAGGTTTGTTTTGTTTTGATTTTTTTTAGTATTAAAATATATTTAAACACCAACTTAATATTTTAATATAAATCTTCCTGTCTCCATCATGAGGTTTATGTACATAGGCAGTTTTACACATTTCTTGAGCCAGAGGATGTCGGGATATGCGATGGACTGGGGTGATGACGGGGGAATAAAAGCATTCTTTGGCTGCCACATTCATTTGAGGCGACCTGCAGAAAAATAAATTGAATGATCAGACTATCAGTGGCACAAGTCAAAAAAATAAAAGTTCATAAGTGATAGGAGCAGAATTAGGCCATTCGGCCCATCAAGCCTACTCTGCCATTCAATCATGGCTGATCTGTCTATCCCTCTCAACACCATTCTCCTGCCTTCTGCCCATAACCCCCCGACGCCTGTACTAATCAAGAATCTAACTTTCTCTGCCTTAAAAATATCCATTGACGGCCTCCACAGCCTTCCGTGGCAATGAATTCCACAGGTTCACCACCCTCTGACTAAAGAAATTCCTCCTCATCTCCTTCCTTTAATTCTGAGGCTATGAATATCCTTTAATTCTGAGGCTATGAATATCCTTTAATTCTGAGGCTACGACCTCCACTTACATCTAGTACAGTATATAAATGAAGCTACTGTTGGCACAAGCACAGTTCTCATTCTATTACATTAAGTGGAGCTTCATTGCACTATGAATAATTTACACAATTGATCTAAGAGTATGCCATTAAAATCAAAAAAAAATCTATATTATTGTGCATGTTCCTTTTGATGTCTGGCACAATCTCTAATGTGTAATACGGACTTGACAGTCTAATTGTGTTGGAAGGAACTGCAGATGCTGGTTTACACTGAAGATAGACACAAAATGCTAGAGTAACTCAGCGGGTCAGGCAGCATCTCTGGAGAGAAGGAATAGGTTACATTTTGGGTCGACACCCTTCGCCTGAAGAAGGATTTCGACCTGAAAAGACACCTATTCCATTTTTCCAGAGATGCTGCCTGACCCGCTGAGTTACTCCAACATTTTGTGTCTATTGACAGTCTAATTATTCCGTATTGATGAGATCAATGAATAGCTGCTTTGAGTTGTTGAAAACATCCGTATCACCTCTGTAAATTCTACAAATCAACACTTTCTTGAACTTCCCCTCAACCAACAGCATGTCTGCAGAGTTACTGACTGGTGATCAAAATGTGAAATGGAATTACTATCAGCAAGACCTGAATCAAGTGTATAACATTGGTCAGCATACATACATATCAATAAACATGTACTCCTTTAGGCCAAAACTACCTTAATGATTAAAAAATCAACGATGTTAGATACGAAGCAATACTGAGATCAGGAAGGTGCCTGCACTGATCGTGGGTTGGTACTGAGCTGGCTAATCTCAGCAGTAAAGCTACAAGCCTGCTGGCACAGAGAGAGAAACACAGCCATGAATTTCAGGGCATACATTTCAGATGGAATGATTCTAGTTCCTCTTCCTGATGCTTATGAGAATGTAAAGTGTTTGAGTAAATGAAGATACACCTAAATAAATGAGTAGAGGTATGGAGTTTGTACTTTCTCCCCGTGACCACGTGGGTTTGCTCCGGTTTCTTCCCACACTCCAAAATATACAGATTTGAGGTTAATTGACTTTGGTAAAAATTGTAGATTATCACTAATGTGCTAGTGCACGGGGTGATCACTGTTCGGTACGGACGCAATGGGACAAAGGCCCTGTTTCCACACTTTATTTTAAAAAGTCGAAAGTCTTAAAAGTCTAAAGTCCGGGAATTCAAAGTTAAACTGGTACAGACTAAAAAATATCTGCCATTGTTGCCTTGAATTTGAACAACTAAAAATCACAATTTTCCATTAAGGGACGGCAAAGAGGATAGTCATGATTAATATTGATCAATTTTATTTCAAAGTAAGACATTTGGAGTTCAGTCTTGTGATATCCTGGAGAAGTAAGCAAAAAGCAGAGAGAATTACCTAATGCCTTCTTGGGGCTTCCAATTTCCTCACTTCACATTCAGCATCCTGAAGTTCAAAAAGCTCCTCCTTGGAGTCCATTGTTTTCTCATGATTCACATACGGAGAAGGTATCTCAAAGCAGTCTGACTCGCTGTCCTCAAACCCTTCGTGTGTGTACCCTTTAAATGTCTGCGGTACACTCGGGTGCACGGAGAGCGTCACTGATGCCGTGGCAGTCACCGTTGTGAAAGGGTTACTGGGGCCAAACACACCAGTGGAGAATGAAGGAAGTGTAGTCCTAGGATGGTGAGTCCTACTGTTGCGAGACCTGTGTTGACCCCTGGAGGAACTGGCAGGCTGGATGGGTTGAGCAACACTTCTGCTGTGCAGTCCATTGTTAGAGACCTGTTGCCTCCCCTCTCCTGCTGCTTTATTTAAGTCTTGAGGTTCTTGCCAAGCTAGTTGAGAACTAACCGAATCAACAGTGGATCGAGCTGGTACTTTTGAGTTTAAATTCTTCTTCTTGTGCGACAAATCCTTAACATCTTTGTACGGCTTCACAATCTGTTGGAGAACATTTAAAATGAAACATTGTTTCTTAACAAAACCTTCTCTCTGAAAGAAAAGTTTTGTTTATTAGACAGATACATGAATTTAAGATTATAATAATATGAGAGGTTGACCATTCTCAGACCAATGAGGTATGATTGGTCATCAATTGCACTGAGAGAAACTAATTTCCAAACCAGCCTTTGAATGTAGACCTGTAAACTGAATCATCATTTTCTAATATATACACAGTTATCGGCTTATTAGAATTTTTTTCTAACTATTAATAGGAAAATTCGAGCCAAAGTCGCTCAGTCTTTCCCTAGCCTTTCAATGACAAATGCAATTTGAAAAGTAATTTGCAATTCACACATTTTGCTACAGAGGATAACGGTCAGTCTTGTGGATGTTCCAGTGGATACCAACAATGCTTGATTTGGTTATTGCTCCAGAAGACAAATATTGTTTCTTTTCTCTCTTCCATCCTAAAATTAAGATAGGTGGATTCGCTTTTCCATCAGCAACTTGCCTGGAAGTGGAGTCTTTTGACTCCACTACGTAGATTTACACATAGGATGCATTGATTAATAAAGGCAGGACATTTAATTACACAAATGCTATTGACCTGAAGAAATGTCCATGTTAGCAATGTTTCAGTTTCCTGCACCCCTGGTGGAAAAAGGTCCAAATAGATTCTTAACTAGGGTTGTGATTAGCTCATTATAAAGCCCCATTCCATTTTTATAACCCATTGATTTTGACTCCAATCTAAATGGCGAAATAAAACATTTGAATGACAAAGTAATGACTTACAGTGACTCGAGGAAAGTTAGGATTGTTTCCAGACTCCACCAGTATCTGTGAGCGAATTGGTGGGATGATGTACGCACTCTGGTCAAACTGTGGCAGGTCCTCTTCGCTGATCCCAGACACTGTGGCTTCCGAATAATATTCCGAGTCAGAGGACTCATTAAACATGCTCTGCTGCTGTGGGAATGAATGGATGTAGAACCCGTGATGATTCATGGGTGGAGGAATGGGCTCAGGAGAAGGCATTGGCAATTGACTGCCTCTATCTGCTGGAGTGAACTAGAGACAAAAAAAAATCAAAGAATGCAATGAATTAGCTGCATGTTAGAAATTATTTGCAACTTTAAGTAGGCTTTAAGGTGCAGATGCATCCAGGGCCTGGTTATTTCCACAGTACCTTTATTTCCCCAGATACTGTGGACGACTTGCTTGTAATCATGTACAGTTTTTCCACTGACTGGATAGCTAGCAATGAGAAAGCTTTTCACTATGGTACACGCGACAATAAACCGAGCAGGAATCTAATATTGTCTTCTGCCAAATTCTAGGCAGAGCCCTCCACTTATCTTTGCAAATGGAATGGAATTCTAGCATAAACTAGTCCCAAAGATTTCCAGCAACGTTTTCAACCCAAATGTAGCAAAATGAAAAAGTAGGAAGCCTGCGCACAGCCCTTTGATTAGTAAGGGTGTCAGTGGTTATGGGGAGAAGGCAGGAGAATAGGGTTCAGAGGGAAAGGTAGATCAGCCATGATTGAATGGTGGAGTAGACTTGATGTGCCGAATGGCCTAATTCCGCTCCTAGAACTTATGACCAACCCCAGTGCCAATGTGGTCTTGTGGAACTGTTCTAGGTACGACATTTCTTAGTGACAGGATTTAGAAAAAACATCAGTTTTGAGAAATGTAATTTTATCACATCACATGCAAGCATGCAAACTTTCCTGGGATTGATATTGTTGTAATAGCCCTGCTAAAAATTGTGGTTGGACTTGGCCTGCCCCATACCCAGTGACAAGGACAACCTGACACAGCGCGTACACAGGCATCACGTTTCTCTGAGGCATCACGTTACATGCAGAGCAATATATACTCAGCAATGATCAAAGTATTAACCTCATCATTGGCCTTGTATGGTTTTTGCATGCACAGTGATGGCTAACTGGGAGTAACTAACAAGGTTTTGTCTTAATTCCGGGGGGTTTAGATAAATTCACAAACCTAGGAGATTTTGCAGAACCCTAACACATGATTTCAGACTAGTTATTCAGCTGCTGTTGTGCTCATTCTGCAAATTCACAACCAACGGGAATTTGTAACTCATATAAAAATGGTCTGCTTCCAATTATATTAATTACCCTTACCGGTTGAAGAACTTATTACACAAAATTCAGTTCGCAATCCAAAATAATCCAAATCTTGTTAATCAAACACAAACATGCTTCCAAAATCAATTTGCCTTTCTTGCTTGGAGAATACTCAGACCAACTTGAGTAGAATGTACATTTTGAGGGAAAGTGCTGGGAATTAAAGGTGGCATTCAGGAGCTAGCCAAGAACTTTACTAGTAGTACCGATTGTGTTGTAGCAGGTCTGCTGCATCTCGGTTTATCGCTACACTGTGGTCAGTAACAGTTTAGTCAAAATGTGGAAGGTCGTGCAATAGGCCTCGTATATTTCAAAAAGTGTGAGGGATTGTGGAGAATCAAAATTGTCACAGGGAACAAAGCATTGAATTATTTTGTCAGTCTCTCACAGAATCGTAGAGTGATACAGCGTGGAAACAGGCCCTTTGGGTCAACTTGCCCACACTGGCCAATATGTCCCAGCTACACTAGTCCCACCTCCCCGCGTTTGGTCCATGTCCCTCCAAACCTGTCCTATTCATGTACTTGTCTAACTGTTTCTTAAACGTTGGGATAGTCCCTGTCTCAAGTACCATCTCTGGCAGCTTGTTCCATACACCCACCACCCTTTGTGTGAAAAGATTGCCCCTCATTCTCCTATTAAATCTTTTCTCCTTCACCGTAAACCTATGTCCTCTGGTCCTCGATTCACCTGCCCTGGGCAAGAGACTCTGTGCATCTACCCGATCTATTCCTCTCATGATTTTATATACACCTCTCTAAGAACACCCATCATCCTCCTGCACTCCAAGAAATAGAGTCCCAGCCTACTCCTCCTCTCCCTTTAGCTCAGCCCCTCTAGTACCCTTTCCAGTTTGACAACATCTTTCCTATAACAACTCATTTACTAAAGTAAATGACTAAAGTAATGACATACACTATATCATCAAGGCACGCTGCCACAGTGGTAGAGTTGCTGCCTTACAGCGCCAGAGACCCAAATTCGATCCTGACTACGGGTGCTGTCTGTGTGGGAGAAAACCGGAGCACCCAGAGAAAACCCATGCGGTCATAGGCAGAACGTACAAACTCTGCACAGCTAGCACACACAGACCGGATTCCCGGTCTCTGGCGCTGTGAGGCAGCAGCTCTACCGCTGCACCACTGGGCAACATTTCTGTCCCGTCATCAAACCAGGATCAGTAATGTAAAGACCGTTGTGCTTACCTCAGCTGGGGGTCCAATGACTGAGAGCAAAACAGGAAGGAGAACCAGACCATTAAGGATGCCCAATATTGTTAATATGGTTAAAACGGCAAAGAAATATCTGCAAATAGAAAACAGGAATACATATTGTTAAAAGATCCACCTTGCATATTTTCCTCATCAAAGTCAAGAACAAACCATCAACAACAATTGATCAAACATTCATAATAGCAAATATATCGGACAGCAATGCGGTGAATGGAAAGGGTGCGAGTGGGGATCGCTGGAGAATACATCAATTGCTTGGCTAAGAACCTATGATAGTTTTGCTTTTGTTGAAGGCCAAGTCAATGGATATTTTTAAGGCAGAAATTGAGATTCTTGATTAGTATGGGTGTCAGGGATTATGGGGGAGAAGGCAGGAGAATGGGGTTAAGAGGGAGAGATAAATCAGCCATGATTGAACGGCAGACTTGATGGGCCTAATTTTACTCCTATCACTTGTGACCTTATGACCTTGACTCTCTTGACTCTTGAATGAATTTCAAGATAAAGAAGATGGAGGAACTGGAGGTATGTCTGGGTCGGTGGGGAAGTAGGAACTGTTGATGTGAATCCACTTGCAACAAAGTGACCACAGTGCATTGAGTGGGTGATAGTAACATGGGAAGAGGGGCCGAATAGCTCAGCTCTGTTCACCCTGATTAAATTTAGGCCAAGTGAACGTATGAATGTAACTCCACGAGGCTGCTGACACTCCTACTACCACCCTCAATATTTGACTCCAAATTTAGTGAAACTAGATGGCACATCTCAAGATCAGCTGTGAGCCACATCTCCCGCTGTGGATGAAAATTGGGGAAAGGTTGTGAATAATTATGGCCAATTTCCCGTTTCAGGCCTGTTGGTCTGGAGGCATTCATTACAGAGCAAAGGGCCTCCACAGAAACCCCTCGCCGTACTTAGAAGGATTAAGACATTTGGCTCAGTTTCAAGTGAAATTCCTGAGCAGGAGGCTTAGTCCTATTCCCAGTGGCAGGCTCATCTATCATTACAGTCGCAGTACTTCCTGCTCTGTGTGAGTATATGCGTGCGTGTGTGTGTGTGAGAAAGCAGGAGGGTGAGGAGGGGTTTAGCTCGGCACTCAAGAAAATTCCAGTCTCTTCCTTTTCCTCATATCCCCGCAAAGGGACACAACTGTCATGATTGCTCCCTCATATCAAACCCTGTAAATAATGCAAAACAGAGCTGGAACTCTTGCTTTGGGGGCTCTGATAAATCCTTTGCAAATGCAGTGGGGAGGCAAACTGTTCAGCGTTTGAACATTTCAGTGTTGAAAATGCAATCGAGCAAGAAAAAAATGGTTGTAAACTTTGAACCATTCAAAGGCCAAGGTTGCCTATTTAAAACATGCCTTTATAAATAAAGTAAGGTTGCAAACCTCAATTATTTCCGAGGCACTGCAAGAAAGTAGGGAAGCAAAGCATTTAATTTCTTCTCAGCCACGACCCACGGACCGCACTAATGCCTGAATAACCTGTTGTTTGTGATGTTGGTTGAGGAATGAACATTGACCAGAATACTGGGAGAGTGTCTGCTTTTCTTCAGGAAGTGCCAAGGATCGTTAACATCCACCTGTGAGGCCGTCCAGGGCCATGGTTTAAAACTCATCTGATAAATGAGACCAATGCCGACTGGTAGATTTTTACCCTACTCTATTTTAGTTTAGAGATATAGCGCAGAAACAGGGCCTTCGTCCCACTGGGCCGGCACCGACCAACAATCACCCCGTACCCTGGCACTATCTTGCACATTAGGGAGAATTTACAATTTTACCAAAGCCAATTGACCTGCAAACCTGTACATCTTTGGAGAGTGGGTAGAAACTGGAGCACCCAGAGAAAACCCACGCAGTCACAGGGAGAACGTACAAACTCCGTACAGACAGCACCCATAGTCAGGATGGAACCTGGATATCTGTAGCGCTGTAAGGCAGCAACTCTATCATTGTGCCACTGTGCCTTCCCCCCAATTCTGTCGTTGATTTAATATCCGTTCCATTCTGTTCTTGGTTTAACATATTCTCTTAAATGTTTTGATGATCATTGTTTTTAAAGTGCAATAACTTTTTTGTTCTTTAAAACATGGGGAACAGTCGCGGAAAACAGAAAACTTATGCACAGCTGCAGAACAGCAGTAACCTTTCTGCTAGACCTTACTGCCTTTCCAGCTTTTAAACCTTTGAGCCGCATGTGTGTGGAGGCAGGCAAGAGTGTTTATTTAACAACATAGTAAGATAAGCAACAATATGCAGTACTCGGAATTCACAGGAATGGCACGCAACTCCAATGGAGCCCCAGGATCTGTCTTCCTGCTTCATTGAAAAGAAAAAATGTAAGTGTGGCTTACGAGTTTCCACTCTGGCTTGGTTATAGCTACGTATGTTTGGGAGAGGTGTGTGGGGGTTGTGCTTGTGTGTTAAAGGGGCCTTGGCATCCATTTTGTGGGTAAGAAAAGAATGGTGAAGGCAGATATAACCACTTTGAAACGGCCTGCACATCAACTAGAACTTTGCTGAGGGGGTCGACATGTTTCTAAAGTTAATTTCCCGGGCAGCATTCATCACAGTCCTGTAAACCTAACCCACGGGTCCTTTCTTTTTGCCAATCTCCTTTCTACCCTGTTATAAAATAGTTGTGGTCCTGGCTGGCAAAACTGCTGACGAATCATTTAGCAAAGAATCCTTGCAATGATATTGCTGACAGGTCAAAATTCAGCCACTTTTCTTTGGATCCAAGCATAACTAACTCTCAACTTGCTGGCTCCCTCACTGCCAGGAAACTCACTGGACTGAATATTTTGCATTGCTGGTTATTTCTTTATTAAAGTTGCTTTGGCATTGGCTTACGATACGATAGAACTTTATTTATCCCAGGAGAGAAATTGATCTGCCAACGGTCATTAAAACACAAAATACATGAAACGTGAAATTAAAGTGATGAGTGTAAAGGGATGTGCAAAGATTGGGGGGGGGGGGGGGGGGGGGGGGGGGAGTCAGTCTAACCCACGACAGAAGAGGGAGGAGTTGTATAGTTTGATAGCCATAGGGAAGAAGGATCTCCTATGGCGTTCTGTCCTGCATCTTGGTGGAACCAGTCTGTTGCTGAAGGTACTCCTCAGGTTGACCAGACACTCTCTTCCAATACAGAGAGTGGATGAAGAAAATGCTTTGCCCTGGCCTGTTTGACCCCACTGCGCACCACTTCAATTAGATCAGATCACAGTGGGGAGAATTAAGGGATAAAGGTCTGCTCCGAAATACTGGGGCTCAGTCAGTTTAATGTGCTCCAACACCAACACAGCCCTTTGCTAAAAATCATCAGTCAAGTTTCTACCTCCCCGTGGCTGAGAGAGTAACAAAATTTGACTTGGCTTTTAACACTGGCAAATGAACATGTTGGTAACTTTCCCTCACCAGGAACAGTGGCGCAGTGGTAGAGTCACTGCCTCACAGCTCCAGAGACCCGGGTTCAATCCAGACTAGGGTGCTGCCTGTACGGAGTTTGTGCGTTCTCCCCGTGACCTGCGTGGTTTTCTCCAGGAGCTCCGCTTTCCTCCCACACTCCAAAGGCGTACAAGTTTATAGGTTAATTGGCTTGGTACAACTGTAACTTGTCACTAGTGTGTGTGTGTGTGTGTGTGGGATAGTGCTAGTGTACGGGGATCGCTGGTCGGCATGGACTCGGTGGGCCGAAGGGCCTGTTTTTGCACTGTATTTCTAAACTAAACTAAAGCAAAAAGTCTTAATTGCCATCCCTCATAGCTCTTTATAACAAGTGGAGCCCTCCTAGCACGGCAATCAGACAAGCTAGCATCTTCTATTTATTTTACTTCAGCCAACAGTCTGAAAATCAATCGGTTGACTTGGTTAGCAGGACCTCCAGGTGGGCAGCATGTCAGAATATCGTTGTTTATGCCTCCTGTAATCTTTTTAATTCTGGGGAAAGCTTGCTGAAAAATGCAGAGTTTGTTCAGCTGTTTATGGTGCATGCACCAAAGGAGAAATATTTACAGCAACCTTGCACTAACCCACGCTATCTGACTGGTTCTCTAAACAAGACCCCCCTGCCTGAAAGTCTACCTTGTGGTTCAATTAGCTGGGGCTTTCAAAACCGTATCTCTGTTTCTCATCAGTTTTAAATGATGCGGAGGAGAAATTTCTCCCATCCCTCCCCCTCCCCCCCCCCCCCCCCCCCCCCCCCCCCCCCCCACCTTTTTTTCTTTTTTTCCCCGTTTGCAAGGATACAAAAACAAGAGCAGGAGACCAGCCTATGGTTTGTCAAAGCTGTTTCACCATTCAATATAATTGTGCCTGATCTAACATTAGACCAACTACACTTTCCTGCTCATTCCCCAAAACCCTGGATTTCTCCATCCACCAAAATCTATCAATATCTGCTTTGCAGCATCTCCTAAATAGCCAGAGAGCTTATCCCTAATCTTTTGTCCCTGCTATCGCCTGGGCGCATACAGAATTTGTTTTCACTCTGTGGCTATCAACCATGTCCCAACATTGCTCAGCGTAGAAGTCACATCGTGCGAGCATTCAAACTCCATCTTCTCTACCCATAGATTGCTAAAACAGCCAGATGATTTTCGCATATACAGTCACCTCGCATTTTACACATATTTGACATGCGTTTTTTGAAATAACGCGCTTACACATTTAATGCCATAGTTTGATTTACACGCTGGTATTTTTGGAATAACATGCCCAAATTAACCGCTGACAGTGTATAGAAACATAGAAAGTAGGTGCAGGAGTAGGCCATTCGGCCCTTTGAGCCAGCACCGCCATTCAATATGATCATGGCTGATCATCCAGAATCAGTATGTTTCATTTACACGTTTTTGAATTCAGGGTTGCTTTTCAAGCATGTAACTCCTTAATAAAACGCGAGGTGCCTGTATTATGTAACTGACCAACTGTGTTACTTGGACAAATAGGATTCAATTCACTGAAGGCACGACAGCAGCATTATAACTCACGTTTTTCATGAATTTTTAAAATTCTACCATGACAACAATAACTGCACCTCAAAGATGCTCCGTTGGCCTTCGAGCACTTTGGAAAATGTTCTCATGAGAGATGCTATATAAATGCAACTCTTTCTCGCCTGATCCCTACAGTGGCCACTGTGGGTGATTGGTGGTGCTCTTGTTATAAGTTAGAAGGTTGTGTCTACACCACAGGACTGTACTCGGGAGGTGCAGAGCTGTTTTGGGATGGTGTCAAATAGAGAATGATCCATTGTCACATCTTTTTTTATAGGCGGCCAGAAAAAATATTCAAAGCCATGGTTTAAAAAGAGTGGGCAGATAGTGGTGGTAATGGTGATGATGATGGGGCCATGAGATTACCCTGTTTTCCTGGGCTCAGACAAAACACGTGTAGTCATAGAGTCATACAATGTGGAAACAAGCCCTGAGGCCCAACTTGCCCACACTGACCAACAAGTCCCATCCACACTACTCCCACTTGCCTGCGTCTGGCCCATATCCCTCTAAACCTGTCCTATCCATGTACCTGTTTAATTGTCTTTTAAACGCCGCAATAGTCCCTGCCTCAACTACTTCCTCCGGCAGCTCATTCCAGATTCCCAACGCACTTTGTGTGCAAAAGGTACCCCTCTGATTCCTATAAAATCTTTCCCCTTCATCTTAAACCTATGCCCTCTGGTTCTCAATCAAACGAAAATCAGAAATCTACGGATGGCAATCTGAAACAAAGACAGAAAGTGCTGGAAACACTCGGCAGGTCAAGCAGCATCTGTGGAAGGAGAAACTGTCAATGTTCCCTTTGTGGGAACACCAAAAACAGATGATTCCATTTCTGCTTATGGCAGATTGCTGTGCACATATTAGCTGCCATGCTTGATACACTGCAACTGGTCTACACTGTGACAGAATGTAGCTGCTTGCAAAACCTGACAGTTACACACACTATCCTACCAACTATCCTACACATACTAGGGACAATTTACATTTCGAACCTGCGAACCTGTACATCTTCGGAGATTACAAAACCTGGGACATATTCCTTCACAAAATGTGCCCTAAATTCCAGCAAAGGCTGTTTAATAATGAATGCAGGAGGGGAGGACAATTACATTTTCTTTTTATTTGGTTTTGCTATTGCTTTATATCCTAAAAACCTAATTGGTATTTCTCTTTGGCACGGCAACTGGAATAGTTTCAACCACTGAACTGGATATCGCTGACAGTTTCCAGTCTGGGATTTGGATTTAAGGTGCAAAAACTTTCAACTTCATTCAGACTGCTGCGGACCGCTCCAGAAAGAAACACTGGCTTCTCTATGAACCACGGTTTCCAGCCTAAGATAACATCTTCCTGGGAGGGGGTGGTGGAGGTTGTGTTCCATACGTTACATCTTAGAAACTCTGGGTGCCCATCATTTCTAGTGGGTTCTGCTAGTTCCAAGAATGCCTCCAGGAATTTTGACTTCTTTAACTCAAAACCAACTGGGTGGTCTGGCAATCCACCAAGCAAACATCTACAAAGTAGCATCCGCGGGTAGCCAACTTCTCCTTCCATTCTAGTTGGTATATGGTTTAAGAGAGAATGGAAACACATGCTGAAGTAAAGCAAACTACAGCTTTCACAATTAGGCTTCTAATGTTAGGGAAGGTTCAAAATCATAAGTTCATAAGAGTCCGCTCATGGCTGATCTATCTTTCCCTCTCAACCTCATTCTCCCGCCTTCTCCCCGTAACCTTTGACACCCTTACTAATCAAGAACCTATCAATCTCCGCTTTAAAAATACCCAATGACTTGGTCACCAGAGCTATCTCTAGCAATGAATTCCACAGAGTCACCACAAAATCACATCAGTTTTACTTTAGTTTAGTTTAGAGATACAGTGCAGAAACAGGCCCTTTGGCCCAACGGGTCTGCGCCGACCAGCGATCTCTGCTCATTAACACTATCCTACACACACTAGGGACAATTTACATGTCTACCAAGCCAATTAACCTACAAACATGTTCATCTTTGGAGTGTGGGATGAAACCAAAGATCTCGGAGAAAACACACTCGGTCACGGGGAGAACGTACAAACTCCATACAGACAGCACCCGTAGTCGGGATCGAACCGGGGTCTCAGACATGGCAAGCGCTGTACGGCAGCAACTCTACTGCTGCGCCACATTGTCACCCCAAACTATGGTTTGAGATTCCAAACCTCTGGAAAGCAAAGTGTTTCAGTCTAACATTTGCCCTGGGAACACCTTTGGACTAGATATCTACTCAGTGTCATGGGTTACATCAACCAAAGAAGTGGAAATGACAGCTGAGTATCACTCTTACAGAGAGCGATGAACAAAAACTTAAATCTCTATCGCATATGGATATCAAATCCCCCACAGGCACTGAATCTTAGTAAAACCTACTGCAAACATTCTGTTCAATTGTTTGCATGATTTAATGAGTAGTTTATTAATGTTGACAGTCAACGAATATTTCATCTTGAAGTTTTAAGTGAAACCCTGTATTAAATTATGATGTTAGTTTAATTTGCTGCAAATACAGAACTGTTTTGACACACGGGGAAGCCGTTCAGCCCATCAAGTCCATGCCAGTTCTTTCACGTTTGTGGAATTAAAACAAAACGAGAATAAAGGATGATTACTCATTTGTAACACTACATTTTCAACTTTTGCTAGATCTCTCTAATTAATTCACAAAACCCCCACATTGGTGAGCCTCCATCTTCAGACACTTGATTACTGGGGGATTATGGCAGATGATGCAAAGTTTTATGGAAGTCAGCAATTTTATTACTGATGGGACAGGAAGTTAATGCATGTGAATTTATTTTTTGCCCCCGGAAGAAGCTTCTTTTACAGAATAATTATCCTCTTTAACAATCGGCACTCCGGAGACGTCCTTGCTTTCAATGAAAATGCTGCCAATATTGATGCACACAAGCTGTAGCAGTGCAAAGGCAGGGCCCCTTGTGCGAGGAGGGGTACACTGAATGCACAATGGCAACATTCAAAACATTCACTACTTGCCTCCCATAGCCATTTGGTTGGGTTTTAAACCCACCATCTACTGTACAAAGTTTACTGGGGCATTATGCCGCTAAGAGAACACTTTCTCCAATATTACAGCACCGTAACACCACCCAGGGTCTCAAGAGTCCAATCCTATTTGCGGTTTCTGTTTCACGAGAACTGAGCCCAGTACACGATTTTCATTGAAGATTGAATGTGCTACTAACTTCCCCCTTCCCAATGAGTCAGCCAGTCAAGCTGTCTGTGGAAGGAACTGTGCCTGTAGAGTAGTTGAATGTGTGATTTCTCATCACTGTAAGATTCTACCCTACTTTTCAATCAATCCTCTTCTCCCCGTCTTGCCCTGGTCAGCACCCATACCAAAAGGATCAGTCAGAGAGGGGCTGATGAAGGTCAAGAGTGAAGAAGCCAACAGTGTCTAATTGTCATACATGTCGACAATAGAAAAATGAAATCCTTATTTGCAGCAATTTAACTTAAACACAAAACACACAGATTAAAATAATATAATTTTTTTTAACTGCAATAAATTAATAATCGTAATAATTGTACATTATCGCTCAACACTATGGAACTGAACCTTTGCAAGAAAATCCACAATTGTCTATCTTCTGGTGGACGGTTGAAATGTCATTGATTGATTCATTGAAAGACTGATTCCAAGATACAGCATGGAAACAGGCCCTTCAGCTCATTGAGTCCACGCAGACCATCAATCACTCATTCACACTAGTTCTATGCTATCCCACTTTTGCATCTGTTCTTTACACACCAGGGACAGATTACAACGGCCAATTAACCGGCAAAGCTGCATGCCTTTGGAATGTGAGAGGAAACCAGAGCACCAGGAGGAAATCCACACGGTCACATGGAGTACTGCAAACCCCACACAGACAGCACCCAAGGTCAGGATCGAACCAAGGTCTCCAGTTTTGTTTTACCTGGTGTGCCACGGTTATGTTCTATTAACCGTGTCCCATTTTGACTTAGTTTGGGAGTCAAGAAAACAATAGGACCAGGTGCAACATTGTTTTACTCTCTATTCAATTTCGGGAATTTCACCATTCTTCCTAAAACTTCCTGCTTTTAGCTAGCTGAGTTATGTTGCCATCCCCCCCCCCCCCCCCCCCCCCCCAACCCTGATCTCATTTTATTTGCTTGCGCATTGTAGTTAAAATAAGGTACAGGGGATAAACAACTTTGAAAAAGTGAAAGATAAGTAATTTACAAAATATTATAAGCCCTTTTTTTCTACTGAAGGTGAATTCTTGCAGAAAAGTTTGCTCCCGACAGGGATGTTGTGCAGAACCTACCTAATAATGAAGTCAAACTCAGAACCAGCCAACATCAAGACCCCAAGTAGTGTGGAGATTGACCCGTCTATCACTGGTGCAAACATGTGTTCCAGTGCCGATGCAGAACGCAGATTCCTGTTCCCAATGGCCGTTAGGAAACCCTGATGAGGATAAATGTTGTGTATTTATATCACAAACCAAATTGCACAAACATGAAAATCCACTGAAATGCACCATTAAGTTTAAGAATAAAATTAACAGGATTTATTATTAAGTTAATTTAAGTTGTAAATTTACATGTGTACCACTACCAATGCTACTAAACACCTTAACTACTCGAGGAGTCTAGCAAGTGGAAGAATGTCTAAAGCACCAGAGAAGTTTAAAAAACATCTCTAATAAAAGGCAGTGAACATAAACTCTGAACTAAAGACAAGTTTATGAGAAGATATGAATAAAAACCTGGAAGAGGAGTCAGTCTACCCCACGACAGAAGTGGGAGGAGTTGTACCGTTTGATAGCCACAGGGAAAAAGGATCTCCCGTGGCGTTGTGTGCTGCATCAAAGAGCTAAAGGAGTTTAGTCAATTGTCACATGTATCGAGGTACAGTGAAAAGATTTTGTTGCATGATTCATTCTATATTGCTAAGTTTTTTTTTTAATTCTATGAGTGTGTTGGACTGGCTGCATATGTTCCTGTAGGCAGGCAAGCACAAGACTGCAGTGATTTACTTACCAGAGCTACATGGACAGTGAATTCCACTCCAATTCCAACAGAGGCAATCAGGATCACGACAGGGATTGCACTCAGTTTGATTCCCATCAGTCCCATGATACCAAACAGCTCGACTGTCATCATAGCCAGAATAAAAACCTGCAAAAAAGACAGGAGAGGTGAGGGTCTTGAACCTGCATGGTCAGAAGTCGACTTGATTCAGTAACTTCACCAGGAAAAGTTGCCTTTTCAGCCATTCTACCATATACAGCTAGAGTGAGTGAGTGAAATGATAGTGACAATTTAATGCATGCGATTACGATTGCCACAAAAAGTCATCAAAATAGATTTATTTAAAAAAAAGCAGAAATTCTAACAGTTTGTGCTAGAGTAGCCACAAGTGTAATTTCACAAAACAGTTAGTTGAGGAACTAATCTTTAAACAGGCGTCGCAAAATACAATGGGCAACATATTGTAAGGCAACGGAACAGGCAGCATTTCTGGATAGAAGGAATGGGTGATTCCTTCTATCCAGAGAGACTCCAGCATTGTGTGTCTATCTTCGGTGTACACCAGCATCTGCAGTTCCTTCCTACACATATTGTACAGCAATGTTGAAGCTGGAGATGATAAGCACTGAAAACCTGGTGACATTTAAGAAAATATCATCGCAGATCAGGAAAAATGTTTCTTTCTTGGCCAGCAGGTATTGAGTTTGGTGAAGTTTGGAGTTTGTACCACCCACAACTCTAACCCAGCCTTTCTTCGCCATTACAATGCAGTCCTTTGAAGCTATAAAGAAAATTGGTTGCATAAAGGAATAGGGCTACAAGCACAAAGCCCATTATGGGCTTTGCCCAAGGTGTAATGTACAAGTTGTATTAATTCATGGTGCTGGCAATGTCAGCATTTATTGTCCATCCCTAATTGAGGAGGTAATTAATAAATTATCATGAGATCTGCTGTTACCTGCAGGCTAAATTGTGTAAGAATGGCAACACGTCTCCAAGAGACATTGTGGACAGTGGGGCTTTTATGACTATACTTTAATTGTCCTTACTTTCCTACATAAATATGCGTGTTGCAGGATAAACTGATAGAATAACATATTGCCCTCCACACTTTGACCGCCAGCCGTCATGCAGGTGGTGTTATTGGTGATTTGTGGCAGTTCTCCTGCATTATCTTTTCAATAGAAGGCATGATCTAGTGGAACAGTTCATAGAAAAATAGTGGCTGGGAGGGCGGAAACAATCATTTTGGTATTAACATCTAAACTATGTGAAGACTCTTTGAATTAAAGGACCCACTTGTTGGCAAGATCAGAGACAAGAGTTCTTGTAAACTCAAGGATTACTTTTAAAGGTTAACTTCAAAAGGTGGGAGGAGAGAGGTGTTGCCCTTTTTGTAAGAAGATGCTGGGGCAAGGGATTTGTTTATAGTCTGAGCTTTTATCTTCTACCATGAGCCGTTTAAATGTAAATTCCCCCAGCCCCTCCAGCCTAGACCTGGAGAAGATGAGGATAGCAGCAAGCAAACATTCTCTCTGAACCTTCCTGCCACTATCATCTGCTAGGCATCGAGTTACAGAGGCCTCCTGCGACTCAGTGTTTACAAGGAAAGGCTACTGTCTTTAAACAGAGGATGTGAAGCTTTTTTCTTCCATTTCATGGTCTATAGAACCAGGCTCTCCCAACTCCTTGCTCGCTAGTTGTTTTACACATTTGGCTGCACGAACTAAAGTGTCGTTGTGTGCGAGTCAAGATTGTAAGGAAATTGGTACTCGTTTCTTTTTATTTTGCCTTCTCTGTGCCTAGGTAATGATAAGATTATTGCTTTGATGTCAGCAGGAGGCAGGTTTTGTCACGCATACCCTGTTGCTTGACGGGTGCGGAAGGAATCACTGATAACTTTAAAATTCCTTCCCAAGTGAATAGGACTCTTATACATGAATGGGTTTGCAACAGGTTATTCTTATAAAGAATATTGCCACTTTTTAAAATATGTATCGAAATTCAAAATGAATGGGTTAGTCAACATATTGCTTTTGAAGGTAAGTAGTGGTATATTTTATTAGTACAAAACGTGTTGTGTCAGAACATGGGAGGAAAAATATCACAAGAAAGATATACTGGTCTCCCTTTCCCAAAGGTATGTATCAATTTCAGCTGTGGCAATCCATAAACAGGTCTCTGCTCCTCAAGTGAACGATGAAGAGGAAAGGACAGAACATCCTTCAGCCCTGAAGCTCCAACATGTTGACTGCCTGTGACCAACTGAACAAATAGAAGCTTTGGAATTACACATGTGTTGGAATTGCACATGTCGGGGGGAAGAGAAAGTGTCTAACAGACCCCAGAGTGCTGGCTACAGGAGCAGAACTGGACTGTGAAGGGAAAGGGGTGGATTACATTAGAAATTAAAACAATGAAACTTGAGAATTTTATGAGTATCAACCAAAATCCCCCAATTCATTAATGTTCTTGTAATAAATAGCTCAGCTATTTATTCTTAGTTTTTAATACAGCAGTAGCCATGTGTACTTTAGTAATAGTTTCTCCGAGCAATGTATATCTATGTTGTATTTCCTTCATTACAACTGGAACTACATACCTATAAATTGTTTCATTAGCGGTAAAGCAAGCAGATTTAGACATTCTGAATAAGATGTGAAAGGTGCAGTAAGTTATTTTAGCGCGTACATAGACCAATTAAAGTAGAGCTCGGACAGTGTGACTAGGGATCTGTAACGTGCCATGTGGTACATTTACTCAGCTGTTTATGTTTCCAAAGTAATTTTTAAAATGAGCAAATGGGAGCAGCAATGTAATGGAGTTGTGGAATGTCATCACGGAAGGCCATCAAAACACTTCAAAATAAGTTCACGGCGAATCCAAGTACATTATTCAGTATTGGAGTGGAGAGGAATTACCAATCTGGTGAGAGGGTGGATAGATGGAGCTGCTGTATCAAAAAAAGTGACCGGGCTATTTAATTTCACAACAGTTTTTCCTGTGTCTAGATTTTCCAATGCCCTTTTTTTAAATGACAGTCAATTCACCAGGAGTCTCTATTTCACAATGTTATGATGCTCGCCCAATGATACGAAGGAACATGGTGACCGAACCAAAAGATCAGCCATGATCACATTGAATGGCAGTGCTGGCTCGAAGGGCCGAATGGCCTACTCCTGCACCTATTGTCTATTGTCTATTTAGAAGAGAAATTTCAAATGCTTTTCAATGGCAAAACGTGTTGTGTCAGAACACGCTCCTGTTTAGTTTAGTTTAAAGATACAGCAGGGAAACAGGCCCTTCGGCCTACAGAGACCATGCCGACTAGCGATCCCCGTACACTTGCATTATCCTACACACTAGGGACAATTTACAATTTTTACTGAAGCCATATTAACCTACAAACCTGTATGTCTTTTGAGTGTGGCAGGGAAACCAGAGCAACTATGGAAAACCCATGCAGGTCACAGGGTCAGGATCGAACCCGGTCTCTGGCATTGTGAGGCAACAACTCTACTGCTGGGTCACCCTGCCGCCCTAGTTAATGTCTCTTCTTCAGCACTGCATTGAATCAGGCTGGATTTTGAACATGTCTCTGGCAGTGGTCCTCTGCATCCTCTGACTCAGTGCTACCACACAGTTTAGTTTAGTTTAGTTCAGAGATACAGCGCAGAAACAAACCCTATCGGCCCACTGGGTCCGCGCCGACTAGCAATCCCCTCACACTAACACCATCCTACACACACTAGGGAAAATATTTACATTTACCAAGCCAATTAACCTACAAACCTGTACATCTTTGGAGTGTGGGAGGAAACCGAAGATCTTGGAGAAAACCCATGCAGGTCACGGGGAGAACGTACAAACTACGTTCAGACAGCCCCCGTAGTCGGGATCGAACCCGGGTCTCCGGCGTTGCATTCGCTGTAAGGCAGCAACTCTACCGCTGCACCACCGTGACCCCCCTTGACACATTTGGCTTTGCAAAATGTTATGAATTCTACATTTCTCAGTGTAAACTATGTCTGTAGCTTCCTATTCCAAGAGAATCATTTTTTTTGGCAATTCCCTCCTGTAGCTAGGTTTACTTTTCATGGTATTATTGACTGGGCCTTGGAAAAAGGCCTTGTGGTGACCCCCTCCCAGCCAATGGGCCTCCCTCCTCTGCTGCCATAGTCCGTCAGCTGTTGATGGATTGATTTATCACAAGAAGGTCACGCCAAGGACTACTTTTCTCCCAAATTCAACAGACAGGGATGTGAGAGTCCCTTGAGCGCTGGCTATTTTATCACTGTTTTTTTAAAAGATTACTTCCCACTGTACACCATAAGCAATTTAATTTATTGGCGACTGTCAGTGATTCTTTAGAGACTAGAGAGGTTATGAAAATTAAAGTATCATGCTGTATTGCTCTGGAACTTGCTAGCAGATAGCAAGTATCTACAATGCTTCTTAAAGCAAGCGTTTTTTTTGTAACAAAAAAAAATTAACAAGATACCTTTGTAGATAAATAATAGATATTTTTGTGCAGCAACTTGAGATTTTCAAATATTGGCTTGCAGGTAGATAAAATTGTGAGCTATTGTGATTTTGTGTGTGTGAGAGAGAATGTGAGAGTGAGAATGTGAGTGAGAGAGTAAGAGTGAGTGTGTGTCTTTCTTTCTTTGTTGGCATACGAGTGTGCAAGTGTGTGGGGGTGTGTACGTGGGTGTGGTGCGCTGTAGCCAGCTGGACCTTCCATTGCAAAGAGCAATCTTGAACTCATTACTCAAAGGTAGTGGAAGGGGCTATATCAGTCACAACTTCACTACACGCCATTCGCAGGATTGATTAAAATTGAAATGTTTGTATTTGTAAAATAGCGTTCAACGTTGTAAAAACTTGTTCAAATAGAATCCCACTACTTGGTTTCAGCTTTAAGCTTTAAGAATTCCCACAGTGTAATTCATCTTGGTGGTTATATCTTGCTGGAAGCGAGTTCCACATACAGTCGAATCTCTCGCAGACCATAACTCGATTAAGCAGCTTCCACATTGAAGTTATATAGTGCTGGTGAAATGGACTCAGTTTTTATTCAGTATTGAAAGCATGGTTTGTTTTGCTCACTGTTTTGTGCCTTTTGATTTTACACAGCTCCCCCCCCCCTCTTGGGCTTTTCGATCTCTCATGCGACTCCGGGATTTCAAGGCAAAACTACTCAACAACCACCCCGGGGCTAGATGAGGGTGAAACCCATGAAAAAGGACCAGGAGATGGTTGTTTGTACAACCTCCCAACTGGACGAGTGCTTCTTGCGGGGAAGAAGAAGGCAAAAAATTGGCAAACACGCAAGAAAAACAATGAAAAGAACAAGTCCCTGACCCAGAAGCAACCATGTTAGAAGTTTTCGTTTTGTTGTGGGTACGCAAGAATGCCAGAATTTGAATATAATAATGCAGGCAAGTTGAACAAAACAACATTTGCAGGAACATGCACCTCTTGTGCCTGACCTTCACGATTGTTATTTATGAGGGACACTTACAATGATGCCAGCGGTCCAGGGATTTAGCAGCAGAAGAGCGCAGACCAGGAAGGTGCAGGCCAACACGATGCTGATGGTGAGCAGGAACCAGTGACGCAGGCCGATGTACTGCTCCCAGAACAGGAACGGGTAACCATTGGGGTAGCTGAGAACACCCTTCTTGGAAAACTCCTCACATATTGCCCTGACGCTCTCGATAGCTTCAATGAAATCGGAGGTCTGCTGCAGGCCAGTCAGGTAGAACGGGAATTGGGCAAACTCGATCAGCTCGGCAGTGGGAACTGGGTAAAGGGGAGAGAGAAAAACTGTTAAACTTTTTTAAGGATCACTGTACCACCGATGGAGGTGGGCTCTCCCCTCTTGCTCCCCATTGTAGATTCATTGCATAGCCTATATTAATTACTGCCACTGTTACACAGCAATATCTCCATGCAGTATGGTTTCAGAGAGTCACAGAACAGTGCAACCAGACCTTTTATTAACCTGCATGGTAGTTCATATAGCCGTACGGCATAGAAACAGGCCCTTCGACCCAACTTGCCCACACCAACCAACATGCCCCATCTACACTTGGCTTACCTGTGTTTGGCCCATATCCCTCCAAACCTACCCTGTCCATGTACCTGTCCAAATGCTTTTTAAACATTGTGATAGTACCTGCCTCAATTACATCCTTACTTTAGTCAGGAGAAACAGCATGGACAAAGGCCCTTCAGTCCATCATGTCCATGCTGACCAGCGATCCCCATACACTAGCATTATCCTACACACTAGGGACAATTTGCAATCTTTACCAAAGCCAATTAACCTACAAACTGTACGTCTTTAGAATGTGGGTGAAAACCGGAGTACCAGGAGAAAACACATGCGGTCACGGGGAGAACATACAAATTCCATATGGACGTCACCGGTAGTCAGGATTGAACTGGGATCACTGGCGCTGTAAGGCAACAACTCTACCGCTGTGCCACCATAACTCTGGCAGATTATTCCACACACCCACCGTCCTTTGTGTGAAAAGGTTGCCCTATTGTGCAAAAGACTCTTGTGCATTAACCCTATCTATTCCTCTCATGATCTTATACACCTCTTTCAGATCAGATCTCCTACTCCTGTGCGAGTTGTTTTGCATTGACTGGAGCAGGTGGGGCGAAAGTGTGTTAAAACGAATTTGCTGTCAACGTTCGTATCTGGCACGTCTGGCATATGGAACAACTGAGAGCTGGAGACTCGACACGACCATTTGGTATGGTCAGCGGATGTCCAGGTGACCTCCACAATGGGTCAGGAGGCTGTTAGCCGCTGACTGCGATCGCCCACAACAGGTGCTGGATTCTAATTAGTCAAAGGAGTTCAGCAGCATTTGCAGCAATGGAGAAGCCCAGCCAGAGGGCAGAACCCTTGTGGACGGGACGACTTCGGAAACAGTCAGCAAAATCCTGTTGACATTTGCCAGACTCCAGCTGCACACTCACAATCTCTTGGGCCTCTTTGTGCCACCCTGCTCCACGGCCTGACGCAGTCTTCCTCCGTTTTAACTTACCACACCTCAGGCATGCAAACAATCTGAAAGAGTTTATTCTTTCCTCAGCCCCACTCCAGTGGCTTTGTGATTTCCTGGATAGATTTACCCTCAACGTAGGTACAAGAAAGTGCAAGTGTCTTGTCACATCAGGGCATCAGACATCGGTGCAATGTTGTGACTACTTTTCCAGTAGTTTGGATCTGAAGCAATGGCTTCTTGCATTCATTTATTATGAGGGATATGGAACCACTTCCTTCACACAATGTGGCTAACATTATGCTCCCTTAAAAATAAATTCCAGCATGCTTAAGCGGAAGGCCAATGACTCCATGTGCATAATCAAAGGGAGTCTTTGTTAAATGAGATAGTAAGGAACTGCAGATGCTGGTTTATACCAAAGATAGACACAAAATGCTGGAGTAACTCAGGACCCTTCTTCAGACTCCGAAACATCACCTATCCTTTTTCTCCAACCTGACCCGCTGAGTTACTCCGGCACTTGGTGCCTTATCTTTATTAAATGAGCCCTAGATGAACTAATTTCCAGTAAACAAGGCAAACAGGAATTCCAAAATGAGAATGGTTTCCAAACTGATGAAACGTTTCTTTCATATTCAGTTTGGGAGAAGTTTAATAATACCTCTCAAGCGTATATTCTGAAGAAGGATCCCGCCCAAAACATCACTATCCATGTTCCCTAGAGATGCAGCCTAACCCGCTAAGTTACTCCAGCACTTTGTGTCTTTTTTTTGTAAACCAGCATGTGTAGTTCCTTGTTTCTCTGTATTCTATAGTTTTTCTGCAAGCTCTTTGGTCATTCACACACAGATTTTGATACCCCTCTCGATACCTACTTCTCAAATTCTCTCCAGTGGTGTCATATCTATCGTGAATCCATTCGGGTGGGTGGGGGTTGAAGTTAGCTTGAGATGCAGCATAGCCGAGGGGGTCATTGCTGACCCACACCGTCAGGTAGATGTAGAAGACATCAGGGTTGATGATTCCATCCTCATCCACCAAACGCCTTGAAGACAACTATAACAAAGAAGACGAGGAAACATTCATCACACCTTGCGTGAGACACAACAAACTAATGTAACAGCATGTCTGACCACTAACTAGCCCGAGATCCTGAAATAAAACCATAAGACTATAAGACATAGGAGCAAAATTAAGCCATTCGGCCCATCAAATCTGCTCCACCATTCGATCATGGCTGATCTAGTTTCCCCTCTTATCCCCCTTCTTCATGATCGATCATGAAAATCTAGAATCCCATATTAAAGCTTCATATCTTGCAGAATTTGCCATCTTTTGTTTCTTATTTCACTTCTGTTTATAGATATAAGTAATGTGAGGATAGTATTTCAACTTGGGAGGGTGGTGGGGTGAGGAGAATGTATATAAGCAGCAGAGCAAGTTCAGATATTTGCAGCACATAAGTACATAAATATGATGGCAGGACAAGACAAAATAGTCCACTATACTCATGACGTCACCGAACGTCAGGAGCTCCAAACAGTAGTCACATAATCTCCTGGGACCAAAGGAAAATAAAACAATAATCCAAAAAAAAACTATCTCTCCAACTCCAAGAAGGTTTTAAGCAAGCTTCAGAAGCTCACAGTGTCAGCATGGACCTCAGCCACTATTGTAATCATGTACAAAAGATCCAGGTACAAGAGTACTTGTACAAGAGTGACCCAGAGTAACATTCATGTACAAGAGTGATCCAGATTAATACTCCCTCCGCTTTGCTCTGGTTATATGTCCCAACCAGCTTTAATCCCAGAATACCTCCAGGCACCAATGTGTCATTTCCTGTTTCCTGTTTTGTTATCCCTGTATTCTGAATGGGTCTCCAGTTGACAAGTTTAGGCAGCTAGAGAAAGCAATTCTCATGCCCTCTACGTTCAATTCATGCAGATGGGTTAAAAACTCGCCTGGTTGTAGTTGAAGGGTTCTTTCTTGTTTCCTGTTTGTATGAGTAATTTATAGGCAAGGACACCATCTTCTGAACCATTACGGTAACCCTCCCTGGTGATTTTGCCTGTCCGCCAGTCTTCATCAAATGCAGCCTGGAGCCCTGGATGAACAAGACATATGCATAAGAAAAGGAACGGTATAATACTTCTACAATTAGCAGGAAATTCTTTAGTCCTTTGGTCTAGAGGAATATGGTCAATCAAACATCCGTAGGTGAGCGCCCTACCTTATCATTCTCAAAACTCCACTTATTCAGTCTTCAAACTATAATGAGACATTTGGAATGTATTTTCCATCAAAACCAGCATAATTCTATGAAAGGTTTAGGAATTTCCCCTCCGATTGCTACAGGTATAGAAACATAGAAATTAGGTGCAGGAGTAGGCCATTCGGCCCTTCGAGCCTGCACCGCCATTCAATATGATCATGGCTGATCATCCAACTCAGTATCCCGTACCTGCCTTCTCTCCATACCCTCTGATCCCCTTAGCCACAAGGGCCACATCTAACTCCCTCTTAAATATAGCCAATGAACTGGCCTCGACTACCCTCTGTGGCAGGGAGTTCCAGAGATTCACCACTCTCTGTGTGAAAAAAGTTCTTCTCATCTCGGTTTTAAAGGATTTCCCCCTTATCCTTAAGCTGTGACCCCTTGTCCTGGACTTCCCCAACATCGGGAGCAATCTTCCTGCATCTAGCCTGTCCAACCCCTTAAGAATTTTGTAAGTTTCTATAAGATCCCCTCTCAATCTCCTAAATTCTAGAGAGTATAAACCAAGTCTATCCAGTCTTTCTTCATAAGACAGTCCTGACATCCCAGGAATCAGTCTGGTGAACCTTCTCTGCACTCCCTCTATGGCAATAATGTCCTTCCTCAGATTTGGAGACCAAAACTGTACGCAATACTCCAGGTGTGGTTTCACCAAGACCCTGTACAACTGTAGTAGAACCTCCCTGCTCCTATACTCAAATCCTTTTGCTATGAAAGCTAACATACCATTCGCTTTCTTTACTGCCTGCTGCACCTGCATGCCCACTTTCAATGACTGGTGTACCATGACACCCAGGTCTCGCTGCATCTCCCCTTTTCCTAGTCGGCCACCATTTAGATAATAGTCTGCTTTCCTGTTTTTGCCACCAAAATGGATAACCTCACATTTATCCACATTATACTGCATCTGCCAAACATTTGCCCACTCACCCAGCCTATCCAAGTCACCTTGCAGTCTCCCAGCATCCTCCTCACAGCTAACACTGCCCCCCAGCTTCGTGTCATCCGCAAACTTGGAGATATTGCCTTCAATTCCCTCATCCAGATCATTAATATATATTGTAAATAGCATTAGTATATCAGGGGTATATCAGGTAACAACTAGAAATTACTGCAAGGTAGCTTTTCTTCTTCACCGCCTATGAAGTAATCTCGCCAAACGCATCACTCGCCCATTATAAAGTCAGCTTTTATAAATTCCAGTCGAGCAAAGATGAGTCAAATCCTGTAAATTGAGGCGCAATTTACTCTACTGGATTAAGGCTCTGAAGACAAAAGTTTATCTTTAAATTTCACTTTCATTTCACTTGCACGCTTGATGTGTTGCTATTCTGCACTAACTTGATGAAAGTAAATGGATGCTTAAACCCATACTGGGAAATCTCCCATGGCATGGCTCAATGTGAGTTACTGCATTGGGACAGCAAGAAACTGGTGGGTAAAATTTAAAAGGGCAACATGTTGCATCAAATAACTGAGGCACATGTAATACAGTATTTATCGACTGTTAGACTGGAATGAATCTCAAATGCAGTTTGACTCCTCATCTGCAATCCACATGCACTATTGGGGTATAGAAGGAACTCTATCCTGTGCCAGACAAGAGCTTCAGTAATTCCCTCCCTCCCGCCACCACCACCCCAGCCGCTGCCTCTGGTGATGCATGCTATTGAAATGGCAAGGTCTCACTCCCCAGTTTGACATCCTTCAGCACAAAAACAAACTGCTAGAGTACTTCAACAGGTTCGGCAGCATCTGTGGAGGCAGAAGAATAGTTGATGTTTCGGGACAGCGATCCCCACTGCCTCCACAGACACTGCCTGGCCCATTGAGCTCCTCCTCCAGCAAAACAAAACACAGTGATGGAGAGTCTGAAGAAGGGTCCCGACCCGAAACCTCTTATGTCCATTTCCCTTCACAGATGCTGCCTGACCCCGCTGAGTTCCTCCAGCACTTTGTTCTTTAACTCAAGATTTCGGCATCGGCAGTCTCTTGCATCTCGAGTTCCTCCAGATATTTGTTTTTTGCGCCAGATTCCAGCACCTTTAGACTTTAGAGATACAGCGTAGAAAGTGGCCGGCCCACCGAGTCCACGCAGACGAGTGATCACCCCCTACAGTAGCACTATCCTATACACTAGGGACAATTTACAGAAGCCACAGAATGGGACGACAGATGGCACAATGGGCTAAGTGGCAACCACAATGGGCTAAGTGTTCGGCTGGCAACCGGAAGGTAGCTGGTTCGAATCCCGCTTGGAGTGCATACTGTCGTTGTGTCCTTGGGCAAGACACTTCACCCATCTTTGCCTGTGTGTGTGAATGTAATTATGTGAAGCACTTTGGGTCAATGCAAGTTGACTAAAAATGTGCTATATAAATAAAGAAATTTAATTTAATTTAAAAGCCAATTAACCTATAAACCTGTACATTTTGGGAGTGTGGGAGGAAACCGGAAACCCGGAGAAAATCCACGCGGTCTCGGGGAGAACATACAAACTCCACACAGACAGCACCCATCGTAAGGAACAAACCCGGGTCTCTGGCGCTGTGAGGCAGCAACTCTACCGCTGCGCCACGGTGTCTCCCAATAGAGATTGTGCACTCTTCTGTCTACAATTACATCCTTCACCCTAGCAAACCTCAAGGTTTGCCTTTTTCTTTGCAAAAGAATGACTTAAGGAAAACTTTGCTGAACAAGCTGTTGCCATGATTTAGTGGTTTGAAAAGAAACCCATCTCAAAGCAGTAATTTAACATCACTGAACAAAAACCACAAATAAAATATGGGGAATGCATGGAGTTTATTAAAGGGCATGGTTTGGAAGATTTTTTTTTACATTATAGTATGTTGAATGCTACCCTGTGTGGTCCTACAGAAAAGGATACACTGGTTTTCAAAAAGCACTAGTCTGCTCAATCTGTTATGGCTGTGACAAAGGCATTTTTTTAAAACCAGTAAACTCCATCTGGCAAACTCTTTGAACATTCAAGCATCTTTATTTCACTTTTATTTTGCATCTGTGTTTGTTTCCTCATGTTAGTTCTTTCAATCTGTGCCTCTGACGTTCCTCAAGTGATAAAATCTTCACATGCGCCAATGACTTCAAAGTTTGCCGAGTTCCTGATCACAGTCAAGGTGAATTCCCCCCCCCCCCCCCAAAACATTATAGTTATCGTGCACCATTAGAGTTCCGAGCACATTTTGATGCTAATAGCGGTAGAAATGCTATACATATGGCATGGTCTAGCATATCTATGCTATACCTATGCTATACCATAGCTTATACATTAAAAAAAAAGTTTATTTACTTATTTATAAATTTCGAGATACAGCACGGAAAGAGGCCCTTTGGCCCACCGAGTGTGCACTGCCCAGTGATCCCCACACATTAACACTACCCTACACACACTAGGGACACTTTTACATACCAATTAACCCAACAAACCTGTACATCTTTGGAGTGTGGGAGGAAACCGAAGATCTCGGAGAAAACACACACAGGTCACGGGGAGAATGTGCAAACTGTACAGACAGCACCTGTAGTCAGGATCAAACCGGGGTCTCTGGCGCTGTAAGGCAGTAGCTCTACCGCTGTGCCACAGTGCCGCCTCGGGTGTTAAATTGTATAAAAATGAAGTATAATCTGCAATCATGCCATGGCCATTTCATTTAATAAATTCTCCTAAGATATAATTTTACTGGTTGCAAAGAAAGAAGTATACTTGAACAAAACTTTTGACATGCATTCACTACTATTATGAAATGAAAGGCTTATGTTCTATTTTATCTCTTGACCAGAAAAGATGTTCCATCAGCCAAACATATTTGCCAATTCAAGTTAAAGTACTTGATCTTTTAATTGGAAGAACTGGGAAGGGGGATGGTATGGTTGCAGAGACCCTCAAAGATTTGGTTCTTTTAAAGCAAAGCTGCACAGATTCATTTCTGAAACCTCTGTCCACTGTCTGTCAACAACGTAGTTTCGTAAAAATTGTTGGTGGGAGTCTAGGGAGACTTAGGTCGAGAGTTTCAAAGATTGAGCGTTTCTGCCTACCAGGAGCTTCAGAAAGGATACTAACCACTGTCTGAGCTGAGAGAAGCTGTGTGGGGTGTGCACATCTTCCTAATGTCAGGTCTTCGAGCAAAAAGCTAGCCAGATGTCAGGTGCATTTGCCATGTTGTTAGCAAACCTGAAGAAAAGTACTTTGTAAGGGGTACACAAAAATGCTGGAGAAACTCAGCGGGTACAGCAGCATGTATGGAGCGAAGGAAATAGGCAACGTTTCGGGCCAAAACCCTTCAGCACCCGCTGAGTTTCTCCAGCATTTTTGTGTACCTTCGATTTTCCAGCATCTGCAGTTCCTTCTTAAATACTTTGTAAGGGGAATGGAAATACATGTGCAGGAGAGAGGGGGAGGGGGTGAGAGAAGGGGGGGGGGGGGGAGTGGAGGAAGAGAGGGAGAGTGCGCATGGGGCTGCTAAAATCAGTGTTATTGCAACAGTATCACTTGGGGGGAAAAAACATAAAAATACCAATTCACTTGAAGGAAGTGTTGAAACCAAACTATAATAAAAGAATCCTAATCTTCAGCCTTGTAATGAGATTCCAACTGTGTCTTCAATTACAGGGCTAAGGTAGGATAATGCTCCGACCTCATGCATGTTCTTGGTAAAGTGGTGGGTGTTTGGCAGAGCGATTCTGCTGAAATGTAAACACACCTTGTCATTCAATCTCGCAAATGCAATCAAGCCAAACCCTCAAGGCATGAGGATGTAACACGAGCAGGCTTACTCGGGAAAGAAAAAAAGCATTGTTGTATTTCCTGCTCCCCCTTCCCTACCCCCCCCCCCCCCCCCCCCCCCCCCCCACCCACACCCCCTCCAACTCAGCCCTGAAGGGAATTCAGCTCTTCAGAGAAAGATTCTGCGCTCTGTTCTGTACTTGGAAGAGCTGGGAGACAGCTGTGTTTTCACTGCCGAATGTTTCAATACAACGCTGTTCGCTGGTACCAGAGGGCACCACCAAGCCCGTACAGGGAAAGTCTAGGACAAAACAGGAGCGGACACGTGTTCAGCAGTAGGGCCACATGGGGGAAAAAACCAAGAATACTTTGAAGAGGAATGGAAGGTGTTGACGAGGAAGTGTGCTTGAGATATGCGGCACTCAAATCTCTCAACAATGATCAGCAAACATATCGCAGGGCTGTCAGTTGAAAGGGATTAGCTCATTCTCCTTTGAAGCCAACTTTAAAATTGAGATGCAGGATTTTGAATTCAGATCCATGTCAGCAAGATGTCAAGAATTACACATCTGATCTGTGAGGAAATGAATCCTTGGATGAAGCACAGCAATTTTTTTTAAATATCCTCCAGAAAAACTTAATAAAATATTTCCTAACTACACAAGAAAACAACCTTTTGAATGCTGCAATTTCTCTGTGATGTTTGCATTTGAAATAAGGTATCTGAACCAAACATCAGATCAAAGGTAACAATAAAAGCTCACTTCCGAGGGCTTCTATGCAGAAGCATAGAACTTTTTTCTAAAGGCAAAATATCTATTGATTTGAAAACTTTTTGAACAATATGTGTTGTGACCCTATTTTTCTTTTCCTTTGCAGCACAAGTGTGGTCAACAATGGGTTAAAGAATGTTCATTTTCTTTCTTGGAACTTAACCCATGAAACATCGGTCAGTTTGGTTAAACGGCACAGAGGCACAGGGGTAGAGTTGCTACCTCACAGCGTCAGGGACTCGGGTTCGATCCTGACTACGGGTGCTGTCTGTGTAGAGTTTGTAAGTTCTCACTGTTACCACGTGGGTTTTCTCCGGGTGCTACGGTTTCCACCACACTACAAAGATGTACAGGTTTGTACGTTAACTGGCGTTGATAATAAGTGTAAAATTGTCCCTAGTGTGGAGGATAGTGTAAGTGTACGGGGTGATCGTTAGTTGACATGGACTCAGTAGGCCATAAGGCCTGTTTCCACGCTGTACCTCTAAGCTCCAAAGTAAAGTCTAATGTTGCAAATTAACTGGATAGTACTTTCACAGTGTCCTACAGCATGGACATGGACAAGGGTGCTTTCTGTGCAACGTCTCTGAGGGTTGAGCCAATGTTAAGTGCATTTAAATCTCCTGTAATCGGGCATTATTACATTAGCCTTGGTTGTGCAGAGACAATGTCAAGATATTTAAGCTTTGCAAAACTGAAGAAAACTCACAAAGTCAACAGAGATCATTACAGTATGATACATTAATAGAAATGATAACTCTTTGTAGTTTGGATAGAATATGAAAATTAAACGATATTTCTTTGAAATATAAACATATAAACTCAATGATCTATTAATAACGGTCGTGCATGTCATGAATCAAGTGTCATTTGGACCTTACTCCAACTGCAAACCTTCCATTCTTCATTGAAAGTTTGGAATTAACACCTCCCCATTGGCGATCCAACAATTGCTAGAATTCAGTGCAATTTTACACAACACATTTGTCCTATTCTACAGAAATCAGGCTCCTTCATCTACAACAACGATGACATTGAAAAAATAGTCAATTTAACTCAGTTACGTGCAACGTAATGCATTTTGGGAAGTTAAACCAGGGCAGGGTTTCATACAATTAATGACGTGACCATAGGGACGGCATTAAACAGTGCAGCACAAGAACGGGCTCTTCGGCCCACAATGAAGTTCCCCGAAAGTCGTGACAAAGGTAGCCAAGTGGTGAAGAAGGCTTGTGGCTTGCTTGCCTTCATCAGACAGGGCATTTTATACAAGATTTGGAGCATCATATTACAGCTAAGTAGAACATTGCTGTTGAGACCCCATGTGGAATATTGTGTGCAGTTCTGATCGTCCTAGTATAGGAAGGATATAATTAAGCTAGAGAAGATGCAGAACAGATTCACAAATATGTTGCCACGACTGGAGGGCTCGAGTTGTGAGGAGACAGATTAGGCAGATGGGGAGGTTTCCTTAGAGCGAAGAAGGCTGAGGGGCAATCTTGTAAAGGTTTACAAAACATAAAGGCCATAAATAAGGTGGATGGTCATGGTCTTGTTCCCAAGGTAGTGATGCCTTAAAATAGAGGTTATAGGTTTTAAGTGATAGGGTGAAGATTCAAAGAGGAATTGAGAGGCAGGTTTTTCATACAGATGGCAGTGGGTATGTAGAATGAACAGGCAGGGAAAGTGGTAGAGACAGGAACAATAACAACGTTTTAAAGACATTATATGGACTGGTTCATGAATAGGAAACGTTTAGAGGGATATGGACCAAATGCATGCAAATGAAACAGTTCAAGAAGGCCCAGTGGTCAGCATGGATGAGTTGGGCCAAAGAGCCTGTATCTGTGCCACATAACTCGATGGCTGACTCTCAAAGCTATCATAACCCAATAAAGCATGCCACCCACAAATGTGTTCAGAATGTCAAGTCACAGCTGTATATCATTACAATTAAAACTTGTGAATTGAAATGCCACACACATATAGAAAACGCCTTTCTCTGTGTTTAGGTGGAAACTGGACCAGTGCCAATTGGAAGTGAAGAGTGTCTCTACAACTCTTGCCCTCACTGAGGACTTCTCCCTTGTCCCATCTTAACGCTGTGCAGACAAGTGCGTCTGCCTTTAGTTCTTGAAAAGTATATTTGTTGGTACTTCCTTACTTTATAATCTGGTCCAGCCCTGCAACCCTTTGAGAACTATATTTCTTCACTACCAGCATCTGGTGCCTTCCCCAATTTCCTTTCGCATATCATCGATCTGTAGTTTTGAAGTTCTATAATTCACTCCATTAACTTCTCTCTCTTCCCCCACCCCACCCCATCCTTGAGACAGAAATGCTGGAACATGGGTTAATCAGGGAGAGAGTGCACTAGCCCGAGTGAAGGAACCAAAGCATTTTGGTCTTGTTTTCATTTGATGTGTGTTGTTTTTTACTTAGTGTGCTTGTGTGTTTATCTCATCCATATTAGCTGCTTTTACATGAAGCTTACTGATTCTAAAAGAGGTCTTTTTATATCACCAACAAGCTACACTCTCTCTAACACTGCAGGAGATCATAGCAGGTAAAAATATGGCACAGCTTACCAGGGCCATGTTGCTGTCTGAAAAGATAAGTCGGTTGATTTATCCAAGTGGCAAAGAAACAGATTTTAAATTCATTTTTGTACCATGGATATCATATTTTTTTTGTCCCTGCATATCCATCCCTTTCTCACACTAATCCGTCAAAAATTATTAATCAATCTATTTTTGTCAGATCACCCATGTAGCTGTGAACGCATTTAGTTTAGTTTAGTTTCGAGACACAGCGCAGAAACAGGCCCTTCGGCCCACTGAGTCCGCACCGACCAGCGCTCCCTGCACATTCACACTATCCTACACACACTAGGGGCAATTGACACTTATACCAAGCCAATTTACCTGCATACCTGTAAGTCTTGAGTGTGGGAGGAAACCAAAGATCTCGGAGAAAACCCACGCGGTCACGGGGAGAACGTACAAACTCCATACAGACAGCACCTGTAGTTGGGATCGAACCCACTCTCCAGTGTTACAAGGGCTCTAAGGCAGCAACTCTACCGCTGCGCCACCGTGTCATCCACTCATTCATTGTTTTGATTGTATTCCTAATATTGGCACGCATTGACACTGCAGTAGCATTTAATCACTCTAGATTTTTCATAATTATAGCTATGAATGAATTCCTGATCTTCTGATCAACCCAGTTGCTGCCCTTGCAGTTTTTTCATTTGCACTTTCTCTGTAGCTGTAACATTATATATTATACTCTGCTTATTTTCTCTTTTGCATAATTGATATACTCATATACGGTGTGATTTGCCTGGATTGCACGTAAAACAAAGTTTTTCAACTCGGTACACGTGACAGTAATGAACAAATACCAATTGTTTTCCTTCCCATCCAGGTTTTTAATCCAATGTGATAAAAGGTTACTTCATCTTATTGGAGTCAGAACTCTCTAGAATCAGCAGCTTAGTAGCACTGACATTCTTCAGGTTATGCACTCAAATGAGTTAATAATTATTACCATAACTAAAGAGTTCTTTGTGGATTCATGATGTAATTCACTTGTCATTTATGCTTGCCTCAATCTTTTTAAAACAACACACACTTCACTGAAAAACGACATCTCTAGAGTTTGAGATACAGCAGACCGAGTATACGGCTCAGCGCAAACAACTTGCATTTAAATAGAAAACATTCCAGACATTTTACAGGCAAGGTGGAGAAATAGATATGATTGACTAAAGTGCACAAGAGTTTTAAACTGCAAGCAGGAAAGCTGGAGAGAGAGGAAAAAATCAGGCAAGGAATAAAAGTACCACAGGGTTGATTGAAGAGCAAGGAGCATTTGGAACACGCTTTCCTGGCACTTTTGTTATAACAAGTTTAAAAGTCAAGTATTCTCAATGCTCGATCGGCCAAACAATGCAATAACTTTGGAGAGATGGCAATATTAGTCAAAGTTTAAAGGCCATGTGCAATTGTTTCAACAGCTTTGGTCAACTGGATTAGAGTAATCCATGTGATAGTTATGATTGGGATCTAGCAGGGTGGGAGAGAATAAAGTCCGAGGCATTGTTTTGCGCTGGGAAGGTCCCGTTGTGATTAACATCTCTTTAACAAGTTAATTTATTGGATGAATGTTGACAGCTTTTGTTCACCACAAGTCATAAACTCAAGGTGCATGAGCCTCTCACCACCCCATGAGCAATGCAAGTTTGGGTCAATTGTCTGCAATAGGATCATTTACGATCACCTCCTTCCACTTTCAAGAAAACGTGTGGTCTTTCAACATAGAGTGTCAAAACCCCCATCTGATAAGTAAACAGCTAATATCACAAAGATCAGACTTACTATTAGCTTGGAGATAGTGCAGAAACAGACCCTTCGGCCCACCAAGTCCATGCCGAGCAGCAATCCTCGTAAACTAACACTATCCGACACAATCTTGCGCCAATTTACAATTTTACCAAAGCCAATTAACCTACAAACCCGTACGTCTTTGGAGTGTGGGAGGAAACCGGAGCACCTGGAGAAAACCCACGCAAGTCCCGGGGAGAACGTACAAACTTCAGACAGACAGCACCCGTAGTCAGGATCGAACCGGGGTCTCTGGCGCTGTAAGGCAGCAACTCTACCGCAGCGACACCGCACTGTCCCGTGAAATTTTATTTTATTGGCTCAAAGTCTCTGCACAAAATAGGGGCAAGTGTGTGGGAAGCAAAGTGCACAGGCTTGGAAGCAGAGAGACATTGAGACAAAGTTAACTAAAATGAAATAAAAAGCGTAGTTCAGAATATGGAAAAATGATTAACGTCCTGAATGGTAAGTTATTTCCAGATCCCTCAATCATTAAGGGAGTATCACTGGCCTTTGCAGTAATATAGTCTGTCACCCCTGATACAACAACCGCATACACATAAAATTATGATTGCCGTTCTGCTTTTACATCAGCCATATAAGAGGAGACAAGGCGTCAAACAATTCATATTGTCTCTAGCTGACATGCTATAAAACTTCACAGAGTTCCAATAGTTCAGCGAAATACATACTGTGGCTTGCCACAAGAGAAAGCATTGCATTTCCATGTCTCTCAGAAACATCTCAATATGCTTTACATACTAAGAATTACTTTGAAGTGCTGTGACTGTCACTTTGTATACACAAGGCCCCAAAGTATACATTCCTATGCTATTCTTCAGAACCCCAGACCTCACTTCAAGTACCCCCTGCAATGTTGTAATTAACAGATGTTAAATTCAAAAGCTCATGTCATAAAAATTATGGCTGGGGATATATGGCCAAGAAGATTAGGAGCAGATTATTATATAGTGCCCAGTAAATTTAACCCTAAGCTACTAATGGAGATCTGGTTTAGGTTTCAGAATTTCACCTTCAGATGCACAAGCTAACTTTGTTTTTTTTTTGTCTGGTGCTATTTTCTCCATGCAAACTTTTACATACTTTACTGTTCACAATTAAATCGTGTACGAAAAATATGAAAGGGAAGCTTTGAACTCTTACCTCTTAGCCAGTCCTGAATGTAATGCAACCACATCTTTGGCAGCTCTTTATCCTCTTCACGGACAATGTATTTGATGCCATTGAAACTCCTGTGCAGGTCATACAGCAACGTCTGTGATGCAGCGTAATCAAACCCTCCCATGGAGACGATGTACATGTTGTAGAAGGAGAAATACTTGAACTGGGCTTCAATAAAATTGTACTCCTTGGTTTCACGAGGCACAATGTCTGTAAGGTACAGCCCATCATGAACCATGGTAGTTCCATAAAGGCTCATCCCGAGCAAGGCCATGAAGAGGACCAACACGACAATCTAGGTTGTTAAGCAAAACCATAAATGAATGAATATATCACAATTCAAATCTATGCACAATACACAGCATTTATCCAGACCAATAAGGATTTGACAGTGCTTCATAAGTTCAAAAGGTCAAAAGTTGCAGAATTAGGCTGTTCGGCCCATCAAGTCTACTCCGCCATTCAATCATGGCCGATCTACCTTCCCCTCTCAATCCCATTCTCCTGCCTTCTCCCCATAACCACTGACGCCCCTACCAATGCTTAGTTTAGTTTAGATAAAGCATGGAAACAGGCCCTTTGATCACCCATTCACACATGTTCAATATCATGACTCCCTGCATATTAGGAGCAATTATAGAGGCCAATTAACCCACAAACCCTGCTGCTGAACTTTTAATCAGGGGAAAAAGGCTGGAGCGTTTATGAGATATTTCTTTCATTGCAGCTTTCTGGATACAAGCTACAGAGCCAAACAAGTGTGAATACTAATGAGGACTATGAATTTTAAAAATCAGTCTTTCCCTTGTTGGGTGTCCAGTGGTGACATACTAGAATTCTTTGTACTTGAGCTAAATTTCTCTAGGGTAGCAGCAAGCACACTAGACCCAGCACACATTCACGGAGACAGGAAAGCAAGGAATGCCATTTATAATGTGACAATTAGGTCAGAGATGGGAGGTAGAATTTGGGTCCTGGTGGTTGTGTTGGACCTAATGGGGACTTTGCTGAATCAGGAACAGGCCAGTCGGGCTTTAGAGGAAAGAACGAGCGTATCAAGGTTTCAGGAATCTAGGACGGCTGGGTCTTGGGGTAAAAAGAGTCAAAGGATCCCGGGTGATCATCAGGTTGAGGCCCCAACCAAGTGAGGTTTTAGGAAGTGAGATTGGGTGTGAAGGTGTTGGGGTCATGGGGAAAGGACCCCCAGTGGACAGGAAGTAAATGGTGAAATTCACCATGGTCCACTTGCTGGCTGTTGCTGCACAAAGAAAATATGGCTGTCCTTGGAGTGGACGCAGTTTCCCAGCACAAAGATAAAATGTCACTTCTCATTAAAAGTGTATGTTTGACTCGTGCTGGAAAGAGTCCTGTTAAATCTCTGTAGTCATGTGTAAAACAAACAGGAAATCAGCAATATCGTGTTTCATGCCAGTTGAGGTGAAGTGATCAGAGCTACAAGATTACTCTTCCAGGCCATGATATTTATGGTAATACAAAGACTATCTTGTATTAGGACTTGCAAGACAATCTTGCACTAAACGTCATTCCCTTATCATGTGTCTGTACACTGTGAATGGCTCAATTGTAATCATGTATCGTCCCTTACGCTGACAGGCTAGCACGCAACAAAAGCTTTTCACTGTACCCCGGTATATGTGACAATAAACTAAGCTAAATTAAAGACAAAATAGTTGAAAATTGCTTACTTTGGACTCCGTCTTGAGAAGGAGTGGAGCATACTTGTCCCGTGCAAAATCCGCCAGGTTCCACTTGACAAAGGGCATCTGAACACATTCCCTGCAGGCATTTGCCTCGTCCACCTGAGCTAGTAAGTCCCGGGTGGAGCTGGTGGGGTCCATTCCCTGAGAGCCAAGGTGCTCTGCTGGAGACACAATGACGGGAGGAGTCGAGGAGATCTGAGATGTTGGCGAAATGATGGTGACAATGTGCTGTCCGGTGGGATCGCACTGGGTAAACGCCTGCACGGTGGTGGTGATCAGGGTGCTGTGGCTAAACGTTGGCCCTCCATTCAGAGAAGGGTGAAAGTTGTGGCTATCATTCGCATCTGCAAACTCCTGTGGCTGGACCTGTATCACCCTCGTTGAGCAGAGGCTGGGAAAAAAAACCATACATTGTCATGTAATCTATCCGTCATTTATATCATTATACATTGTCGTGCAACACTGAATAATAACAAAGCATGCCTGGGACTGATTATGAACAAGTAATTTTATTGAGGAATTCATTGATCATCAAAAACCATAAAAACTAAATGGTTTCTAACTATTCCCTGAATTAATTCCTGAAGTCAAATTATGGCCTTGAAATCACTCCCACGTATTCCTTTCATGGCTGGAAGCAGCTTTGTCCCATGTTTATCTCTTTTTGGGAAGGTAACAGATGTTGTGGTGGGTGCCAGTATCTAAAATGTTTCATGTGGTTGACCCGATGATGGTGCTCAGATCATGACGTTATTCATTATTACAATAAAGGAGTATTCACATGTGCCATCCCTGGTCTAAAATGCAGGAGCACGATGCACCTCAAGCAATTCAACAATCAGGAGTTGAGAGAGCTTCCCACTTCGAATGGCTTTCCCTTCTCCGCTTCTTTAATGACTTTATTCAATGCCAAGTTGTAACTGGAGGCGAGTCTGGGCAACCTTTGTATCAGGGAACAGATGAAAGTGCATTGGCAGAAATCTATACATTGAAGCATTAAGATCAATGGATAGAGGTCATTTGGAATGGTGCAAACCAAGTAGTTGAAATGCACTTGGCTCACTTTTGACTCTGGACTTTGACCAGTTTTTCGGCCGCCTGGTCTTGACAAGTAATGGCACAAAATTTTTTAATTTCTCCTTATTTTCCATGATTCTATAAGAGCAAGCCTCACCTGGAAAAGCAGCAGAAAATGTCCAGCCTTTTGTCTTCCCGTCGATGAAGGTCCAAGCTTAAGATGGCAGGAAAAATGAGGAGCACCATGGCAAAATTAAAAACCACGACTATTGCAGCCTGTGAAGGGCAAGGAATGAAGATATTAATTATTAATCTGCATTCTAATATCAAAGCCTTGATTTTGACATTTTCTGAATAACGAGTTTGAAAAGTCACAAAGATTAGTGGGATGAGGGAAATGGCATTAATTAATGATAAACAGCCCACCATGAATACTCCATTCTCTACCGTAATACTTGGAGCAGAGGTACCTCCACACAATATCTGTCATAATCTCTAGATTTTTTAACTTCCCGAATACGTACTCTTTGTATCAAATGCGTTTATTGCTGACTGTTTTTCTGCATTTTTTGTTCTGTCTATTAACTCCTGTGCTGCTTTGTCAGGCTGCCTATCAACTTAGCGTGTCTCTTTAAGATTCGAACGAAACATAATTGAAACCTATAGCTTCACTGGAGGCCCCAGGCCTCAGGCAAAGTATTCAGAGAACAGCAGTTTCTGATTTCTACCCAAGATATTTCTAGCTTTAAGTGAGTTGTACTACAACCCACTTCCAGACCTCACCAAAGCCCTGTATTTGGCCAAAGAAAATATTAAATCACTGAAGGATTTGATGCAAGAACCACCCTCCCCCCACCCCCGTACTCCAAAATATAGAACCCCTTACTCCCCTCCTCCACATAAACATTAAAGTGAAGGGGGGTTTTCAGGTCAAAGCAGTCTGATGTAAGTGAACAAGGAGGGGGTGGGAATGCCCAAGGCAGACATTATAATATATTATTATCTCCTGGACCACCCAGAAGGCTCAGGCAGATCACATTGCTGGAGTTGACATGCGGATGATATATCCCATCATTTATGCCAACTAGGTTGGCTGTGCAAAAGGAGGGCCCTGTGTTCATCCCCGTCAGATTCTTGTTGCTTAATGCTCTTTCTATTGTTTTCAATCAGCGACTCCAGGCCTTGCCAAGTACAGTAGGCCAATGGGACTCCTTTCAGCAGATCAGCATGCGAGGAAATACAATGCTTTCAGGAAGGCACAGGAGAGGAAAACAATCACTACTCAATGGAAAACAAATGGATGTATAATGATATTTTCCTTATCCACGACTCTTTAATAAATTAACCAGTTTATCAATGAATTGGGTAATGCCCTTCATTTATCGATCCCAGCTGCTTAATGTCTGTAATCCTACTTTCTATGCAGTTCCACAAAGAGTCCACAAAGAAAAATAAATTAATATTAATTCTGTTTTAGTGACCATTACAGAAAGGTACGTTTGCGGTAGAAAAATGTATTTGGTAAATGTTAGATGATAATCAAAATATGATTTTCCAGCTCTCTAAAACTGCTATTTTTTTTGTCATTTTAATTGCAGAAAGTTCTCATCGGTTCATCACATTTCAGAAGCCAAACCACCTCTCCCATACACCTAATAACAAGCCACATTGTTGTGCAGCAGACAGTTAAGCTGCTCTGTGGCAGACACCTGCAGGTAAGCAACAGGGGTGGTGCAGGTAAATTCAAAGAAGCATGTAACACCTGGAGCAAAGGAATTTGCAGCCCCTAATCCACCCTCATCCCATCTGCCTAGTCCCCCCCCCCCCTGCCACCTTCCAACTAAAGCACATAAAACATTTCGCAGATTTTCTTTGAAAATGTACACACTGAGCACCTGATGCGTACCCAGGCTGCTTCATATGATTCACTTACCTGCAAGGAAAAGGCACGAAGAGCAGGGATGGGAATTAATGCAGCCATCGAGAAAGCAATCATGTTATTAATGGATGTGAGCGCGACGCTGGTCCCAGTTCGTCTCAAACACTCGCCTGTTCTGTCCTTTAGCACGAAACAAAACAGTGAAGAGCTATGGGTATGCTTCAAATAACAAAGATCAATTGCACTTGTGGGCAAAATTGAGCAAACTGAAGGATTATTGCATATCTGCACAAAAATGTAGATTTATTTTTAAATAATATTTCCCAAGCTGAACCAAATCACAACAATATCTGCTGAAAGCTTATCTACCTGAAATGTTAATTTTGCTTCCCTCTCCATCTTTGCTGTCTGCTGCAACTTCTATTTAACTTCTATTCAACTTTCAGACATCAGTCTGAAGAAAGGTCTCAACCCAAAACGCCACCCCGTCCTTCTCTCCAGAGATGCTGCCTGTCCCGCTGAGTTACTCCAGCACTTCGTGTCTAAGTTCTATTTACACTGGATTTTTTATTTCCCAAGAAATAAATCTCTGTTCCTTTTATGTTACCTGTGGAATCCACCTCTAAGACCAGTGTGTCACCTTATTTCACTGTGATTGAACTTTCAAAGGGAATAAACAGTAAACTATAATTCATGTGGTATAAACGCACCAATTTAAGATTGCCAGGAAAGGCATGCATCTCTTAGGAAGTAGACTTTAGACTTTCAGCGTGGAAACAAGCCTTTCGGCCCACCTAGTCTGCGCCGACCAGCGATCACCCTGTATAGTTGCACTATCATACACACTAGGGACGATTTACACTTTACAGAAGCCAATTAACCTACAAACCTGTGCATCTTTGGAGTGTGGGAGGAAACCGGAGCAGTAAAAACAAAACCCACGCTGTCACAGGGAGAATGTACAAACTCCGTTTAAAAGGAGTTCTTAACGAGAAGCAAGCAGATAATATCATGGTTTCCTAAGTTATCAACTAATTCAAACTTGTTGACAAAGAAACATGCTCTATCAGTATTGTGTAAAGTTTCAGTGACAATGCTTTGCTGATTATTCCGGTACCTGTATAACAATTATACAGAGTAAATATTGTATTCAAGTTTTACATAGAGATTGGTCTTTACCTTGAAAGGAATGTTCTTATTTTGACCTGTCTCAGTGAATGCATGAGCCAGGAGAAACATATCGTCAACACCAATACCCAAGGCCAGAAATGGTAGTACCTAGATTCAGGAGATGTAAAAAAATGATTAATATTTGAAATTTGCCTTTACAATGTATTCTACACAAATTTCACTTCTCATTCATAAGACATAGGTGCATAATTAGGCTATTCAGCCCATCGAGTCTGCTTCGCCATTCGATCATGACTGATGTATCTTTTCCTTTCAACCCCATTCTCCTGCCTTCTCCCTGTAACCTTTGATGCCCTTTTTCATCGCTTTAAAAATACCCAATCACTTGGGCTTCACCGCCTCTGTGGCAATGAATTCCACCAAATTCACCATTCTGTGGATAAAGAAAATTCTCCTTTCTAAAAGTACGTCCTTTCAGTCTGAGGCTGTGCCCTCTGGTCCTAGACTCTCCCACTACTGGAAAACATCCTCTCCACATCCACTCTAACCAGGCCTTTCATAGGTAGGCCGAGACAAAAGCAGTTGATTTTTCTCCAGTTCATTCTGTTGAGGAAGGGTAGATTTCTGAGAAACAGGAACTTGAGAGAAGAATTCTGTACCTGGGTAGTTGCAGCGTTGAAGGAAATGCCCAGAAGGGAACACAGTCCCAGTCCTGACGCTACTGACAATGCCACCAACAGGACACCGGCTAGACCCACAGCCCCTTGGGACTTTGAGCAGTCCCACCTCAGCATTGTCACACATGCATATGCCAACTAGTGGAGATCAGAGAGAAAAAAATACATATCAACATACAATGCATAAACAGAAATTGAAAATACTAAAAATATTCAACTGATACAATGTAAGAATCAGCTCCAAAGGTGACTACACTTCAAAAGCATTTTATTGGCCATGATGCCCATGGGGCCGACGGAATGTGTGAGGAACTGGAGGTGCTGGTTTACACCAAAGATAGACATTTTGTGTCTATCTACGATCTACGATCTACTATCTACGAACCATGCACATTGGTCTTGTAATAATGAAAGGTGGTTTCCTTTCTACCTTTCAGTATCTATAGAGTTTAAATTCACTGGTGCCATAATGTTTCAATCTGAAACTAGGGAGATTCATTGGTAACGTTCCTCCATCTATCATTCACCACTTTCATCATTGCTAGAAGATAATATCTGGGTGTTATCATTACCAAGTTCATGAAAGGGTCTTCATCTTTAGATCAGTGGGTAGAGAATATTTAAGGACTTGAACAAATATGCTATGTAAGGAATTTAATGCAGTACTGAGGAAATTTTGCGCTATTGACAACTTGGATGAGAAGTGAAACTGAGACCCTGTCCACTCACACCCAAGGCCAACAAGCATCACTCATTGAAGATTAACTGATTATTTACATTTTTTGTGGTACCTTATCATCTGGAGTCTGACTGCCACATGAGCATACACAACATCTGCTAGGCAAACTTTGAAGTCTTTTAGTTTAGTTTAGAGATACAGCGTGGAATTAACCTACATCTGTGAAGTGTTGAAGGAAACCCAAAGCCAATTAACCTACATCTTTGGAGTGTGGGGGGAAACCTGAGCACCCAGAGAAAGCCCACACAGTCACAGGGTGAGGGTACAAATTCAGTACAGACTACACCCGTAGTCAGGATCGAACCCGGGTCTCTGGTGCTGTAAGGCAGCAACTCTACCACTGCGCCATCGTGCCGCCTCTAAAGTCATTTACTCTGAAGGCATTTGGGTAGTTTTGAGGGCTTGAAAGATGGTTGGTTAATGCAACTTATTTCTTGCTTTTAAATGATGTCTATAATCCTGAACAAAATAGACACACAATAAAGAGGCCAATTTCCCATTTGTCACCCCTATAGATAAGAAGTGGATTAGTACATAGAGGCTACTTGGATCAGTGTGCACAGACATAATACAATCTATCAATTTAAGGTCAGATATTCTGGTCAGAAAAGACCACAGTGCATTATTACACAATATTTTAATTGCACTTTATTAATTGATCTAAAATGCTAAATATGTGCATAAAGTTTCCTCTAGCTTAAGGGCCTGGAGATGTAAAAATGATGCACAACACTGCTCTCAGGCGGAAGAATGCAAGTATATCATGACACATCTACAAAGCCAGATTTCATTACAATTATAGAAAAAAGCTGAGCTGGGAAGGATGCACAGTTACAAAATGATAATATATTGTTAAAAGTTGGGAAAAAGACCAGGGTGCATTTAAAACATGCAACAAATTTGACCGGTTCAGATGTTATAAGCATTTCTTCAGAACTTCTCTCTGCCTTGCAACTCGTTTAACATATTTACAGCATCCTCGATATAAACTTAATTGCTGCCATCAGTATGAGAAGAATTTAGACAAAGGTTGCGGAACTGACAGATAAGCTGCTGCGGAACTTGGTGCTTAGTTCCCATAGTCCACTGTGATCTAAGGGGACATGGCGTGGGGTCGCCAAGATCGGGGGGGGGGGGGCGGCGTGGGGGTGGTTGGGGAATGTAGAAGGAACTGGTGGATGGGAGCAGTAGATAGGACTGTTCGCTACTTTTGTAGATTTATCTGCGCCAAGACCTAGGTACCTATTCTCACCCTAGGAACAGGTGACAATAAAGTATCATTCATTCTTCTTCTTTGAATGGTATTGGAACTGGCTGCCATGTTTAAACTGCCCATTCTTGCTCCTATGTTTGTATTTCTTTCATTAAGGCAATGCATTGTGAGGCAACACAAAATGGTGTTAACTTCAATCAAGAGATCCAGAGGTCAAGACATGCTCACCATTAGCAAATAGCCTCCAGCGACACGGATGGCACTGACATCAGAAAAAGACTTCATGATATCATTGAGGGTGGTGGTGGAAAAGGCGTGGATATTTTGTGTGGAGTTCTGAGGCAGGGTCTGGTGAGCCACCTACAACAAGAGGTTAAAACAGAAAGCTAAAAACATCAGTATTACAGGCTCTTTGGAAATGTACATTCAAACGAATGCAACATAAGTTTTAAGGTCTTCATTTGATGGTGCTGCAAATCCCTCTAAAATTCAAAGCGGCGATTACAAAGGCAGGGCTTCCATGGTTAAAAGCATGTAACTCATCTGCATTAAAGGCCAGGAGACAAAAGACTAATATATGTGTGTAATATATATGTGTACATATATGTTGAAGTCAGTTTTGCCCATGAAAGAGAATTGTCAATATTTTTGACACTTGAAATCTTCTAAATGCATTTGTTTGCAAACCATAGATAATTGCATATTTATATTTCAAAACATATTATTTGTATAATGCTTTAAAAAAATAGAATCAGATACTGGATCATATTGAGGACAATTGTTCACATTTTCTTCCGTTGAATAGCCTCAGTTAGGTCTGGCATGAAGGTTCCCAAGATAGACACAAAATGCTTGTGTAACTCCGCGAAGGTAGACAAAAATGCTGGTGAAACTTAGTGGACGAGGCAGCATCTATGGAGCGAAGGAATGGGTCACTTTTTGAGTTGGGACCCTTCGTCAGACTGAAGAAGGGTTGCGACCCAAATCGTCACCTATTCTTTTTCTCCAGAGATGCTGCCTGTCCCGCTGGGTTACTCCAGCATTTTGTGTCTATCCTCGGTATAAATCAGCATTTGCAGTTCCTTCCTACACATGCAGAACAAATGAACTGACTAATTAGTTATAAAACTCTGTAGGTATTTTCAATTTGTGCCCAAGACCCTTCACAGTTTAAGTCAATTTGAATCCTGCATAGTTAAATAAAAACAACAGAGAATTCTACAGTTCCCTGTATCTCTCTCTGGTTCTGTGTCTTATCAAAATAGTATGTGTAAACTTGTGGTCCATCTTAAAGCTTTCCAATTTAACCAAATGCAAAATCGACAATCCGTCTTGTTGATTTTTCTTTTACTTAAGGGTGCTCCTTTTAAAGGCGTAAAAAACACATTAGTTTTAATTCTTGACAGCTTAGAGTAATGGCCGCAGATGCCAAAGATCATTGTGGTCAAAGGTCGGGTGAGATCACATGGCCTCTGGAGCAAAGCAAAGTTGCCGTCATTCACCACCTAAGCTGTAACAGCCAAAGGGACTGCGACCTTGGGAATCGGTGAAACATCTTCCACATTTGTTATTCACCCCAGCACAAACCCAATTCCCTTTCCAGGCATGCAGTTCATAGGCCTCGGGTCTTCTCGCAATCAGCATCTGGGTGTCAGTTATCACCAAGCAGCTTGTTCCCATAACTCTCCATCTGTCAGAAGCCCAGAACCTGACTCCTCGTGCAATGCTGCAAGCTGCAGACGGATGGAAATCAACCTGATGAGTAATTCCAGCATTTACAGAAACAATTCTCCCCTCACACACTGGAAGGAATCCAATTGAAAATAAAGAGAAAAGTGTGTTTGTTTTCTTTATTATTAAAAAAAACCCTTAAAAGTATTTTCCCATAGAAATTAATCCCCGAAGTTCACTAGGAGGTATTTAATAAACTGAATCGAGTTGCTCACACAGTCATGTATACTCAGTGGAAACACCTAAGTGTGCTGAGCATAAAACAACTAATGTATCAGGTCAACCAACCCCTGGTGATCGGACGTGTCTCTGATATAAATTGAGATAGCTTCCAGTATGTCTCATTTTATGTTGTTAAAAGCCCACACATTAGGAATAACCTCAAAAAATCCATATTTTTCAAAGGACCTGTTTGTTCAATGTAGCTTAAGCCTCTGCCTGGCAACCACCCAACTACCAGTTAACATCTCTTTCATTCTCTTATTTTTTTGGAGAATTTCCACTTAAACACACAGACGTAGCTGAATATGGATCTAGCAGCCCTGTGATACATTGCCGAGGTGATCTGTGCATGTGATGGGCAATACCCTACAGCCCACCAATTCACAGCGGTGTTTTTGGTCTTCCTATCACTCCTCTCTATTTGACCACATTCGTTATAATTCATCTCTTCATATGTCACCTCAACAATAGGAAAGGTTTGGGGGATAAGGGTCAAGCGCAGGCAAGTGGGACTAGATCGGTTAGGCAACTTGGTTGGCATAGACAAGTTGGGCAGAAGGGCAGGTTTCCATGCTGTTTAGCTCTATGACGCTAATATCCATATCTGTAATATTCAACTCATTCTTTTATCCTGGTATCTTTAAAAGTCGACTACCATTTTTTTGTATATCTGCAATATTTCTGTTATCGATTTAACCACCCTGAAACAATTAAATACAGATTGGTGATAAAAGTTTTCTATAATTTAGTCTGGAGGGTCAAGATATCATAATTGACCACAAACTACTTCGGAATATTTCACGGATATCATGTAAAACATAAGATTACAGCCAAAACAGTGTGTTGATCAATTTGGTTCATTATTATATCGACTGGTTGGATCAGTATCCAAGATGATCCACATTAAGACACCCCATCCTAGAGGTGTAATATTAATCTGTGATCCAGTGAGCTCTTCACTACATTATCGTTACTGGCACTTTTGGAAAGCTTATCAAATATCAGCTCAGAAACTCCACTAATGAGAGGTTCAGCATTTGCTATTCAAAAAATTAAATTGCACGTTTTATTTCTGTTGCTTGACATAAAACTCACATTCTGAATGAAGCAGGGTTTTAAAGTGCCAGCAAATGATGTCTAGTGTTCAAAGGGTCAATGCTTAGCATCTTCTGCAGTGAACAATTTGGAGGCAGTTAAGGGCCATAGCCAGGCCATTACCCATATAATTACCCATTCATATGCTGGGTGGTGTAGATTAATGATCAATCAGTTACACTGAGCCAACTGTCAGCAAACTAGGAGGCAAGGAACTGCAGATGCTGGTTAATACACAAAAGGACAAAAAGTGCTGGAGTAATTCAGCAGGTCATGCAGCATTTCTGATGAACATGGATAGGTGACGTTTCGAGTCAAGACATTTCTTCAGTCACTTACGCCTCTGTTTTAGGTAATGAATTGAACACAAAGTGCTGGAGAAGCTCAGTGAGTCAGGTAGCATATCTGGAGGACATGGATAGGCAACTGCAATCTGAAGAAGGGTCCCGACCCAAAATGACACCTAACCATATTCTCCAGAGATGCTGCCTGACCTGATGAGTTACTCCAGCACTTTGTGTGCAGAAGCTACAGTTCTGTGCTTTATCGCTGAAAGTCAGTTCACCTGTTGAGCTATATCATCTTTCTCACCAAGCAGATTTGCTCCTTACCAGCAGAATCAATTCATATTCCATTTCCCTCCCCACTAAGAAGCATCAACCCCATTTACTGTCCATTCAAAACAAAAGGGGCAGGAATGATCGCATTTGTCAGTACCTCAACAAACTTCCGTTGCCAGCTCTCCAAAATGGTTGTTGCCTTCTCCAGGTTCCAATTGATATCATGGATTTCATAATCATCCTTGAAGTGTTCATAAAGTTGCTTAGGGCTCATCAGCAGATACATTGTCTGAAGAGCTTCAGCACTTGAGTGAAGAAGAAAAGACACATTTAACCAGTTTATATTGGAAGCACGTGAATTTTCATAGTCCCTTTTCATCGAAGGCTACAAGGTCTTTCCCCACAATTGAGTATTTCTATGCTGCATTTTTGGATCTAACGAGGAGGGAAGGTGTAAGATAGCGTGCCTGAATTATCAGGGAATGTTTAAAATGAACCGTTCATCAGTAGAGTCTACAATCAACTCTATCAATGATGTGGTGAGGAGGATGGATATTGCGGGGAGAGTAAACACTGCCTGTTTCCAACTGTTATACAAGCCCCACAATTTAGTTTACTTTAGAGATACAGCGCGGAAACAGGCCCTTCAGCCCACTGAGTCCACGCCGACCAGCGACCCCCGCACCCTTACACTATCCTACACACACTAGGGACAATTTACAATTATACCAAGCCAATTAACCTACAAACCTGTACGTCTTTGTACTGTGGGAGGAAACCGGAGATCCTAGAGAAAACCCACGCAGGTCACGGGGAGAATGTACAAACTCCGTACAGACAAGCACCCGTACTCAGGATTGAACCCGGGTCCCCGGCGCTGTAAGGTAGCAACTCTACCCCTGCGCCCCTGTGCCGTCCTTGACTAGGTGGTTAGTGATGTTCCAGGGCTGGCACATGAATAATGACCACTGGGAGGTGCTAATGGAGGATATCTGTGTCCCGAGCTACACTCCAGCAAGGAGGTGAGAGTTACGGAAAGAAAATTAGCAAGGAAAGAAATGAGGATCCCATCGACTGATTGGTGTGCGAGTGGAAAAATATTTAGGATCGCTTGCATTGCCGCTCTTAAAAGTGTTAAAGAAGTTAAAGAACACCCTCTTCTCTCAACAAAAATCCTGCCTTCTACCAGTTTGTTCTCACAGAGGTCCACATGTTAATCAGCCAGAATCTCATGTTCTCTCAGTATGAAACTTTAGACCTGGGTCCGGTGACCTATCAGCCCCTTCAGCACTATGTTTTGTCAGGCCGGTTAAGGCTCCTCCCAACACCTTTAACAACGCCATCATTTTATGGCACTTTCATCACGGAGATTTCACAAGAGTGGAGTCGCAGGTGCAAATTCAGTGTGTGCGTTCCAGCTACTGGCCAGCCTGCTGGTTGGCACCCTGACAGCCAGAGCTCAAAGAGCAAAACTAGGATATCATAAATCATATCACAAAGTAATGTTTCCAAGTCTTTCATGGTCTGTTTAAAGGGATTGCACCACATCCATAGAGATCTCCCAGGTCATGTTCTGGGCAAAGCACCAACTCTGTTGTAATCCCACTCATTTTACATTGATTTTAAATAGAAACAAAAAAAAAAATAGGCACAAAAATACTGGGATTGTGTAACATTCCATACATTTTTACATGATTCAAACCATTTCCTTTTTATAATTTGAATTGATCTGTGTTATTTTCCCCTGTCTTTAAGCTTTCTCTCTTTCTCCAGAGAGCCACACGCAGCTCGTTGAGAATGTCATGGAGTCAGTCAGACAGACAGATCAGCTGCCAACTTTCACCACTGCCTTCGCTGGAAGGTGCAAAACAGCAACCCTGAAAAGGACTTGATTAGTCCGGGAAAGGAGGAAACTCTCATGATTGTTACAGCAGCTGCAAACCGGTAAAAGACCACCACTGATGCATTGTTTTATAGAACTCACATTCAACGTTGCCACACAACCAAGGCCACCTGTTCCTTTCCCTCCACTCCATGAAAATACAAGCTTCCACTAATCAATAGTGAAATGTTTTGGGCAATTAGAAATTGCATTATCTTAAATGCGAGGCACTTCGAGCGGGAATACCATCAGCGCTATTTTTTACTTTAAAGCGTTCAATTTGTTACTATTATCTTAACGTTCTTGCCACCCACCGGAATATTTCAGGATGAAGTTAAACAAGTGAAAAGGCTGAGTAGGGTCAGAATATGTGGGATAATAAGGGGTGAGGTAACTTTTTGGAAAGGTACAGTAACAGTTTTGGTTATTGGTTCTTCATCAGTTCACTGACCTGAAACTTCAACATATCTCTCCCTCTTCTGATGCAGCCTAATCTGCTGAATAGTTGAAGGATTTTCTATTTCTATTTTCGCATTTCAGGTCAACGAATTGACAAAAAAGCCAAAGACCCAAAGCAATTATGCATCGGCTGAGTTTATCCACCAACTTAATATTTTAGTTTGTTTCTTCAATGGAGGTTGGTTACGAAGAACTGCTGAACACTACAATGTGAACCAGGTGAATTGATATGGCTGCAGTTAAGAGATTGATTGCTTATCCAGATTAACTGCAGAGATAATTAATAACCTTTCTCATTTGCCGTGGGGATCTATCGATACTTCTTCTCAACCTTCTCTGATCAGCAATGATCAATTTGAATGACGGTGCCAAATGGCCTACTCCTGCACCTATTTTCTATGTTTCTATGTTTAACCCTAGCAGGTATCTGTCACACCTGACAATAAATAACCTTTCACTGTCCCAGAGAAGATCAATATATAATCTTACGCCCGATGGAGATGATAAACTAGAGAAGGGCTTGCAGAGGAACTGAAGGTTTTTACAAAAATAATCTCCTATCTTTCAGCCAAGAATCTTGGGGAATCTCAAAGTAACCTGCCAACATAAATGGATGCCTGATCTGTGCGGACTTGGTGGGCCGAAGGGCCTGTTTCCCTGCTGTATCTCTAAACTGAGCTAAACGAAACAAAATGCAAACTAGAATAATTACCTCATATCCCTCCTATATAGCCTACAGCTCAATGGTATGAGGATAGAATTCCCCACACCCCTTGTGTTCCTTTCCCACTCCCACCAATTCACCCTGGGTCTCTCTCCCTTTGTTCTGATTTTCCATCCATTCTCCCCCCCCCTCATTACCTGGACTCATCACCACCCCCATCTGGCTCCATCTCTCCCTAATCTGGATCCACTATCACTTCTCAATCTATGTCTCAGTGACCATTTTCTCTCTACACTCTCAGTCCTGATGCAGGATCTCATCCCGAAAACCACCAATCTTCCCTTTGCCCCCATAGCAGCTGCCTGACCCGCTGAGTTCTTCTTACAGTTTATCTTTTGCTTCAGTATTTCGCTCTAGTTTAGTTTACCCCTTGCACGTAGCATAACTCTGCGACTCCATTTTGCATTATGTCTGCTAATTGTTGATGCTCAGAAACAATTAGGCAGAAGTGCATAAAATCATGAAAGGAATAGATCTGGTGGAGGCACACAGTCTCTTGCCCAGGGTGGGGGGGTCGGAAACCAGTTTAAGGTGAGGGGGTGAAAGATTTAATACGAATCTGAGGGGTAACTTTGTCCACACAAATGGTGGTGGGTGTATGGAACTAGCTGCCGGAGGAGGTAGTGGAGGCTGGGACGTTTAAGAAGCAATTAAGACAGGTACATGGATAGGATAGGTTTAGAGTGATATGGGCCAAGCACAGGCAAGTGCGACTAGTGCAGATGGGACGCGTTGGTCGATGTGGGCAAGTTGGGCCAAAGGGCCTGTTTCCACACTCTATGAGTCTAATAAAATAAAAACATTGATTTAAAATGGTTTATTATTTAAAGGGCAATTGTGCTGATGCGACTGTTTTTAAAAGGGGATCCTAGTATTGATAGGATTTTCTGTAAAAAAGTTGTTAATTGTATTAACCTTTAGTAAGGCTCTTTTCAAAAGTGGGCCTCACTCCTTAAGAATGAAAGGATGATGTAAGGTAGGATTATATGCCCATCTACTAACTGCAGCTGGCTACTCCAGCGTTCAGGTCACAAGGTATCAGTGATTGCCCTTGCGAGGAATTATTTTGCTGTGCGGTTATTGGAAGGCAAATCAGTCTGAGTTGAGCTTTAACCCTTTCAAACCACTTGAGACCAAAGCAAAACATGAAAATATTGGTCCACGTTGTGTTAATTACGCTGGCTCTTAGCAACGTGCTGATACGTTTCGGGAATTCCATGGATGTGCACAAGCCCCACTCGGAATGGCCGAGCCTGTCCGCCATTTTCCAGCAGCAGTCTGGCCCGTTGGTCAAGCAGAATCCCTGCTGTGCTCCTGGGCATTTATGTTATGGAACCTACTCCCAGATCCTGTACCAGATTAGACTCACCACAGGCTCTCTCAGCCGTGTCATTTGAACAGGGGTTGCAGGGAAGAAACACAACAGCACTTGCATTGTTTTAACTACCTGTGTTCGGTGTGAAGTTTTATTTTAAAAAGATTTGGCTGATGTTTTAGTCGACTTTTTTTGAACAAATGAATATCTAATCATTTTAAATGCTTTCATTGTTTATTACAATTTGAATAGCGTTAGAATGTAAAAGTATTAAGTCATGGGGAGATAAAATTGTACATGGGGAGATTTAGATGGTGAGGCTCCAAGCAGTGCAGGCACAGACATCCAGAAAAACAGCTTCTCGCATTTTCCTGCTCCAAATTTACAATGAATGATTTGGAGAACCTAAATTCTTCCCTGCTCTATTTATTAGCCTCTTAAGAGAGGATAGAGACTTCCATTAAATCGTTCTAGTAGGGACTCAAACTGAAGAGTCATAACTTTGGGAAGCCAAATTCCCTTTTAATTCTGCCAATTTGGCCAAATTCTACCCTCCTTCAACATTCCTTCATTCTCATGCCTTACCTCAGCAGTATGTTCTGGGAATTTTTCTTGACACCACCCAAAATCAGCTCCTCTTGCCAATGCATGAACTTCTTTGAGAATCCATGGCAGCCTCCAGTTAATTCAGTGGGAATGTTAGGAGCCTGCAACAAAATTAAATAGGTTTAATTATATATATTTAATAGCATCTCCGTGATCTTTAAATTCACTTAAATATAGGTTCTATTTCCCAGTGCAGTTGACTGAGAAACAATGGTTCATCAAGTTACTTTGCATAGGCTTGAGTGGCCCCTGTCTTTCGATAATCAACACTTACTTGGGTCTAAACATCACGTCATGCACCAGATGAACCAGCCAGAAGAATCAACATTGCCTAAAACAGTCGGCCCATGAGTAGAAACAATTGATGAAGAGGGGGTCGGGGGAAACTTTTTTTCAATCACTTTGCCGGAGATGCGATTGTTTTCCGGATCGTATCTCCGGTCGTTCTGTGGCCTAACATCATGGAGCTGGCAGCCTTGCTCCAGACTGACTTTGAGCCCCACTTGGACTTACCATCGGAGCCTGCGATCCAATGCCTGGGATCGACACTCCAACTGCGGCCTGCGGATTTCAACATCGAGGAGCTCGCAGTATCAGGTAGAGGCTGATGTCGGGAAGCTGCAAAGTCGCAGGAGGTTCAACTAGCCCCAACCCGGGGTCCGATCACCTGGCGAGGGGGAGCTGAGATCCTCCCGATGCGGGAGCTTGATCGCCTCGACACGTAGGGCTCGACCACCGGCTGCGACAGCCAAGATCGTCCCGTCAATGGAAGGCACAAGCCCCCCAACTTCCCGACTTTGCGGGAGGACAAAGAGGGGAAGAGATTGAACTTTTTTTTTCGCCTTCCATCACAGTGAGGAATGTGGAGGATCCACTGTGGTGGATGTTTATGTTAAAATGTATTTTGTGTGTCTTGTTGCTTTATATTGGTATGACTGTATGGCAAATCAAATTCCTCGTATGTTGCAAAACATACTTGGCGAATAAAGTATGATTATGATTATGAACAATGAGGCGTTCCAGAATGAAAATATACACCAGCATTTGCCAGGCAAAGAGACCTCACATACATTTAAATATCTATGTCCTGTGGCAGTAATTTCACTCCCAACAGTGAAGCTAAGCGTTCGAATTGTTAAGGACCAAAATTTATCTAACGGTCCAAATAAATTGCCAATCAATATAATCATCAAAAAAAATTGCAATTGGTGGAAATTTGGAATCAAAACAGAAAATGGTGGACACACTCAGCAGGTCGGGCAGCATCTGTGGAAAGAGAGATCAGATTTCTGATAAAAGGGTTTTAACCTGAAATGTTGTCTCGTTTCTCTTTCCACAGATGCTGCCTGACCATCTGAGTGTATCCACCATTTTCTCATCTGATTTCAGATTTCCAGCATTTTTTGAATGCATCTGGCATTTGATGAAATAAATTGCCTCCAGGGGCTTACCTCCAGTGATTTTTTGTTTCGGGCAGACACGGGGCATTCAGTGTCATCTGGTTGTAAGCAGAGCCTGTCCATGTAGGCATGTCCTACTTGTGCCTTATCCAGCATCTCCGTGAATCCTTCCAAAGATGTAAATTGCCCCAGTTCATCCAGGAGCTGCACAGGGTCAAGGTTCATCCACTGAATATCTGGCTTACCCCTGTGGGAAGAAATGTTTATTTAAATCTTGCTGGCAGCATATATGCTTTTCTATCTCCAGTTAATACCAACTGATCTAGAGTCACAAGAGACTGCAGAAGCTGAATCTGTAGTAAAAATGAAGTAGAGCTGTAAAAGGAACTCAGCAGGCCAGGCAGCATCTGAGGATTGAAATGGACAGTTGACGTTTTAGGTCGAGACCCTTTGTTTCAACTGGGCAGTTTACATGAAGGACCTCGACCTGAAACGTTGCCATCTATTTCCCTCCACAGATTCTGCCTGACCTGTTGAGTTCCTCCAGCAGCTCCTTCAATTTTCTTTTCTCCAAACTCTGACCTGTATCCATGAGCCCGCAAACAGGCCGAACAAACTGTGCATTAATTGTATCAGATCTTGGGGGATAAGTTCCTTCTCACCGTCGGGTGGGCCATGGAAAGGTTCTTGCATGGTCGCCCAACAGGTTATCAAATCAATAGAGTCAACTTTGATGGTTCTTATCAAAGCCAGTAAATGGAGTGCTGCATTGAAGGGCAACTCAACAGTTAATTGCTCATGGTAAAACATTCATTATCTCTATTGCAAAACTTTAATGATATTCATCATTAGAAGACAATGTTCGCTGCTGAAAAAAACCCACTATTCTCAATAGTGACCATCTCCCCAGCTCCACCTGACACATAGGAGAGTGTTGAATCTTCGAGCTGGCAAACACAATTTTTCACACTGAAAACAGAACCTAAATCACATGTACATGTGATTCTCCCCAACCAACTCAGCTAAACCAGTGCTGTTGAAAGGCACCATCTGACATAACCCCCGTGACCCCAGCAATCCCTATCTCCAATCTTTGGCAACTTTGAATTGTTGAAATGTTTCCTAATTATCATAGTCACTACTTCAAAATTACTTTGTTGGCTGTGCAATGCTTTTGGGATTGCTCACGATGACACAAAAGACTCCACACAAATACATTTTTAATATTTCTTTCTAACTGCGGCGCGGGACTCCATGACAAGGGTCCCACCCTCTTTCAATATAACGAGGCAATTGTCATTTACAGGGGTTTCAATACGTGCTTCCACCAATCACTACCTCCTGCGAATCTTTTCTTGATGGGTCCCATCTTCATTTTATATATAGGTTTTTACGCAATGTATCAGTGAGAGTTGGGCATGTTGGAGGAGTCACCAAGCAAGATGATGTGTGGCAATGAATTATTAATCTGGCAAACCTCTGTATTTTTTTGTTCTGCCTGTTGTCATGTCAGCTGCCGCTGTTAATTCATAACCTCCCCTACCGTCAGATTCTGCAGCTACTTTGCTAATTCTGTTTGATGATATCCCAGTTACTGCTTCAGTCAAAAAAAAATCTACTGGCACAAAAAAATTCCCCAACCAAAATAGACACTGCAGTAAGAAATAAATATTTTTAACCGTTCACTTTACAATGGGGCTACTGATGACAAGGCTCCCTCTTTATGGACGTGATAATATCTGTTTAAGTTACTGTGCATGATTTCTTCTGTCCACTACTTGTAGTGAAATCGAAAACACATGTATGAAGAATGCATGTATAACTTGGCTACAAGCAGTAAACAGAAGACATGTCCTGCATGTCACCAGATTCTTCTGATCACTGTGTGCTTCCATTACAAGACACTTCAAATGCTGTTCTCAGGGGAGACGATAGTTAGCTCTACAGGTAACTTCTGTCAAAGGGAACTGTTTACCCTGAAAGCAAATAGCCTCCAGTCATGCACTAAAGATGCTAATTATGTTGGAATCATTGATACAGTCCAAAGTCTCATGGCATTCCACCTTAACTGTTTCCCCAGTTTTTCACATGAGGTGTTTAGTTTAATTTAGAGATACAGCATGGAAGCAGAAGTCTGAAGAAGGGCTCCGACCCAAAACTTCACCTGTCCTTTTTCTTCAGAGATGTTGCCTGACCCGTGGAGTTACTCTAGCATTTTGAGTCTATCTTCAGCATATACCAGCATCTGCAGTTCCTTTCTGCACATGAAAACAGGCCCACCGAGTCCATGCCAGTCACCTGTTCATACTAGATCTATATTATTCCACTTTCTCACCCACTCCATAGACACCAGGGACAATCTACAGAGGCCAATTAACCTACAAAACCTTCGCATCTTTTGGATGTGGGAGGAAACTGGAGCATCCAGAGGAAACCCACGCGGTCACAGGCAGAGTATGCAAATTCCACACGGACAACACCTGAGGTTGGAATCGAACCCAGGTCCCTGGCGCTGTGAAGCTACAGCTCTACAAACTGCGACACTGTGCCACCAAATAAATGGAGGATGCGATAAATGCAGTCATTCTAAAAGAAATACAAATACTGCCTTCTCAATGTTAGTCCTCCCACCGCTTCCAAGTGTATTAAAAAACAGAATGAGGTGGTGTGCTGGAAAGTGCTTCCAATTGACTACACTTGCCCATAGAGGTACCTTCTCCTTTAAGCTTATATCATTGCCAGATGCAGAGTAAAAGACCATGTATTATCCCATTACGCAGGAACAAAGTGAGGGAAAGCCTGATCAGGCCGCGGTGCCCACTCACATTTCTTAACTTTGTGCAACGAGACATGACAATTACTGAGGAACTCTCAAATGTCTTGATATTACTGGTCTGTACTTCGTCCCGGGCCTTTCCAAACCCCTGCAATGATGCAAGGGAGAGATCCCCTCCACATCTTTTGACATTGTTGGGATACTTCATAAGGTAGGCTTGGACTGACTTGAACTGTAATACGTAGCAACCTGCAACTGAGAGGAGCACACCCTTTGATGATGCTTTAAGAGGGAGCCCTGCCTATGAACCTTGAGAGAAAATAAATCTAGTGAATGACTGGAACATAATCCAGCAAAAGTGATCAAAATTCAAGAGAAAGATATAATCAAAATTGAAAATGAATCTTAATGCAAACACAAATAAATGGAGCTATTTGAAATTAATATACCAAGATATTATTGCACTGATTTGAAGTTGCCCCAGCTTCTGTCTAATGTTTGTTTCAAAAGCGGATGGAGGAACTTTATTCATATGCATTAATGTTTCACATTGCACAGAATCACCCGGTAGGAGAGAGATATAAGAATTAGCTGAAGTGCAGAAAAATAGATTATTTTATGTAGCATTTCAGATACTGGACATGGCAATGCATTAGAACTGTGTTCCCACGTTAGTGTTTCTTTAAAGGTGGGATTAGTGTCCTTCTGTTTAAGACCTCAAGCTTGCCTGCAATTTGGTGATGTTTTAGTAAACCCATTTCCCTTCAGCTGGCAATCTCCACCTGCACTTACCCAGGCAATGTGTCAGGCCCGATCAAATTAATTTTTCATTAAAGGTCTTTCCTCTAAATAATCAAATTACGCCCCACAAACAGAGCCCTGCGGTCTCCAACCCAGGCTGCCACTCTAGATTGTGTCTCTCCCCCTCCCCCATTGTGCTCATTCCTCCTCCCACTCCCCCTGTAACAGCTCTCTTCTCAGCCACATTAAATCATTAATCTCTTCATCTGTAAAATATCCTTTTGTACGGTTTTCTCCCGTCACTACAAAGAGTGTCTTTTTTTTTCTCTCTCTCACTCTCTCCCTTTTCTTCTCATTTCAGTGCATTTCAATACCCACTGCTGCCAGCTCATCACCATTTAGGAGCTGAGCAGAAAACTGGACTCAAGAAGAGCTGGATGGAAGAGGTTCTGACACAGAGCCTGCTCCCTCCTCCCCAGCCTGCCTCTCTGTCTCTCTCTCTCTCTCTACTTCGACAAGACCTAATAAAGTCCTTCAGAACTGTCAGGTCTCTCTCTTAGCTTCTTTACTGGAAGTGGGGGAGAAGCTGAAGGAAACTAGGAAGGATGAAGATTACTGGTGGGAATTGAGGAATGTCAGTGTGTCGCTCAATTTATTTTCGTGACTTTTATAAATGGCTGATTTATTTGAATGACTCAAGCATATAACGCAAGTGTTACTTTGCTATGTTACAGAGTAGGGGATGCTGCAAAATGACTATCACGTGGTACCTTCGGCATTAAAAGGACAAGAATTGAAAAGCTTTCAAATGAATCATCCTACCACAACCAGAGAGCAATCCTGAACTACTATCTACCTCATTGGTGACCCTTGCTTGCTTTACCTTCCACTAAACGTAACTCCCTTATCATGTATCCATACACTGTAAAATGGGTTGATTGTAATCATGCATTGTCTTTCTGCTGACTGGATAGTAGCACGCAACAAAAGCTTTTCACTGTACCTCGATACACGTGACAATAAACTAAACTGAAACTACCACTGAACGCATCACCGGTTCCTCACTCCCCTCCATTGAGTCTGTCCAAAGCAAGCGTTGTCAGCGAAGGGCGCTCAGCATCACCAAGGACTGCTCTCACCCCAACCACAGACTGTTTACCCTCCTACCATCCGGGAGGCGCTACAGGTCTCTCCGTTGCCGGAACAGCTTCGTCCCTGCGGCTGTTACACTACTCAACACTGTACCTCGGTGATTGCCAATCACCCCCCCCCCCCCCCCCGGACATTCCTCCCACCAGGAAAAAAATACTATGACTGTATGCACGTAAGTAGATTTATTTATTGCTCATATTCTATGTCGCTCTTCTAGGGAGATGCTAACTGCACTTCGTTGTCTCTGTACTGTAAACTGCACAATGACAATAAAGTTGAATCTGAATCTGAATCTGAACAATTGAAAGGGAACAATCTTAAAATTGTTTCTATCTGTTTTATGTCTAACACCTTATGGTGTGTTAAACAAATGGGGGCAGAGGGAATTTGGAAGTGGTGTTTTACTGCCTATCTGAGCCCACAAGGAACTGTCAACAGCTGTTTTCTGGTGGCAGATTTCAACTCCTTAATACGTGATGAAGTCTACACAAGAGCAGCGACGTCTTTGACATCAGCGCCTCAGGTTTAAAGTTTAATAGCGAATACATTGGACAACTGGAAAAGTCCAGCTCCTGTTTTACAGTCTGTGATTCTGCAAAGTGCTGGAGATTCCGGGGCCTTTTGTCATGAGAACTGCAAGACTGCAAAGAATCGACGACACGTGGCAGTGAAATGCTATGGATCATTGATGATCTGACATTTCGCTGTCAGCCATACATCCGCAAAGAAAATTTTCAGATCCTTGCTGAACAAAAAGAAAAAAAATTGGACTTTGCTGTCATTTAACGATGCCTCCTGAGTTTAAAAGGACCAAGCAAAGCTGAAACCAGAGTTCCACATGATGAAATGATTAAAATGCTCTTTAATTAATGGTGCAGCCCTTTTTAATTGAGTTTCTTTTTTAAGTCTCCTTAGATACATTTATCATAAACAAAGCCTACCAATGATTTTGACTTTTTCTCCCCCCCACACACACACACACACACACACACACACACACACACACACACACACACACACACACACACACACACACACACATACACACACACACACCACCAAAGTTGAGAGTCGACAAAGAAAAAAAAACTGTTGGAAGGAAATCGTGAATGTGCGGGACATCTCGAATAGTAGACGAGGGGAAAATAGCCAATTCTGCCAGAATGACACTCCAATAATTCATGAGTAACGCATCGCGTGAAGCAAACTTTCTGATTCCCACATACCAGCAACCTCTTCTACTGCAACCAAAGAGAGGCTCCTTTATCTCCTATTTCTTGCTTGAGTGAGCCTACTCAAGCCCTTTTGTTTTTGCATGTTTGAGAATAGATTGCCATTCTTTGTTTTCCTTCTTTCTCTCCCTCTCTCGCTCGCTCGCTCTCTCCCTCCCTCTCTCGTTCTCTCTCTCTCTCTCTCTCTCTCTCTCTCTCCCTCCCTCTCTTTCTCTCGTGTACTTCGAACCGGCTGAACTGAAGCGGAAGCTGACAGCACACACAGGCTCACCCTCAGAGGTGAAGGCTGGGGAGGGGGTTAGGGTCGGTGGGGTGGAGTGGGGCGAGGTTGTTGGGAGGGGGGGAATGAAATTGGCGCAAAGTTGTGTGGATCGGAGGAGGGAGAGGGGGGGGGGGAGGAAACAGGTTCAAAAGAGGGCAAACATTGAAAACGTCACACGTACATGGCGATTTAAATACAAAATTTAGGAAGAATAAGAGTCAGTGTCAGTTTAACACTGACAGAGTAAACACAAAAAGAGCTGTGCACAATCTTTCAAGGGAGAGATGCTGTCAAGTGAGCTGATTTTATTCGAAATAGGGCTTTTTTCTTCTCATGGGGCATTTTTAAATAGGGCCCGTGGAATGAATAATGTGTACATTTTATTTGTTGGGCAACTTGCGGCAATAAAGTTCAGATTAGCATGAGAATAACTTCAGTTATCGTCTGTTGACAAAGAATTCCCATGGGTCTCTCTGCTCTGCCTGACAAGTAAGCACATTGCAGAGGAAGAATGCTGGCCATTGTTCAGCCTCTCTCACCACTTCAATTCAGACCAAAAATCGGGAGAAATGTCCAGTGTGTCATTTTTGTTTTAAGAGGACCAATCCTTAAAACCCCAGAAACATAGTAATTAACACAGCCGTACTTACGGTAGGTAGGCAGAACCTCCTTGAAGCTTGGCACCATCCCAGAAGCAGTCTAAGGGAGTTAGAATAACACAGGGGAATAGCTTCTCAATCATCTAGACCGTGGAGGCAAAGCAAAAGAACAAATGTGGTTACATTTTATCTTAAACAAGGGCATAAAGAGGAAAATTGGCAACAAATGATTCACTGAATTAATTTTCTGCTTATTTTCATTAACTAGAATCAGCTATTGAGTTAAATATTTTCAGTGATGGGAATGGGGGAACAGCAAGCATATTCCCAAGTATATCAATGCTGGTGCACGTGTGCATAGATACTAAAGATTTTTTCCCGCATTGTCGCCTTATTCACCAGTGAATTTCTCAATGAATTGCAAAGTTGTAGATGATACAGTAGCATTGGTGCTAACACAAACCTCAAAAGATTAAGACTGAGATTCGAGGGAAGGTTTGCCACGACGGGCACAGTTTATTTCAGGGAAAGCTCAAATGAAGGGGTGCCTTCCTAGGGCAATGATAATCCTGTCTCTCATCCCAAATAGTTGTTCTTAATGCATTGTCCTGTCAGCAGGCAATTCAATCAAAAGATCCGTCAAAGCTGAACTTGAAGATTGGGTCCTCACCTGCGTTTGACAAAAACTTGTCGCCCAGTAAATGAGCATCAAGATCACCACTGTCTGACAATTGGCATTGTGGTCCAAACATGCTAAAGTTGTTTGTAGCAACATCAACACCACTCTAGCTGAGATCAGCTCATTCCATATTAGTTAGGGTCTGAATTAGTAACTCTCTTAATTAAAGTGGCGTGACATTACATCTAGAAGTGCGTTTACCATTTGGTGAGTTTGCTTAAGACAGACCTATCTTCTCCTCACTCATAGGTTTTTGCTCAAACCTACAGACTCCCACTGGCAACATGTGTAGGAAACATAGAAAATAGTTGCAGGAGTAGGCCATTCAGCCCTTCGAGCCTGCACCGCCATTCAATATGATCATGGCTGATCATCCAACTCAGTATCCCGTACCTACCTTCCCTCCATACCCCCTGATCCCTTTAGCCACAAGGGCCACATCTAACTCCCTCTTAAATATAGCCAATGAACTGGCCTCAACTACCTTCCGTGGCAGAGAATTCCAGAGATTCACCACTCTCTGTGTGAAAAATGTTTTTCTCATCTCGGTCCTAAAAGACTTCCCCCCTTATCCTTAAACTGTGACCCCTTGTTCCGGACTTCCCCAACATCGGGAACAATCTTCCTGCATTTAGCATGTCCAACCCCTTAAGAATTTTAAGAAAGAACTGCACATGCTGGTTTAAATCGAAGGTAGACACAAAATGCTGGAGTAACTCAACGGGACAGGCAGCATTTCTGGAGAGAAGGAATGGGTGATGTTTTGGGTCGAGACCCTTTTTCAGACGAAGGGTCTCGAGCTGAAAAGTCACGCATTCCTCCTCACCAGAGATGCTGTAGCATTGTGTCTCTACCCACTGGTAACATGTCTGAGTAAAACTACTGTCTGTGGGCAACTGGGCAGGTGCTTCCTTACATTAACATAGACCCACAAGTTACTAGAAAAAAAAAAGTAAGGCCGTTTCCCTGTTTCACAACAAGAGAACTGGTTGGACAAACTGCAATGGGGTGAAATTATTGATGGAAAATGTCTTTCCTAAAATTATCAATTCCTTGTCCATATGTGACTGGGGCCTTACATCAGGAACCACCACTTTGCAGTCCCTGCAATACAAGGACCTAGGTGGCAAAATAAATGGTAACTATTCAACTTCCAATAAGCATTCATTTTTGGGCATGGTAAATATCACCCTTAAGTTTAAACTGTAAATCAGAAAACTAAACCAAAGAGCGAGCAGGCACGTAAGGGCACTTCACTGAGAGAAAGAGACATCTCTATTTAACAGTGCGCTTTTATGAGTTTTGAATTCATCCAGAAACTGAGTGTTAGAACTAAATGCAATAATCTCTCACTTGGCTTCATTTAAATTATAGGGTATTATATTTTAATCTGCATTTACCATTGTGGTCAGTACTAGATTCATTAGTGATTTGCACATGTGTGCCTATTGGGAGGTGGAGTGGGAGGGGGGGAGTAGGTTAGGAGGAAGAACAGAAAACTGAGGAAATAATTAATGACTGTGTGTGCCAAACATCCTCTTCCGCCAGAGTATATAGAGGCAAGGTTGGCAGAAATCACATTGAACTCCAAAACCATTAAGCAGCCATAAATCAGGACAGCCTGTCGTCAGCCTTCTGCCTTTGCAAGTTGATCATACTAGCTGGCTTTGAAACGCTGACAGCAACATGCAAGTCCCATTGTACACTCTACCATAGTGTCATATCATGCCAGCATCTCCACATGGGAGCATTAAAGTCTGCATTGCTCCCATCAACAGATTAAATTAACCCTTTTTCCTTACAAGAGATTGCTGGCCTAAGGTGTGAACACAAGGGATAGGCCTGTTAAAAAGGGAGAGTGAGGTTAGAGCTAGGAGATTTATTTTAATGGCTAATTTTGTTACGATGTTGGCTTCCCCAATGGTTCAGGGAACTGATCTAATGAGCAGCTAAACTAACGGAGGTCCTGATCTTACCTACATTTACCAATCAGCATGTTTGGACGACTGCTTTACTTGACCTGTGCATCCTTGCTTGATACAATGATGGTGAACCATAGTTTTTGGTCCTGATCCATTACCCAGTGACCTCAGCTGGAAGGACAGGTATGCAAGGACATCCAGAAGATGAGAGGATTGAGTTCCTCTGCAATTCCTCGTGATCATGCCCCCCTTTAAATAATGTCAAATCTGATGTATGAGTCCACGGCTTTATGGACAAAGTACTCAAGGATGACCAGCTGCGTTCAACACCAATGTGGACTGGGAGAGTAAAATGAAATGGTGAGAATATACGAAAGGTAGGATCATGCTTGTTTTTAATAGTCAGGTCTGACGTATGAGCCTAGGCTTTTTGGACAAAGTACTCTGGGACGACCAGCTGAGTTCAACTGGTGGTGTAGGAACTGGGAGGGTCAAACAAAATGATGAAAATATAGGAAGGGTAAAGTACTAACCAATGCTGGCCATGTTTAGATAATAATTTCAGCAGTCCAGTTGGCATATTCGCTCTTTTACCTTCAGCTCACTTTTGTAAATCTAGTCACATTCGTTCTACTTTAATAACCACACAATCTAAATACTGTTCTAGCAGATAGGATGCTGGAAGGCTTGTTGCTTTCTTTAGCACTCCATTGCTAAATTGTCACTTTAAAATAACACTGTTGAACTAAATCAGAGTGAAAGGATTTTTATTCTAGCTTTAATCCATTCAGAGATTTAGGATGTAACAAAAGCTATGGGCACATTTTTGGGGCAGAGCTGAGAAAGCCATAAAAACTGAAATTCAATGCATTAAGGAATGCCACTGACTTTGACAATTACCAGGCAAGAAAAAAAAGCTCAGAATTATGAATAAAAAGAGAAGGTGCTTGAGAGTAAAGAATCATTTCTGAGATAGCAAAGTATAATTTTTGCTCTACTCACTCGCTCAATCATTCCATTCTCAATGATAGGCACTCCAGATTTGTAACAGATTTTGTTTAAATCCCAGGACCTGAAAGAAAGGTTAAAGGCCAATGACCTGGTTAAACAGTACACTGACGGAGCCAGCAATGCTAATTACTGAGTGCATACACATACACATTTGTTTACCACTCTGGATGCCTGGCTGTGAAGAGTTTGAATTAAAATATTTTGTTGATAATTCCTCCACTGCCCAGCCCCAAAACATCTCGGAAGCAGGACACACTATCTATTGTCACCAGATATTGATGTGAGGCAAAAGCGAAAAGGCTGAGTGGGAGGAATATCACTTTCTTCTATGCAATCAATCAGATGAAGCAAAAGAGACTCAGACCAGGCCACTTCCCATCTGCTAATCTCAGGATGGTTATATGTTACCTTTATCATCAGCACTGGCATATAACAGGCAAATAGATCAAAGTTGGGGAAGGCAAATTTTAAGTCTGCTATCTAGGTGGACTTGAGTAGATGCGTGAGCAATTAAGATTCAGCTATGTTTTCAATGTTAATACTGCAGGTAAGGTAGGTTCCTAGTCTTTAGGAGAAAACTTTAATTCAACAAAAGGAGGCTAATCGGAGATTGGTGGCAAGGATGAAGATACCTTCTAATTGATGCAGCCAAGAGGCTCCTAAAACTCACCTCCATTTCGAGTGTCCAAAACGTTACTAAATCTTATCTTGCACTAAACCTTATTCACGATATTCCCTTTTTCATGCATCTATACACTGTGGATGGCTCGATTGTAATCATGTATTGTCTTTCTGATGACTGGTGAGCACTCAACAAAAGCTTTTCACTGTACCTCGGTACACGTGACAATAAACAAAACTCAAACTCGTATAACCAAAAGCCCATGTGCTGTGGGATCTCCACATGCTGCTCTGGGTTCTTGTCCTATCCAGGTGTGAAAGGGGTTTGCTTTGGGGATATTTAAAATGAACTCCAAACAGTTAAACCACCCTGGACCTAGAGCCCAGCTGAGAGACTGTGCTTCCCCTGATGTCTGAAGCCCAAACCTTGAGTAGATAAATGTCTTAGATTTCTTACTTTCCATAGAGAAAGACTTGTACTTTGCTGGCTGCAAGGGCAGCATCCAGATGCTGGAGCAATGCTTCCTGAGTAAGGATATTCTCCCCTTCCTTCTTCGAGGTTTGAATCAGCATCTGCGTTGTGAAGATCGTCTCCTCGCCCAGTTTCTCCCGTGTGTACATTAACTCTCGACTCACTCGGCTTCCCACTGAAGGAAAACACAGGAAAGAACATTTAAGCCACGTTATTAACAGGAAATCTAACCTGTAATTACTGTGACAATAAACCTTGGAAACCTGTTCGGCAAGAGATCCAGCACCAAACTCCAGCATCAGTTCCGCCAACAGTAACCAACTCTGGCTTGCGATATTTGCTTTGGTCAGAGTGGCATGTTCAATTAAAAACCCCTCTTCGCTTTTGGGAACTTAGACTGTTGGAATGGAAGTCTTCTCTTTAAGTGTCTTTAACCAAATTATTTAAAACCAATCTTTAATTAATTCCTAATAGGCAATAAGCGGCAGGCTGGCACAGTGGTAGAGTTGCTGCCTTACGGCAGCAGAGGCCCGGGCTTATTCCTGACGACGGGTGCTGTCTGTACTGAGTTTGCACATTCTCCTCATGACCACATGGGTTTTCTCCGGGTGTTCCGGTTTCCTCCTACACTAAACGTACAGGTTTGTAGGTTGATTGGCTTCGGTAAAAATGATAAATTGTCCCTAGTGTGTAGGATAGTGCTAGTATACAGGGATTACTGGTCGGCGCGGAGTCGGTGGGCCATAGTGCCTGTTCCCACGCTGTATCTCTAAACTGAACAAAACTAAAAAACCAATGGAAGAAATTGGTACTGATGGGACAATCCCACATAAAGATGGGAGATGAGTGACTTGAAAACTTCTAGTCAACTTAGAATTAAGGCACATTTAGTTTAAATAATTTTATCATGCAATTATCTCAAGACTTGGGAAGTTAGATTCTGATACTTAAAGAACAAATATCTGCTCCATAATGTTAATAACCTCTTCTTCAAATTGCGCATGTTTGTAGTGATACCACTTCCATTTAAAATCCTCATGAGCTGATCATAAGGAATGGCTGGTTATACTTAAGACACCTGCAGCCTGACCCAAAGCTTGCAGCAATATTGTCTAGATGTCCACTCTGAAGCATCTCAGGGTGGGGGAGGTAAATCCTTAAGCCTAAGTGATCCATTATTTAAATAGTTCATGGAAAGCATTTATCTGTACATGCTTTACTCTTGGGCATAAAACATTTATTTAATGTAACCAAAATTTGGTGTGTCACGTTATCTCAAACACGGAATTGTATATTTTACAGTTGCTTTGGTATCAATGATAAATTATATCTCTTCCCTCCAGAATATTTCCTTAATATAGGCAAAATAATAACCTGAATACCTACAATAATAATAATAATAATAATAATAATAAGAACTATTTATGCCGTGGTACATCGCAAACTGTCAGCCTCATTCCCTCTGCATCAATTGGAGAAAGCCAAACGAGATGGAAAAATGATTGCAAGAGAAGATTGGATATTCAAAATAAGTATGACATGATCCACAAGAAGGAAATAAATATTTTTCTTGCCCTAGACTTGTAGACCTGAACTAGTAACTTCCCACAGTATTTGATCTTTGTCAGGAACAGCAAATTGTTTTTGAGACCTGAGGTGATGCCCTTAAATGCTTTTGCTGTGCACCACATCCTCAAATGCAAGACACTAAATGGACTATCAGTCGAAACAAAGCACAGTGTGCCTTTAAAAGAAGAACAGTCCAAGCCTTGATTACAGTATTGGGCTGTCATTTCACTCATAAAAATCTACACTGAGACAGTACAGCCTCTCTTGGCCTGGAGTGCGTAAGACATTTCCTGGCTTGTATGGTGCATGCCTCTCACTTTCATTCCCTGATAACTAACCCTGCTCCCACTTCCCCACAGTACGGCTCCATTTCCTACATGCTTTAGTCTACAACACATTCCAAATTGAAAGGCTGGCAGACGTCCAATGTGAGGTAAGCCAGCATCATAGAGCAAGACCACAAACAGGGAGCATTATTTTTAATATCCTGACAGATGCTGAGTTCCCTCCCCTTACTGTGGATAGCCAAACACCGCTGTCTGCTTGCTTCTTTAGATTGGCAGTTTAATACTTGTGCTACTAGGGGGTGGTAGGGCCTGCTCAAAGAACATCTATGTCAAAGCCTAAACAAAACCTTCCATTTATGCCGCACCATTCAATTTTTCCGGGATAAAAAGCAGTAATTTTACGTTTTTAAAGTAGATTATCGAAGGTATAATTATTAAAGGAACATTTTTCGAGCACGTGTTTGTCGATCTAGCTCTCCCAGTAGTGTGTGTGTGTGTGTAAAAGCAGGTCAGAGAGTTAATGTTGCCTTATCCCTACTGCTTACTCCCTCTGTCTTCCTGCATGAATTGCAGGATCAACAGATTTATACTTTTATTCCATTAATAGCAACGTTGCAGAGACACCTTCCTTTGCTATCAGATTTTAACTCAACCACTGCCCTAATGCAGGAACTTATGCCCCTGTCCCACTTAGGAAACCTGAACGGAAACCTCTGGAGATTTTGCGCCCCACCCAAGGTTTCTGTGCAGTTCCCAGAGGTTGCAGGTGGTTGCCGGAGGTTGCAGGTAGTGGAAGCAGGTAGGGAGACTGACAAAAACCTCCGGGAACCGCACGGAAACCTTGGGTGGGGCGCAAAGTCTGCAGAGGTTTCCGTTCAGGTTTCCTAAGTGGGACAGGGGCTTTAAACTTCACCTCGCTTTCAGTGTTCGTGATATTACGCAGTAGAGAATAAAACAGTAGATTCATCATAGGGGTTTTTCATGTGCCACAAAACCAAACGACTGACATCTTGCATAAGACCTCCACTTCATGAGTACATCAATGAAGGGAATGGATGATTTTCTACACAAATATTTTTTGCATATTCTCATATGCTTTGATTGTGCTATATTCTGTATTTTTCTGCCAGCACAACTCAAATGCATGCTTGTTTTGCATGGTAATTCTATATTGTGAACTAAAACGATCCAATACTCTGTCACTGCACTGGAGATGGGGGGGGGGGGGGGGGCTTTAAACCTGGACAAGTAATGTCACAAAGAGTGTTATTTTGAAACGGCCAGCTTGGGCAAGAGTCCAAGTGTTCCTTTGCAATTCCCTCACAGGGGAGCCATTTGACTTCAACCACTGAATTTTCTCCACTGTAGAGTGGGGGGATGGGGTGGGGGTGGGATATTGGATGGAGAGTCAATCTCAAAGGCAATGGTCGTGCACCGTTTAGCAGCCAGTTAGAGACCAACACTGGGAACAAGTCGTATCACCACTTGATTTGGGGGTAGCTATGTGGCACAGCAGGCAATAAAAAGATATGCAATAAAACAGAATTAAACAAATTCTTGTTAAAAATATCTTCCTTTTTTTTAGCTGAGAGAAATAAATGCGGGCCACACTAAGCAGTCAGAACTCCATGGGCACAAACAGTTTTATTGAAGCCTCTGGTGTGCTGTCTTAAATGACCTGCATGTAAAATAAGCCCAATTTAATTTTACTAGAGGCGCAGACAATGGATAAACCGTGTTGCATTTCTGAAAAGAAATAGCAAATAATTGGAAAATGTAAAGAAAATAAAAGAAATCCATTCCTTTTTAAAATCAGCAATGTGATTTAATGCCAAACTTTTTAAGCTCACAAGAAAGAGAAAATATCCTCAAATTCCAAAATGGGATTAACCAGGCCAAACACAACAAGGCACGATAAAAATTAACCATTTGAAAAGCTACACGTTAAAGAAGACATGGTCTCATTTGATAAAGTTCTGTGATAATTACAAACTGCTGCTCCCTCTTCAGCCTGGCCAAAGCACATAGTTTGTCTTAAGATAATTTCCAGTCACCATAAGCATCAATCGACCACTGCACTCTTGAAGAGGCAGGGTTACACTTTGACCCTTTTAAGACCCCTTCATCAGGGCACCTATTAAAGATGTTAGCTGTAATTACAACCTGCCCATGGGGTAGGAATGTAATAGGCGCATGTGGGGGTTAGAATGGAGCTTGGTTAGGACCCACTGGGTTTCTGACCTCTACAATTTTCACACCTAGATTTTCACAACAGCGCAAACCTCCAACACTGCATACATGGCGCTGCATTAAAAGTGATTTGGAGAGGCAAGTTGCCTCTGCAGCACACTCTCATGTACCTGGTATTTATACATCGTGGATTCTCATGCAAACAACAACAAAATATTTTGATGAAAATAAAGTCAACAGTGAATTTTATTTCAAGTATTATGCAAAGGATGTTTAATCTGTTTGTGTTTTTACATAAAGACTGTGCAGTTGAAGACTAATTGGCAGCAACATCCTCTGATTTGGCTCTTCGTGTGATGGGAAGTACGGCCATGCATTTGAGTTACTTTTTTCTCTATTTTACATTGGTGCCATTTAACCTTAAAATATAGAACTGCAGCGTAAAACATTGTTATTTCAAAAGGGTAAGAAGATGTATTTTGGCAATGTCATGATGGTTTAGATATAGATTATTAGTATGTGGAGACACAAGGAATTTTAGATGCTGGAATCTTCAACAAAGTACAAATTGCTGGAGTAACTCAGTGGGTCAGGCAGCATCTCTAGAGGACATGGATAGGCAAAGTTTCAGGTTGGGACCATTCTTCAGACTGATTGCAGGTATTGGGGGTGGGGGTGACAACTGGAAAAGAGCTGACAAGTGATGGGAGGATATAGGTAGGGGGATTTTGACAGGTGGACAAAGGAGACAGAAGGTGTAACGTGAGGAGAGAGGAGGCGCGAAGTGCGAAGCCAGAGGAAGGAGTGTGGGTGGAAAGGGACAGGGGGAAGAGGAAAGAGGACTTGATAGTGGGAGAAATGGGGGCACATCCAGGTGGGTAACAGGCAATAAATGGGGGGGTACCCTATTACTAATGCGGGATGTACAGTAATTGTTTCTTGAGAAATTCTCGTGCAATTGGCATAGTCATGCAACAAACACTTCCCCCCCCCCCCCCCCACCCCACCCTAAAAAAATCCCGTGGATGGCTAAGAGTATAGTTTAGTTCAGTTTTAGTTTTATTTAGAGATACAGTGCAGAAACAGAAACTTCGGCCCACCGAGTCCATGTCCACCAGTGATTCCTGCACACTAACACCATCTTACACACACTAGGGACAATTTACAATTTTACCGAAGCCAATTCACCTCCAAACCTGTACGTCTTTGGAGTGTGGGAGGAAACCGGAGCACCCGGAGAAAACCCATGCAGGTCACGGGGAGAACATACAAACTCCGTACAGACGCCACCCGTGGTCATGATCGTACCCGGGTCTCTGGCGCTGTAAGGCAGCAACTCTACCGCTGCATCACTGTGCCGCCCCAAACTGTAGCAAGAAACCATAACCCTGCTTTCAGTCTGCATTTTACAAAAGGAATTTCATGATCAATTATCTTTATTTAACTTGGAAAGGGTGGCCACTATCAGTATTTGGGTATCATAAGTCATTGCTGGTGGGTTGCCAGCTGTTGAACTGACCTCCAGCTGCTCGCTGCTCAAATCCCACCACTATAGATAATGTACCCCCCACACTCAAAGACTATGCGGCCAGCAGAGAGGTTATGGCAGGAACTCTATGAAAACCCCACACATTTCTTCGAATTCTATACTTAAAAGAAATGACATGTGACTTTGCCAACATTGCATAAACTTCAGTTCAGCTTCAATTTCATTTTTTAGTTTAACTTAGTGGATTGGATGGTTTAGGCTGTGAACTAAACCATGCTTCAAATGATCCGCTGGCCAGGAAAGCCTTTTCAAATTGTGTTCTTTTCATTACTTTGCAAACAAACAAAATGTGGACTATCTCTATAATTATAGGATTGGTGAACTAAATTACAGTTATTTGCTATCTCCTGTTCTTTCGCCTGGACCACCCAGAATATCTAAACATCAAAATTGGCTGACACCCCATCTTGTCATACCCAAATGCCCAGGCAATATCCAGTTTTAAAAAAAGTCATGGAGGGACGAGAAACTGCTTCTTTCTTCGACTGGCTTTGTTCCTGCAACCACATGCTATTTTCTCAATGCTTAGTTTATGCTGCCATTAACACAAGTCCGGTTCCTCCTTTTTGTCTAAGAGGCATTATTACACAACACAACAGAAGCCCTCCTGGTCAACCAAACTCTTTCGTCAAACAAATTAACATGATAGTTGGCCTTGTCAATGTTGCACCCCTCCATCTGCATAAGCTGTATCACACAGGTGAACTGTGGGGTGGAAGGTACTCTGCGCCTCATGAAATTATAAGGAGAGAGATAAGCAATTGAGAATGATAGCCATGAATCTTTGTCGAGACAACAAGCTGCCAGTTCCAACATGCTGTAAAGCCACAACATCCTTGAAAAACAAATTTCCCTTCATCTCCTTAAATCCTTATCTATAACAACATTAATGCCTTGGCATCAAACATCAGAATCCATTCTCCACTGCAGACCTCTGTCAATGTTATTCGATAATTATCCATTAACCATAACAGAATGAACACACACCAACCCTAATCTACAACAAGGAATTAAGAATACAGGCAGACATCAAGAAAGATTGAAAGTTCATTGGGAAAAAAAAGAGATTATGAATACTAAAATGCCTCACATATCCAAAAGCGCAAGAAAATGGAAAATTTACATTCAGCAACAAAAAAGCAGCCCGATCTATTCTAGTGGATGGTAAGTATTAAATTATGTAATGGGTGCCATAGCTTGGTGGGGGGCGAGTATTAGGAAGCATCTTACATCAAGTAACAGGAAGGACTGGGAAAAGAGGAATGCTTTGCTGTTTGAAGTGCAGCATTTTGTAAATTATGTGGGAAATAATGGATACTTGAAGATGATTCAAGAAAAATGGTTGTCTTGGAATGATTATAAGGTTGTGATCTAGTTGAGGAAATGAGATGGTGTGTGCACAGAGTAATGGCTACCTGGGCAAGTTTCAAAGCAGTACTGTAATTGAGGGTTTGAAGCCCAAAGTAAACCGTTCTGAAATGACTTTGGGTGATGCATGTGGGTGGTTTCCGTCCAGTGTGAATCTGTTTCATTCATACTCCCTGCACAAAAGAGACTGTTCTCAATGACAGTCTCAAGTGTGTGTTCCAAGTTAATGTGGACTGCTGTCTGTCAGACAAACCTTGGCTCAGCACAAATACAGTCTTCCAATTCATCATCTTTGTTGAACAATTACTGTATATTTTGTTGGTTTCTCTCATTCCTTTGCTTACTGAAATACTTTATATTAAACTGCATAAGTATGTTCTCCCCGTGACCTGCGTAGGTTTTCTCCAGGTGCTCCGGTTTCCCCCCCACACTCCAAAGACCAAGGGGTTTGTAGGTTAATCGGCTTGGTGAAATTGTAAATTGTCCCTAAAGGGTGTAGGACAGTGCTAATGTGCGGGGATCGCTGGTCAGCACGGACTCGTTGGGCCGAAGGGCCTGTTTCCGCGCTGTACCTCTAAACTAAACTACAAAAACTAAACATTCCAGTCAACCACTTTAAGCAGATTTGGATTTGGTTTGCCATTTCTGCTTTGCATATTTTTAAGTCAATGGGGTCGATGTTGGAAGCACAGTCCCAAAGGTTCTCATTGAGTGGTTTCTTTGGGACTCAGCAAAGCTGCCACAGCTGCACTAGAGCCTCAGTAGCAACAAGCCAACACAAATACACAAGGTAGTAGCTTCACTTTATCTGTAGACAAATAGGCTATAGAAAGATGTTTTGTAATGGGAAAATCAAAAGTGAATTATTAGATTTGTTTTAATAAGCTCTTCATCCAGCTGGTTGGGACATTGTTGTTGCCCCCTCTTCACCACCAAGGTCTTTTTTTGGGTTGGATTTGTGATCTACCTCCACTTCACTTCAGTACCACTGATTATCATAATACTTTCATGTTTAGTTTAGAGATAAACAGGCCCTTTGGCCCTCTGAGCCCATGCCGAACAGCAATCCCCGCACACCTACACTACCCCACACACACTAGCTAATTAACCTACAAATCTGTAGAGTGCGGGAGAAAACCAAGAAAGCCCACGTGGTCACAGGGAGAACGCACAATCTCCGTACAGGCAGCACCAGTAGTCCAAATCGAACCCGGGTCTCTGGTGCTGTAAGGCAGACGTGACACACTGAGGCACACTTGCCGCCCCAAACCACAATTTTTGAAACCACAATTTTAATAGTTTTTTCACTGAACCTTTGTTTTATTCGCCATTGAACATACGAATGTTGATTAAATAGCTTCACTACCATTCGGGTTCTTTGAACAGCTGTCACACTGTACACAGCAGAAGACCTGGGAGGCTAGTCCTGCCAATATTTCCATTCCTTCCTGCGGATAAGCACTTAGCCTCTGCTCTGCACCCTCCCTGCAGTCAGAAGGTTGACAGATGTTACCTGGCACCCTATCAATCAGTGCACAAGAAAACCTGCTGAGCTACTGGACGGGCGAATAACAAGTGATCATTTTACTAGCCACATTAGTTTTATGAATTTGTACGTAGTTTGTTTATATTGGATCCACACAATGGGACTCAAACTCAAAACCTGGCCCTTTTCAGACAGACAAAAGCTTAGGGTTAACACTGGATGGGCCCACGATGCCAAAATCAATCATCTCTTTGCAGGAACAGTAACAAGGTCCTGAAAAGAAACAGAATTGATATGGCGATCAGCCATGACCTGATTCAATAGCAGAATGAAATGAAGGACCAGGCTCCTATTTCCAGGGACCTTTATCAAGAAGGAAACTTTCTCCATGCCCTTGTGGTCCAAAAACAGGTAAGAATTCAATCTCTCCAGTCCATTCACAGAGTTACTGTCCATAATAGTTCCCGGGATTAAATGAATCAAATTTGGGGATTGATCCCATGTTGCTTTAGCTTTTTGTTTTAAAGATTTCTTGGGGGGATCCATCTCTTGTTGCATCTCCAGTGGAAGTGTAGGACAAACATTCTGTTTTAGAATCCTAGTTCCTTTTGCAATTAGAACATAGAACTAGAAAAGTCCAGCACAGGGAAAGGCCAAGAAGAAAACCCAACATACCAGAAGAAAACAAAACTGCACTTAAAATACGTCAATGAGTGTGCAAGTCCTAATTCATCATCAAACCCAGAACAGTTTTATAGCTAAACTGCTCTGAGTTTTATTTTGTACAAGTACATTACATTCAACAAGTTTTGAAATGTAATTCTGCATGTCAGAAAAATGTGCATACGGTTCCTTACATTTATTCACTAATTGATCCTGAAACAGAGGGCCAGCATGGTGGTGCAGTGGAAGATTTGCTGCCTTACAGACCTGGGTTCAATCCTGACTATGGGTGCTGCCTGTACAGAGGTTGTACATTCTTCTCATGACCGCATGGGTTTTCTCTGGGTGCTCCGGTTTCCTCCAACACTCTAAAGATGTACAGGTTTGTAGGTTAATTGGTTTCGGTACAAATTGGAAATTATCCATAGTGTATCCTAGCTAAGGGGCATACAGGCCTCCAACTGTTGGATATCATAGCTTCTACAGTCCTACCTGATAAATGCTTCTGTTATGTGGGCTTTAACATAATGGTTATAGACCCATGCAATGATCATCCAGTGTGTCTACATCAATGCACTGCAATTATGTCTAACATCTTTTGTAAGACAATTTTGTGTACACTGAAACTTAATTATCAAGGATGAATCTTTATTGGTGACAATGATAGCACATATACGGAGAGTTTGGCCAAAGACTTCGGTTTGCTTAGCCTATTCTATTCAAGGTAATGTCTTTACGCTGCTTTCCTTCCACACATCTATCTTTCTCTGACGTACAGGCACAGTGGGTGCAAGTCATGAGCTCTGGTAGTTTATTCTGAGGTATCACAACCCTCCTTCTAAAAAAGGTTTGTCCAGCTGCTAGTTCTCAACCTCCACCACTTAATCCTACATTGCTTTATCTTTCAGGTTAAAAGCTTTCAATCACTGGCGACAGGGTCTACAAACTTACCCTGGCTGGTAGCACCAGTCACACAATGTAGTTCTAGGTTTACATAACATTCTGCTTTTAAAATGAAAGTGAGTTGAATTGAAGTAGGATATAACACTCTGCTGTCTTTATACAATGCATCTACATCTTGTGACCAAGAACAAACTTCTTCCATTGTCTCTTTTCTTTAGTGCTGCCTCTATTCTTTCATAATTTTAAACATCTCTCATGTGACGTATTCTCCTCTGTTCCAATGTAATCAGTAAGTGATGTTTAAGTGTTTCTTCGTGTTTGCATTTCTTCGTACCAGGCAATGAGTCCATGCTGTACCACCAGAATGACTTCAAAGCCAAAATAAGATCAGCCATGATCTGTTGAATGGTGCAATAGCCTTGTGTGGCCAAATGGAGTACATCTGTTTTGTTTCATTTACTTTAGAGATACAGCGTGGAAACAGGCCCACCGAGTCCGAGCAGACCAGCATTCCCCACACACACTAGCACTATCCTACATATTAGGGACAATTTACAAACTTTACCGAAGCCAATTAACATACAAACCTGTACATCTTTGGAGTGTGGGAGGAAACCGGAACACCCGGGGAAAACCCACGCGGTCATGGGGAGGACGTACAAACTCCGTACAGACAGCACCTGTGGCCAGGATGGAATGTGGGTCTCTGGCGCTGTAAGGCAGCAACTCTACCGCTGTGTCATCGTGCCGGCCCTGCTTTTGTTTCTCATCAACAAGTTCAAACACAAGGTGAAATCTCACAAAGAGATTTGAAAACTGAGAAATGAATATTTAGATACCCAACATCCGCATGGTGAGGGATCGTTGCAGCAACTGATTGTTGCACACTCCTCGATAAGTGACCTGAAATTCATCTCCGAACTTACATTCCGCCCGGTGACATTGGTACCTATGATTTTTTTTTGCTCACGCACTCATACTCTTTTTAACTATTTTCTTCCCTTCGCAGCAAACAGAGAAAAGAAACTACACCTGCTGAATCCTAATACTCATGTTGCCAAGAAATGTTGTGGTTGATTCAGGAATTCTATAAACGCTAGGTCAAAATAGCCAACTGGCAGATCCTTGCATCTTAGCTCAGCTGAAGCTTTCATTCAGCAATTCAATTTAAATAAAAGCAACAAAAAAACATTTAACAAAAGTGTTACTTTATACAACACTGATTAGACTTCTAATATGTTGTTGTGGTGAAGTCTAAATGTGGGGACACTGCTCTTGGTGCACAAAATTACGATTCTGATGGCCTGGATCAGGATTTTGTTTCTTGAAGAAACTATTAATGAAGAAACTCCACTTGCCATGAGTAAATAGCTTGCATTTTGAGATTTCTAAACCTGGATGTGGTGATGATTTCTTTGAAGTTAATCGGTGTGGTAAATGCAGGGCAGGATATCTTGCACTTTCAGGGAGATTCCTTTCACTCATCAGTACACTACTAAACAATATACCCCAAGAGGAATGTACCTACAAATCCCACTGACGTGTGCAATATTAATATCAAAGCACCAGTCATGAAGAATCAATCTTCTTGTACATTTAACACAGATGCTGATGTTAACCAAAATGTATTCCATTCTTTACTGAAGACCAATTAGGCCTGTCAACAGCTTCACCCCTGTAGAAAACTTCCAGCGTAGTAACTGAATGAGGATCAGGAAAAACCTTGTAACATTTTAAGCACATTGAGAGACGTGTCTCTCATATTTTTGTGAGGTGTTACATGGAAAAGCACACAGCAGAATTTTATTATACACATTAAGATGATCTTTGAAATGCTAGGTAAAGGTCACTTTTACCCCTTCACTGAGGTCCGCCGCTCCTTCCTCCAAGTAACCATGCACTACTCCTCAAGTACAAGATGCAGAAAACAGCTTGCTTCCAGGGGTCTTGGAATGTTTGGAACTATGCAGCAATGCTTTACGAGGGAAGGGCAACTTGTCTTCAGGGAAATATTAAGCTGTCTGCTTTCCTTCTTTTCCCCAGTGCATCCTTACTGAGTGGAAGGATAATCAGGAATTTGGGCATGGGTGGAATTGTCAACATGATTTTTTATCCCAAGGCTTTGAGGGAAAGTCTAATGGTTCACAAAACATGACAGTGTTACCGTGATATTCTCTATCAAGCATAAATGGTTCCAACCAATTCTAATCCAAATATAACAGTGTAATACATTTACTGCCTCCTTTCAAATTTGATTATTAAATCCCACTTGAAACAGAAGAGCCAGCTCCTGCACAAAACCAGGAATCCAGGGATGACTAGCTACCTGTACAGATAAAAGGCTTGATGTTACAAAGCTGAGGGTGTTGTTCAAAAGTTGTTTTATGAGCAGCAATTTTGTGACTAGTGCCATGGGCATGAGTGATGGGCCAATTGGATATTTGTCATTTATATAAATGATTTGGGAAGTGTTGTAGACAATGAAGGAAGTTATCAAATATAATTAGGCCGAGAAATGGCAAATGTTGTTCAATTCAGATAAATGCAATATGTTGAAGCATTTTGGGATGTCAAACAGCGTCAGTGGCGTTAGGTGATAGGTGTTGAAGCATTTTGGCACTTTGGCCTTCATAAGCCAGGGCATTGAGTGCAGGAGCTTGGACATTAAACTGCTGTTGTGCAAGATGTTGGTGAAGCTACACTTATCGCGTACAGCATTTGTAACCTTGCTTTGGGAAACACTTTGTTAAACTGGTGAGTGCAAAGAAGATTCACAAGAACAATGCCAGGAAGAGGTTGGGAAGGCTACAACCTTACTCGTGGAGTGTAAGAGATTGAGGCATAAACGTATAGAAGTGTATAAAATCCAAAGGGTCATGGATAAGGTGAGCGCACACAATCTTGGTTGTGTATGGGGCTAACTGGATGATTCAAGTTGACACAGTCCCAAGAAGACAATTTTTTTGGAAAGTTGCAATGAAATGAAAATTGGGAAAGATGTTTAATGAGTGGAATTTATGATATCTGTCCTTTCACACGATCATCCAAAGGCAAAGTTAGTCCAAGTGGATCATCGAAGCATGAAGCCATTCACACTCAGTGATCTCACCCTTGATGACTATGATCAGCGATTCCTACAATTAAAATGTCAAATGTGGGGGAGGATACCAAAGAATGCGTCATAAACCCTGAAATGGGTTTAATGCCATGTCTGAGTTCCTATTTTCATAAATTGCTGCAAGCAGGCCATTGAATGTGTACCAGCTCTATGTAACAGCTACCTGGCTCTATTGCTGTGCAACTGATAAGTAATAAATGCCTAGAGATTAATTCCCCGTCACTAGCACGAAACATGGTCACATCTTTGCATTGTACTCGATCTCTGAAATTTGTTCCATAGAAACATAGAAAATGGGTGCAGGAGTAGGCCATTCGGCCCTTTGAGCCAGCACCTCCATTCAATATGATCATGGCTGATCGTCCAAAATCAGTAACGTTTTCCTGCTTTCTCCCCATATCCCTTGATTCTGTTAGCCCTAAGAGCTATATCTAACTCTCTCTTGAATACATCGTAGTAGTATTGTACGATTCCATTCTCGTTCTGTGGTGGATATAGTACTGAAATAGTACCAGATCTGTCAGTCAATGGAATTCCTCCCAGAATCAGTCCAATGTTACATTTCATGGTCCTCAATTCATATTCATTGTGGATTTCTAATAAATTGCCATTCTCTCAGGTAAGTAACATAATCTGAGGCGTTGTAATGAATTAAGGTGGAAGGCAATGGGGTAAGGAACATAAACATTAGCACGGTCAAGAAGGGCCGAATGGCCCACTTCTGAACCGTGCATTTGACATAAATCAAAATCGCGCTCACTCACAAGCTCATGTGAAACAAAAACAATGATTTGGACCTGTGGGGCAAAAAGCTGTAACTACTCTGCAAGGGGCTGGAGGTAACTTGAGAAAAAGCACACACGGCCCTTAAAAATAAACCTTATATTCTCAGCTTCATTCTTATCATCTTCACTTTCTTTAATTTTGGCTTAAAGGGGACACAGCTCTAAGAGCTACCATCTCAAACACCTGTTTATCGGTCAGCATGAGTCCTGAGTGGAAAAGGAGGGAAATGAGGTGTTGAACTGACAGCTGCCAACGCTCTTTCTGCAGTGGGGTGCTGGCAATGGGAATGTCCACCGCAGTTTCATTTTCTGCTTAGTTTAGTTTAGAGATACAGCACGGAAACAGGCCCTTCGGCCCATCGAGGCTGCGCCGACCAGCGATCCCTTCATATTAACACTATCCTACGCACACACCAGGGACAATTTTTACATTTTCCAAGCCAATTGACCTATCAAACCTGTACTTCTTTAGAGTGTGGGGAGAAACTGAAGATCTCGGAGAAAACTCAAGCGGTCACGAGGAGAACGTACAAACTCTGTACAAACAGCACCCGTGGTCGGGTTCGTACCCGGGTCTCCGACGCTGCAAGCAGCAACTCTACCGCTGCGCCACTGTGCCGCCCTTAAACATAGTGGACAACCCAGGATCGAACAGATTCCCCGAGGAACACCCAGACCAATGTCCTATTTTAAAGGATGAATTATCAAAAGCAGCGCGAGTTTGTTGAGGAATAATCTGGAGCTAATTCCCACTAAAGTTATCAGTGGGCAATAAAGCCCCATTTGCTACATTGTACTAGAGTCCTGGATTGAGTAACAGCGTGCCCCTTTTGGAGATATAACTTTGAGCACATTATATGCACCTCTCTTTTACTGGGTTACAGAAATCATGAATTTGTTAGGAAAAATTACACAAATGCCACAGTGCTCAAGCAAATGCCAACTCATAGATGAGCTTTCGTTTTAAAGTTACACATCTATTTTAATTGGTGATTAAAAACAAGCGTGTCCCTGTCATACAGCAGCATCCAGAAAAAAGAGAAAAAAAATGACATGCCCTGCACTCGGGCCTTTCTTCCAATCGCACGGCGTACGTGGCAAAGGCCACCTTCAAAGTGTTGTGGGTAGGATTAGCTGGATTAGGGCTCCACTGAAAAGACCCATGCTGCTTTGGAGGAAGTCTCACTGTGGACTAGTTGAAAGAGACTTTTTTTTATACCTGTCCAAGCTACTCCTGCCTTCTATTATAAGAGGGAAGGGGGAGGGGAGAGGGAGACACAAGCCCCAGAGGCTCATAAGTGCTCTCCAGCCAAGGGCTGTCACAACATGTATTGGCCCGAATGTTTTCTTTGTTTTACATCATTGTTCAGTCAGGACTTTTCCCAGCACCACCTTCTACGTTTGTTAGGGGGTCTAATGTTATGGTAGCATGAGTCGGGGGGGAGCAGAATGGCGGGGAGGGGTGGGGGGGAGGGAGGATAACACTGGGAGAGAGAGAGAGAGAGAGAGAGAGAGAGGGTGAGGGGGAGAGAGGGGGGGGGAGAGAGGTGGTGGTGAAAAGATATAGAGAGATAGATACTATATAGATCGAGCTACGCTCGAGCGAGAGAGAGCGATAAGATCGCTATCGATAGCTCATCTTTTAGCCTCCCGCCTCTGGTCTCTTCTCCTTCTCATCTCTATCTCTCTCTCTCTCTCTCTCTCTCTCTCATGTCTATCTCTCTCCTCTCTCTCTCTCTCTCTCTCTCTCTACCTCTCTCTCTCCTCACTACTCTCTCTCTCTCTCTTCGCTCTCTCCTTTGCCTCCCCCTTCCCTCCTCTCTCTCTTCTCGCTCTCTCTCCTCTCTCTCTTCTCTACTGCCTCTCTCTCTCTCTCTCTCTCTCTCTCTCTCTGCCTCATCTCTCTCTCTCTCTCTCTCTGCCTCATCTCTCTCTCTCTCTCTCTCCTCTCGTCTCTCCTTCTCTCTCTCTTCTTCTCTCTCTCTCTGCTCTCTCTCTCTCTCTCTCTCTCTTCGCTCTCTCTCTCTCTCTCGCTCTCTCTCTCTCTCTCTCTCTCTTCTCTCCTCTCTCTCTCTCTCTCTCCCCTGCTCCTGCCTCCCTGCTCGCTCCTCTCTCTCTCTCTCGCTCCCATCTCTCGCGCGCCGGCTTCTCGGCTCTCGCGCATCGAGAAGCCTGTAGGAGAAGCTTTGTTGAAAATAAATCTTTCCATTGCCTGAATCGAGTAGCAGATGTGTGCTCCACCCCAGGCCCAATAGGCTGGGCTCATCAAGCCTCCAGTGAATGAATGCAAGGCTTTGTCACCACCATGAATGTCCGTCAGAGATGTTCTGTAACAAACAGGGGGAGAAAAAGAATTCTCTACAACAAAAGCAAGAGACCAAAGCCCCCACATAAAAAAAAAATAGACCAAAGAAAGTGGGTGGAGAAGAGAAGGCCCGGGGCTGGGGCCGGGGCTGGGGAATGTGGGGGAGGGGGAGAGGTATTGATCATATTGAAAATAATTAAGATCTTTGTAAAATTAGGAAGGGGGACAAAGTTGAGTGATTAAGGGTGCGGGCAAGTGCTGCGATCCTGGCTGTTTTACGAGCCCGAGCAACGACAGCGGCCTGCCTTTAGCCGGTTCACACTTACATTCGGAAACCAAAGACCCTAGCTGGGTTGAGGACAGTGTGACCCAAAGAGGTACAGCTGGAAACTATTGAGCCCTGAGATTCCTGTCAGCCTTGACATAAATTTCCACTGGTGCTGGCATTTATGCAGTTGGCATTTCCATATGTATAGGCTTGCCTGTACTAATTATGCTAATCATCTCCTCTGTTGGCTCCTGTGAAAAATGGCCACATTAAGCACTCCACTGCCTGTTAATGCGGCTTAATGTGTGGCTGAGATATACATTCATCCAGCCCTGAAAGGCAAAATCTTTCCACATTGCTGACTTCATTCATGGAAAAAAATGAATTTGTTGAACTCAGTTCGGTCCCCCGCACCAAGGCAAGTGAAATGTTGCCTAAAATAAAACGTTACTGTTGATTTTTCTCTCCCATTATCTTTATTTAGAATCTACTCCAATAACCAAGGAAATATAATACACCTCAGTCTTCGAGCAGCCAGGGTTGTGCATTATGTAGGAAAGCTCCACATAGCCACCACCCTAACCCACCCCACCCCATCTCTGTGTCAGGTAAACTCACACCTTCCCGGAGTCAGACTAGGCCTTGCTTGAAGTGTGACCTTCTTTCTAAACCCTTCCCGATCGGTAAAAAAATGGTTCACTTAAAACAAATGCAGTGGAGAGTTAATCAGTCCACATTGGTAGCGTTTAATTTGCTGGGGTGAAGAATCCTTTCAGAAGGCACCCACCTGAAAATAAAAGCTCACATGAAAAGCAAAATGCCTTCAACACAAATCTGACGGATACAACCGGTGTATCAATCAACGGCTTGCAAATCTCTCTCACTGAGAAAGTCCGGGGCAGATGTGGGAAGCAATCACCCTGCTTCTGGATGGCTAAGGTCGATGCTGCTGAGAATGGGAGGTGTGGGGTGGGGGGGGGGGGAGGTGTGAAAGGAGGGATAAGTCATAAAATCCAAGCAATAACAAAGTTGTCTTCCCACCCACACACACATTCTGGCGGACAACAGACTCAGTTAGGAGGCAACAGCTGACCTCAGGCAGAACAGCAGGCGGTACCTTCCCAAGTTATCACCACAATGTCCAGCTCTCATCAGTGAATGGGAATCCTCCTGTACAGTCAAAAACACTGGCACCATCTGGTGTACTGGGTCACGGAAACCCAACAGTCTCGGAACACTCTGGCCCCAGTTTCAAAATTAATGCACCCATGATCTCCTATTCAACTCACTCATATCTTCAACCAGGTCAATCAAGCAGGTCATATGTAGGAAGGAACTGCCGATGCTGGTGTAAACCGAAGATGGACACAAAATGCTGGAGTAACTCAGCGGGACAGGCAGCATCTCTGGAGAGAAGGAATGGGTGATGTTTTGGGTCGAGACCCTTCTTCAGACTGATGTCAGGGGAGAGGGAGATGCATAGATAAGGAAGTGTAAGGTGTGAAAATGGGACAAAGTGGATGGAAATTAAATGTAGGATAGATCATTGTTAGCTGGGAGAAGGTAACAACAAACAGAGATAAAATGTAGTCGGAGACAGTCAGACTGATCAGAGAACTGGGAAGGGGGAGAGATGGAGAGAGTGGGGAAAGCAAGGGTCACTTGAAGTTAGAGAATGTTCATACCGCTGGCCAAGCAAAATATGAGGTGTTGTTCCTCCAAAGCCGGTCTTTGTTAGATCACCTTTTGTTACCAACTCGGCCTTTACACACGTTGCCAAAATACCGATAATCTAAACCTCCACGTACCTTTTATAATCTATTGGTATCCCAAGCCGAGAAAGTTGTATCCAGATATTAATTCCATGTTTCAGAGGACAAGAAAAAGATGATTTTGGTTTCTGTTTATTATTGTCACATGTACCGAGGTACAGGAAAAAAATTTGTTTTGCAAGCTATCCAATCAGATCAGATAATACTGTGCATAAATACAATCAAGTCAAACTCCACCACAATGCATAGAGCAAAGGGGAAGATGCAGAGTGCAGACTATAGTTCTCAGCATCGTCGTACATCAATTCCCTCGACAAAGTCCAATGTACACAGTAGGGTAGAGGTCAATCAAACCGTACCCTGGCTGAAGGGAGGACCATTAAGAAGCTTGATATCAGAGGGAAAGAAACTATTCCTGAGTCTGGTGACACACCATGGTAATGAATGTTATTAATACCCTATAGGTATTCCACATTTCATATTCTTCACATTTGATTACAGAATATTAAGAGGCCATTTCAGCCCACTAAGGCAATCCTATTTCCCACTGATTTTGTTCCATATTCCCATCCACTTCCCCAAGATGCTTCCACTCACCTACACACTCGGGGCAATTTACAGCAGCCAATTAGCCTTTGGGATGTGAGAGGAAACTGAAGCATCTGGGACAAACCCATACTATCCCTGGGAGAACATTCGAACCCCACATTGGCCAGCACCGGAGGTGAGGATCGTATGAGGCAGCAGCTCTACCAGTGGTGCCACTGTGTTAACTATGCTGATCTTAAAGCTGAAATGCAACAATCACTCCTTGAACAAGTAACACTCTTCACCAATAAATGCTATCAAACTAACTAAAATATCTCAATGTATATATATCTTTAATCATTATTAACACCAATTATTAATGGCATCTCTTTTGAAGAATGAGCACATGTACAACCCCGATAAAGATCAATAGTACTAAATGTCTTCACATTTAATTTTTTTTACTTGATTGCCAAATTGATAACTGCTGTGACTCAGATGACATTTGAGTTTGGGTCTTAATGAATTAACAGGACCACATCACTTACTGGTATCCTTTTACTGTAATGCCTACCAACAAGAATTTCTAGGTGTTCCTTTCTAAGCAGAATGACCCATATCACCACTGGCACAAGTCACTTTCTGAGCATACAAAGGAATCACTCCCTTGAAACCCCTCACTGCACCTCTATCTGGAGCCCCAAGGCTGTTGTTTCCTTTGTTTATACTTACTGCTACTAAGGTATGCAGTTCTGCAGCAATGGTTTATTTGTGTAGCTGGTGCCCCACAGTTCATGGGCCATGGCTACAGCCTGTGTTAATAATACCAGCATGAATTATGTTTCCCGGTTGAGTTGTTAGAGGGACCCACGTCTGCCTGTACCTTTACTTCAATTTGAAAGTTAGAAGCAACCCGACTGTGGTGGCACAGTGTAGTGGTTGCTCCGATTTACTGTGGCTGAGGGAGTTCTATGGAGGCTCAGACACAAACATAACCTCACGTCCCTTTTGCAGGTTAACTTGTGGAGCAAAACCCCAAAGAAAAATGAAAGAGAAGCAGTTACATCATAAGATCTTAAAGGATAGGAGTAGAACCAGGCCCTATTCGGCCCATCAAGTCTACTCCATCATTCAATCATGGCTGATCTACCTCTCCCTCCTAACCCCATTCTCCTGCCTTCTCCCCATAACCTCTTCACGGGATTTTGGGTTGCTTTGAAAGAGACGGAACCGATGTGAAACCCTCAACCTCTTACACAGGAAATAGTCTGAGATGGGATTGGAGGTAAGGATTCCTCACCGCCCTCCATCTTCGTTCACAAGTTATAAGAGCAGAATTCGGCCAATTGGCCCATCAAGTCTACTCCGCCATTCAATCATGGATTCTTCCCTCGCCCCTCCTTTGAGCCAAGCGTTTGCAATCCTTGTTCTGAATTTGGATCTAAGCGTAACAATGTGCCATCGATAAAATGGCAGGGATCGACATTACCAAGAGCGCAAGAGTCTTTTACCCAGGGTAGGGTGAAGAAGAGGACAATGTTCAAAGTGAGAGTGACAAGATTTAATACAATCCTGAGGGACAACTTTTTCACTCAGAGAGTGGTGGGTACATGGAAGGTACTGCCAGAGGAGGTAGTTGAGAGAGATACTATATCAGCATGTACAATAAACTTGGACAGGTATATGGAAAGGAAAGGTTCAGAGGGATATTGGGCAAATGGGACTAGTGCAGATAGGGCATCTTGGACATGTTGGGCCAAAGGGCCTGCTTCCATGCTGAATGACTCAATGGAGATTCTTTGGGCTTGGTCCACAGATTTGACAGGAACCCTTAAACTCAAGAAACAAAATTATGTGACTGGCCCTCATATCAAAGGTCAACAGGGTTAGTGTTATAAATGGAAGGGGAGGGAGTTGTTGGAGGGGTGCAGTGGTGGCACCGCTTGCAAGTATCTGCACAAACTAACTATTGATCTACTTCCAGTTTCCAGAGCAGAGGGCAACAGAGTCCCTGCTTGCATGAGTCGGCAGGAAGGCTCTCCATCTCCCTCTACCTTTCATTTCATCTATATGAGCCCCTTGCCCGTTGATACTGGAAACTTCAGTGGTGGTCAAGTCTGGAGAGGCAGGGATGGAAATTCACAGCCCTGATTCTGTATCGTAGGGCAGGCCCCATACAGTACAGAGGCAAGGTGTAAAAGTGGGGACGTTTTATACACTGCTTCACTTTCTCAGTTTGTTTCCATTAGAAACTGAAAACCTTAAGGTTAAATTCAAACTCAACTGCATAATCTAGGCTGGTGCTCTATTTGTGGACAAGAAGGTGCTGATATACTAATAAGCATGGCTGTAACATGGAATAATGACCGTTCATTTTTTTAGAGGTGCTGCCACATATTATCGCCAGAAAAACAGACCCAGGCCGACAATTTTGTGTTGTACTGAGGATATACAGTCCTGCACTAATGTGCAGTCCTTTGAGTAAGACGATATGTCACAGTGTATCTCTGTGTCAAGGTGAAGAGAAAAGACTTTCGGGGAGGTGCTCTCTCGGGGGCCAGGCCAGCATTCAGTCCTCAATCAAAACAGATTAGCCGACTACACCCTCATTCGTTATTTCTGGGATCATGCCGTGCTGAGATTTGCTTCTGGATTGCACGAAAAACGAAAGCTTTTCCCTCTACCTCGGTACACGTGACAATAAACCAAACTAAACAAAACTAGCTGCCACATTTGCCTACTAACCAAAGACAGACCACCGACAAAAGCTGGAGTAACTCAGCGGGACAGGCAGCAACCTCCGGAAAGAAGGAATGGGTGACGTTACGGGCCGAGACTCTTCTTCAGACAACTGGTCACACTTCGTGTGAACAGGTTAGTTATTTCCTGATGGAGAATGGAGGTAAATGAGTGCCTGGTTCTTTCCTGGTTTATTTCAGTCCCTCAGCCCCCAACTCTCACCATCAATGGAATATGAATTGGACCCAGCGTGCTGAATGAATAAGTCTTCTGAAATGTCAGGTGAGCACAATACGGAGAAATGTAGCTGATATCTTTGGTCATTGGTGATAAAGCAAAGCAGGGATGTCACAGTGGCGCAGCGGTCGAGTTGCTGCCTTACAGCACCTTACAGAGACACGGACTCGACCCTGACTACGGGGGCTGGCAGTGCGGAGTATGTTCGTTCTCCCTGTGACCGCGTAGGATAATTGGCTTTGGTAAAAAAGTGTGTATTGTCCCTAGTGTGTTGGATAGTGCTAGTGTACGGGGGTGATGGCTGGTCAGCGTGGACTCGGTGTGCCAAAGGGCCTGTTTCCACACTGTATCTCTAAAGTAAAGATTACGTCCAAGCAGCATCAGTGCATTGTATTCTGGATTTTCCAAAGGCTAGCTCCCCTGAAGTTAATGGAGCATAGTTTCAGAAGGGATGGAAAGGACTGCTGCTACATTGTGAGTTTGGCACTGCTGATTGAGGGTAAATTTCTCCCAAGAGCCCATGGGATGCACTAGTTAAATTTCTTGGTTATGTTTCTGATTTGTAGAGCTGAAGTAAATAAAATCTTCTGCCACTGCTACTTCCCTTTCACTCTTGATAATGACCTTGAAGCAGAGTAGGGTTCAGGAATAAACAGAACACGCCCCTGTCACCTGCAACATATCATGTAATTTGTGGCCATCACTAATGTGATTTATCGTTAAAAATTTCAATTCACTTACAGGGTAATTTTTTTTAAAAGAAAGCTATGATCTGGATTTGGTTGTAGTCTACATCCTTTTCGGCACCTTTTCCAACTTAACCCCATCTTTCGTATAGCAAGGTTACCAGAAACTCCACATAATACTCCAAATGTGCTTTCACCAGCATCTTGTACAGCTGTAGTATTACATTCCCCAACTCCTGTCTTCCATACCCTTACCCTTATGTGCTGCGATTTTCATTTTTGTTTTGCTGTTACGTCAAATTCACCTTTTGCCCATGTGGACTAATGCAGAATGGAAGATAGACACAAAATGCTGGAGTAACTCTGCGGGACAGGCAGCATCTCTGGAGAGAGAGGAATGGGAGATGTTTCGGGACAAGACCCTTCTTCAGAATGGAGATCCAACGAGATCGGAATCTGCTGTTGATCTATTGTAGATCGGCAGATGAATTAAAGTGAGTCCAGGTCATTACTGAGGCAGGCGTTGATTTGCATGATAACCAATCTCTTGAAGCGCTTCATTGCAATGGGTGTCAGTGCCAACAGTCAGTAGTTGAAGTATCTCACTTGGCTCTTCACGGGCACCGGTATTATGGATGTCCTCTTTACGCATGTGGGAACATCGGGCATAGTAGTGAGAGGTTAACGGTCCAGACAGTTGGTCTGAGCAGGTTTTGAAAAACAACTAGGTGCGTCATTGGGGCCAAAAGGCTCACCCTGGTGACAGACCTTCAGACGTTGGTCTCGGATACCGTGGTCAGAGGGTCATGGAGGTTCGTGAAGGTACATTGTTGTTCTTCCTCTCGAAGCTAGAAAGCACTGAGCTCATCTGGCTGCTGTCATTCCGTCACATGAGCTACTCAGATTCATGGTCGGAAGCAGTGACGTGAGCTCTGTCACAGTTGCTGAGCTTCTTTCTGAGCCTCCATTTAGTCCTCAAGGGATACTTTGCATTTGCAATGGTCTTCTGGAGGTTACCCCTGGACATCCTGTATGGCTCTGATTGCCTGACTTGAACTTCCCAGGTCTTGTTTTCAGCAGATTGCTGATCTTCTCATCCAGCAGACTTGTGGTTAGGGAACACTTGGTAGGAACACATTCCTCCACATATTTCCTTGTGAAGTCGATATAAATTGTGGCATATTCGTTCAGGTCCGTTGCCAAGTCCTCAAACATTGCTCAGTCCAAGCACTTGCTATGTCACCCCTCTGCCACCCTTGACCAGCTCTGTACAATCCTCTTCACCAGAGCTCAGTCGCTGCTTATATGCACAAAGGAGAAGCACAGCCAGGTGGTCCAATTTTCCAATGAGCGGGAGAGGGATGGAGCAATAGGCCAATCCTGATGATGAAGTGGTGCTGGCTGAGAGTGTTTGATCCTCTGCTGCTGCAGCAGACATGTTCAGTTTTGAGATGTCTTTGTCAAGATAGTTTTTCTAAAGACCCCAGCACAGATGGAGAAGACACCAGAGTATGTTGTCTGGTGTCTGTTGATCACAGTGTACAGTCATTCAAGAGCAGGAGTTGGACCACATCCAGGCACCATGAGGAGTTTACCATGCGTCAGATGCCATCACCGCTCTCTTTATCCGATAATGCCGTCTGGTCCATATGAATGGATTTAGAAGCCTTTGCGCATAGATGGGAGAAAGTCATGCCTGTGAAACAGGGAGCACCGCATTTGCTCCTGTCCCTTGGCTAAAGCAGTCTTGCCCTTAAGCCTTCAGTCTTATCTTCTATCGACTGTACAATGGCCAAGAGAATGCTGGGGGTGTGGGATTCTCTGATGCTTCCTCCGTACTTGGAGACCACCCCGGTGACTAGGTTTTTGGGCACAATGGAGGCCTCCTTGGCGCTTCCAGGTACGGTACCTACTCTGCCTGTGTGATGCAGGGTTTGGACCACCATGTCCATCAGAGGTTCGTAAGAAATGGGCCTGAAGCCTGATAGTCACAGCACCAATCTGAGTGTTAAGAGTTTAAAATGCTGAGAGAAACAACACAAAACCACCACAGAAACAAATATTGTGATTGGAAATACAGAATTTCTGGGGAAATTTCAGTGGAACCTGGTCCTCTCCATACAGTGGTGCAGCAGCAGAATTGCTGCCTTACAGCGCCAGGGATCCGTGTTTGATCCTGACTACAGGGTGCTGTCTGTACGGACTTTAGGCGTTCTCCCTGTGACTGCGTGGGTTTTCTCTGGGTGAAGCTGTTTACTCGCACACTGCAAAGGTGTACAGGTTTGTAAGTCGATTGGCTTTGGTAAAATTGTAAATTGTCCCCTGTGTGTAGGATAGTGCTGGTGTGCGGGGTGATTGCTGCTTGGCGCTGACTCGGCAGGCTAAAGGGCACCTGTTTCTCTAAGGTCTAAGATCTAAAGTCCAAACCTCATGGACCTATATTGCAGGAAATGCAGTTACTCTAGTATTCTGACCAATATTTATCAATTAACCCACTCCTAAAAACAGATGACACAGTTATTATCATAATTCTATCTGTCAGACTTTGCGAAGTCTAAGTTAACTGTTGTATTTCTTATATTGCAACAGTGACCAAACCTTGAAAGTATTTAATTAGCACTGGCTCTTGGGAGCATTACTGTGTGCTTCCATCTAGGCTGAGAAAATACCAACTGTTTCCTGTCACTTGGCCAAATTTCGATCCCATACTACTGTGGAGCCTCCTATTCAAAGGGCTTTAATCTGCTGCCAGCCACTGTTTAATTGAGGCTGCGACACAACAAAATTCAGTGTCCAAAACAAACTATATTGGACCAAGGCCGGGTCCTGGTAAAGTGGTGCTGAGAGAATCAGGGACTGGGTTTGCAAAGTTAGAACTGAGGAGTACAGGGAGGAGTTTTATGTTACAAGGGTCTGTCAGAAAGACTGGAACCCAAAGTTTTGTGAGGGGGGAAAGGGCGGTGGGGTGGACATTGGTTGGTGATGAACAGAAAATGGGCTGGGGATGGGGGAAATTGAAAGCAATTGAGCAGCAGGTGGGGTAGGCGGGTGTGACGGATAGTGAAAGAGTTAACGGGAGGGTTGAGTTCTGGTCCATCATTGTTGGGGAGGGCATGTATCAAATTATATTATAAAAAGCAAGCATCGGACTTCCAAGTTATTAATTATAAATAATTTCTAGATGATGTCCGTTTTAAGGTTTCTGAGAACTACTGCAGCATTTTATTCCGAGGCCATCGTCCACCAAGAGTATTTATAGGAGCTGGTTTTTTTGCAATATTTAGCGTAATAACAAGTGCGTGCGTAGTATGTGGTTTGATGTTCTTGATTAATACAGGTGTCAGAGATTATGGGGAGAAAGCAGGAGAATGGGGTTAGGAGGGAGAGATAGATCAGCCATGAATGAATGGCAGATTAGGCTTGATGGGCCGAATGGCCTAATTTTATTCCTATCACATGAATTCATGATGTGTAGGAAGGAACTGCAGATGCTGGTTTATACCGACATGATCTTAAGCCAAGTTACAATATTTCCACAAACAATTACTAATATAGTTAAAAGGCATTTGGACAGGTACATAAAAAGGAAAGGTTTAGAGGGATATGAGCCAAACACAGGCAGGTGTGACGAGCGTAGATCAGCATGGTAAAGTTGGGCCGAAGAGCCAGTTTCCTTGCAGTATGACTCTAATTACATTTTTGATAAAATCCAGTGCAATTAATTAAAGTATTGCAACCTTGCAGAACAACATCTAATTTCATTTCTTTCAGAAAAGTATTATAGAGAACTATTTTTAATATTATAAATAGCAAGTACATCATTTGAATTTGAGAATTATCTTAATAATTTGTTCATTAACACCATAATGTATCAATACAAGTTCATGCACTTTTGCAAAGATGTTAAAAGTTTGTTTTCAATATGGTTATATGCCTTCCACATTACATCAGTTTTATTTTTCTTCAGGAAGGTTGTCAGGGAACTAACCTTCAATTTTGTTCAAAAAGGAACTGCAGATGCTGGAATATCGAAGGTACACAAAATTGTTGGGGAAACTCAGCGGGTGCTTTCGCACCCGCTGAGTTTCCCCAGCAATTTTGTGTACCTTTAACCTTCAATTTTGTTTCATGAAAATAATCCTTACCAATGCGAATAAGACCAGCTACGTACCACTATTTTTGCTACCTTTCTTTATTTGTTGGTTTACAGTCGAAACAGAAAGCAGAATTAACCTAAAAAATTCAGACAGAGATAACGTTGTCATATCGAAAATGTAAAACTTATTTCATTCTATTCTCCAGCCATCCCCTCCCTGCACAGAATCTTTTTCATAACATTTCTCAATGAGTTGATAATTCTGACCACTCTGGGCTACATGAGCCTTCTACTGCGTCAAAAACTACTTTTTTTTCCAAGCTTCTTTAAGTTGCAAATCTAACGCTGAACATGTACCCTCTTGAACTGGGCTTCAGTGCAGCCAGCTCCTCTTCCAGCCTTGTCTTTTCTTCTGCCTAACAATGGTCCCTTTGCTCTATTATTCCCCCCCATCCAAACCTTTCAATGCTCGAGCTCAGATGGCCCGCAATTTTATTTCCCAGTCAATGGTTTTTCCAATAAGTCATTTACATATTCCCTTTTTTTGCCAAAAAAACACATATTCAAACCAAAGGTTATTTTCCCTCTGCCTATTTTAGATTTTCACTGAAATAAACGGTTGTCAATACTTGTCCATCTGTACGAGGATCTTTATTTCTCATTTGTGGGACTATTATTATTCAATTTATCCATGTTATTTGTAAAATTGTTCCAATCAGAATGAGAATAAGTAACAATTTCTCCATCTGTGTCTTTACAAGAACACAAATGGAATGAGCAGCTATCTGACAATGTTAACAGTCACAGCTGTAGTATAACTGACCTAATGTGGAATAACTTCACTGGGAATGACTTGCAGTAAAGCAGTTCATTCTGTGAGAAAGTAGGCAGAATACCGAGAGATGATGTAATTCCAGCATCAAGGATGTTCATACCCATATTCTTAATAACTGAAGAACTGATCTTCTGATTCCTTCCCTGTGGACCAGAAGATGCAGTGAAGTTTCCTTTAACTAGCACATACGCTGCCAGGACAATGGGGAGCCAGATAAATTGCTTATCTGAAACCATTCATTCCACCTCTGCAAAAATACTCAATTCCTGGCACGAAAATGCTCTTAAAATTATTCTTCCAGTAATGCCATCTTCCAATTCCCCACTACACTTGAAATGTACTCCATCTTATTCTAAAATTACAGCTGAAATGGAGATTGGCAGTCATTAATTTAATGGTGCACATCCCGTTCCTATATGGAGGTCCCAGTCCTAATTTTAGAGGAACGTCCAAGCTCAAGAGAATGAAGGAGACAGAGAGGATGAGCTAGTTTCCTTGATCTGTACTACTCAATGTACACCACCAACTGGCTCCCTCAAATGGCACATCAAGTTACTGAGATAAGATCAGCCAACTGGTTGCAGAAAGGATCGTACTGGAAGAAGAAATTGGAAGTTAAATGACCCAACACAGAGCCTGGTTATGAGGCCCCAAGGAGAAGTGTGTCCCTACCTACTTGTGAAGGAAGGAACAGCAGATGCTGATTTAAACCGAAGATAGACACAAAAAGCTGGAGTAACTCAGTGGGACAGGCAGCATCTCTGGAGAGAAGGAATGGGTGACGTTTTGGGTCAAGATCCTAGGTCTTGACCCGAAATGTCACCCATTCCTTCTCTCCAGAGATGCTGCCTGTCCCACTGAGTTACTCTGGCTTTTTGTCCCTACCTACTTGCCTGGTTGATTGCAAATCCAATCTCACATGCAGTTCCAACTACAAGCAATGCGTCAAAGACAATGATGATGCAGGGGAAAAACTGTAAACATAATTCTGAACTATTTGTCATATCCTTGACGTCAAATTTCCAAAAAACAGCGTAGAAATGTCCAACAACCTCGTTCATAAAGGTGAGAAGAATAAACAGGTGAAAGTTGGCTGATCTTTACAACAGTTTGCTGAAATTAATGGATTAATGCGGCATTTAAATATTGGAATATAATAAGAGAAGCAGGAGTGGGCCACTATGTAATGTTGAAAAGATGCTAAATTTGAAATTGTTTGTTTTCTCGCTTGAAAACACCATTTGGGCCTAACTTCCTGATAATGCCAGGATACCACAGTAACACAAGGCCACCAGTGTTGAATTGGTCCAATGTATGCTATAAACTGTTTCACTTCATAAGAATGTGCATGACAGGAATCTGCAATTTGGCCAATTTCAACAATAATCAACACTACATGTCGCAAACAATGGCCACTTGCTGAGTGTGTGCCATTTGGAGTCTTTTCTGAGATTAAGGGGTAAAGTAATTTTGCCAAATACTTTTACTCTGCATTTAATCCAAGGTACACCTACTCTCGATAAATGCTGCAATCATTTTGGAGGGGAAAGGATAAGGGTGGTGGATCTGTGGAATTCTTTGCCACAGAAGGCCTTGGAGGCAAAGTATTTAAGGCAGAGATAGATTCTTGATTAGTATGGGTGTCAGAGGTTATGGAGAGAAGGCAGGAGAATGGGGTTAGGAGGGAGAGATAGATCAGCCATGAATGGATGGCGGAGTAGACTTCATGGGCCGAATGGTCTAATTCTACTATCTTATGATCTTATGATAACTATATTTAGCTTCTCGGCATTGATATCCTTCATCTTGATAAACACAAAGTTCATAAAGATGATTTTAAAAGTACAAAATATCAATTGTGTAATCAATAGCCAAAAAACCTAGAACTTTAATCATCTAGTTAGAAGGTGAGCAATTCTCTATGATTTGTGTTGTAAATATAATAGTATAATACAGGTGTAACTGGAGATTTTAAAGCAAGACAGAACGTACTGGAAATATTCAACAGGTCAGGTGGCAGCTGTGAAGAGGGAAAGGTGGCCTTTGGCTTTGACTGAAAAATGACTAATTTTAAGCTGTAACTTTTGTTTCTCCCTCCACAGATGTTGCCTGACCTGCTGACTACTCCCGATATTTACTGCTCCTTTAACACTTTTAACCCGTCAAGAGGCCTTGTCTTCAAGTGTTAAACATGATATTATAATCTAGAACTACGTCTCCACTTCATTAGTTTTCACTGGCATGTTTAGGTGGCAGCCGCCTTCAATGAACAAGGACACCCAATTTAATGATATTTCACTTATTTGAAGGAGTTTTGTGGATTAGAAGGTTACGGTAACACACCGCTGATTTAGAATCCCTCAGTCTGAAGAAGAGTCTCAACCTGAAACATCACCCATTCCTTCTATCCAGAGATGCTGCCTGGCCCGCTGAGTTACTCCAGCATTTTGTGTCTATCTTCATCCAGGCTGCTACCCAAATCCTATCCTACTGCATATCCTGGCACTTCCAGTGTTTGACTGCACTCTGCCAATCTGGTCCTCTGGGCATCAAAAAGAGAGAGCGTGCAATAGATGAGAAGACATGGAAGGTAAAGGGAACAAAAGACAGTACAAATAAATATTGAAAATACAAGATAAAGACTGAGGAAAATATAAAGGAATTCAGGCGAGCAAAAACAGACTAAAATTGCAAGAGGAAGAAAGAGCAGTACAGGAACAAGGCAAAAGTGAGGGCTGCGGGACATAGCAAAGTTTGGATGATGATGTTTTTCACATGGAAAGAGGCATCGTGCCATGAAACGCACCCCGTATTACTGTGCTAAGGTGGCACACACAGTGTCTCCATAAGGCCAGAAAGTCTAATTCTTAAACTAACAAGGGCTGAGGTCACTCAGCGTATAATTGTTTGGTTAAGGAATTTTGAAGCTTGGCAGGTGGTTGTCATTTTGAAGCTGTAATTCAGAAGTATGTCAGATTAAAAGGGAGTGACAGGTGGCGTGTGGCATGTGTACACTGGCTGTATTATTTGCATTACACTAAGTTAACCACAGGTACAGATGTGCACAAGTAGAGCACGTTCCGTATAGATATTTTGCATTTAGCTGGTCTTAATGATGTCACACTATATTGATAAGTCCTCTGATCTGCTGAGGTAGTGCCCATTTTGAAAAAGCATGTAAGCTTTGGCCCAAGTGCTGGTAAATTAGATTAGTATAGATAGGTTCTTGTTGGTTAGCGAGATGAAATGAGCCAAGAGGCATGTTTCTATATTATATGACTCTATGAGTCTCACCCTTTTCATCCAATTGCTTTCCCTTACCATGTACATCAAATACAATGTCTGTTAAACCATGACAGGAGAGAACTGTATTCTTTGTGTTTTCCGCACTATCCTGCTTGTTATCTTTTTGCATGACAATGTCGATTTGACAATGAACTAGGGGTGATTTTGATGACATGGTCTCCCATCTTTCAGGAATAAAACATCCAATGTGGACAAAACATTCCGATTAGCTGGATGGGCAGCCAGGAGGTCTGACGCCAATACACCTGGCTAATTTAAGAAACATTTGATGCACTGAATAATAAAAACAAGGGCTATTACATATTTCACTGCTGTCTATTTTTATTATAAGCTCTCAACAACTAAAGCTTTTTGGATTTTTTTTAATGGTTTATTCGCTCTTAATCGGGCATGCACCCTCATTCCCACCTCCACTGAGATGCAGTTCGGGAACGAATGACAAAAGTTCCTCTCTCCCCCTGAAAAGAGATCAGGTACACCTCTCCCAGAGGCGCTAACATGACAGAAAATGGGCTGATGGCTTTTATTCATAAAATTGACTGCAAAACAATTTAATCAAATTGCAATCAAAAGTGCCTGTTGTTTTACTTCACTTTTCTAAGAAAGGATATCTGAGTGAGAACTAATTGTTTGTTTCCCTCATTCATGGAAATAGTTTTGGATAAAATCAAATTAATGTCCAGACACTGCTGGCAGGACTATTATTACAGTTCAATTGACTAACTGGAAAAGTTTTATAGAACATGTTGGGCACCTGAATACTTTCAAAATATTTTATTCAGATTAAAATAACAAAAGACCATGGCTATTCTAGAACCAAGGAAGGGAACCAAAGGGTTAGTTGACCAATTAAGAGACTGAACTATTGAGCTTTCTTTTCACAAAGTCGCATATGCTTGTGTGCGAACGTTTAGTTGAAACCAATTAGAAAGAACCTGTCAAAAGGCATTAGGAATGTCTCTAAGGTTGATGCTGAATTGTGACATGTAACTCATCCCAATTTGCAGCACATCTTGGATCTGTTGGATAGCCTCATTTCTGCTGTTCTAATGTACAAGATAGGGAGGACCTTTACCAATTATGGCCTATCATCGCAGCTTATCAATTTGTCAAAAGTGTAAAAAGAATAACACAGAAATGGACAAGTCTGAAAATAAATAGAAGGCATTGTTAACTGTGGGCCTTTATCAAACACATTCTGTAGGAAAATATATTTCCTGTAAAGAAATATCTCTGATTTGTCCTGCTTTCCTTTCACTGTTTTGCTTTGGTGCAATAACCCAACATTGTCATTGGGTGAATCGTGTTTTGAAATTGCAAACACATTCAACTCATGTACTATAGTTACAAATGCTTATTGGCTGCCTTGAAATGGCCTTCAGCAAATGGAAAGCTCCACCACAAGGTGTAATGAAAATACTTTTTGCATAGTTCTCCTGCAAAGGATTACACTGTACCTCAAAAACAAAGTCATACAATTCATTGCTCAGGTGTTTAAGAAGGAACTGCAGATGCAGGAAAATCGAAGGTAGACAAAAGTGCTGGAGAAACTCAGCGGGTGCAGCAGCATCTATGGAGCGAAGGAAATAGGCAACGTTTCGGGCCAAAGATTGCTCAGGTGACTTGTTGCAATTTTCAACTTGCAGTTAACTGTTTCACTTGAATATAACACTCTTTTATTTAACATTATTTTATAGATCTAATAACATGACAAATGATGAAGTAACATCTATGCTGGATACTGTTTTATCTCAATATTTTGTCCCCTATTCAACATAGAATTCATGGGATCATTCATCAGAGCATCAAACAGCCACGCTAAAACAAAATTTAAATAGGATTTAGTCTTTCTGAAAACTATTGCCACATATATTTTGAAAATATTTAACAAACTTGAAAACTAAAATGCATAGAATCCAAAGTGACAGGAGATTTCCTTAACATTCTCTTAATATGTTTGCCCTCAATAAAAAAAAAAACCTTACATTGTGCAGCAGTGTGAATGCTGCAAGAGAATACACAATACACAGAGGTCTCCTGGGCATGTATTCAACAAAAACTACGGGTTACTTTCCAGACAGATTGTAATCAACTCAAAGATTTGCCCAGAGTCCTTTCAACACTGCTTAACAGAAAAGTGCAGTATTTGTGAGAAACTGGCTGGTGCACCACTTAAACATAATTCAGATAGGAACCTTTGAACAAGCCATGAGGGACTGCAGGAGCAAGTCGCCCCACCAACACAAGCCTCGACTTCTTCAAGGCAAAATATCAGCTCTGCCATACATTTTGCATGCATGTTGTTCCGAAGCTCAGTTTCAAATCTTTACATGGATACAGTGGTTTGGGGAAGAAAAAATAAATCCCGTTGACCAAAATGTGTGTTATTCAAATTTATATCACTCTTTGTCATTGCATGTTAGCCCCTTCCAAAATGCATTTGACCCGCAGCCTGGTGTCAGTCACCAATTCTCCTTGTGTTCCACATAAACAGACTATACAGTGAGCACATGCAAAGGCAATCAGAAACTTAGCGGGACAGAAACCGTGGCAAGCCTCAAGATAACAACAAAAGCAGAAATGAGACAAGACCTCTATTCAAATATATAATACATGGAAGAAATATGTGATAAAACTAAATCATGATGTACTATGAAATTAATCCATTTATTTTCTTATATCAAATAAATTACACAGCAAACTGCCAATAAATTATTATTCTCCCTGTTTATGACACGATTTAAAAAATATATATACATAATTAATCCTTTAACAAAAACACTCCCTTATAACTCATTTACCAGTTTCAAGGCAAGATTGCCCCCAATTACATTACTTCTCATCCCAAGGTTTTAACCTTCTCATCCAATTTAACTTTTACATTTAATCTCAATTATTAATCTTCTCATCCCAAGGTTTTTGCTGCCAACTGCACATCCACAGTCATGCAATAAAGTGTACACAGCATATTAATGCCATTTATATTACAGAGAAAATTAATCAACAACATTTATAAAAGAAACACCTACAACGAAAAAGCTTTCATCCATCAACCTTCCTTTTACCATGTTTAGCACGAAACTTCAAACACTTTACCAGGTCTGACCAAGAATGATAGAATGTGGATTCTTCCATGGAGATTTCTTGCATCAGCTGAACTCAGGAGGAGAAGCAGTGACAGTGACAATGAAGGACACCAAGAGAAACTGCAAGGAAGTAACTTGCTGGGTATTTCAAGGGCCAGTTCCAGCAGTGAACACATAAATCTCAATTGAAAGAGGATTTACCATTTAGAACTTTATCAAACGACTTCCTGATAAATAGTTCAGAGGCAGCCTGGTACTTTTAAAATTCCAAAGCACCAGAGCGTAGGAAATAAAAGCAAACTGTTAATTTGTTATTGGAAGCTCATAGTCAAGTTGTCCAATGAAATGTTATATGCACATCACTGTTAAGAGGTGAGGGAAAAGATTAAAGAAATGAATAGGACACGCCTTTACTCGGCATTTTACGTGGATTCCGAGAAACGTGTGTGCATTTGGGGGGGATTCTGAAGGAATAAGATATTCATGCACATGCAGAGATTCTGAGGAATTCCAGGGGTTAATTAGGGATATTGAGTATGGATTTATGCCTGGCAGATCATGTCTCACACATCTGTTTGAAGTAACCAAGAAGGTTGATGAGGGCAGGGTGGTAGACATAGTCTATATAGACTTCAGCAAGGCCTTTGCTATCATTCCACATGGACTCCTCAGGAAGGTTACATCCCATGGAATTCAGGGAGAGCTAGCTAATTGCATGCCCAATTGGGTTGATGGTAGGAAGCAGAGGGTGATTGTGGAAGGTTGTTTTCTTGGACTGGAGACCCATGACTAGGGGTCATTCGGGGCCCATTATGGTTTGTCATCAATGATTTGGATAAGAATGCACACAGCATGATTAGTAAGTTTGCAATGGGACTAAAATAGGTGGTATCATAGACAGTGATGAAAGTTATCAAAAACTAGTGCAAGATCATGTCCATGTGGATCATGGAGTTTAATTCAGATAAATGTGAGGGATTGCATTTTTGGAAGTCAAACCAGGATAGGACTTTCACAGCGAATGGTAGGGCCATGGAGACCATTGTAGAACAAAGGAATCTAAGAGCACAAGAGCACAGTTCTCTGAAAGTGGCGTCACAGATGGACAGGGCGTGAAGAAGGCTTTTGGCACTGGCCTTTATCAGGAAGGGTTTTGCGTATAGAAGTTGGGGTGTTATGTTGCATTGTACAACAGTTTACAGTTATCTTTTGGTTACCCTGCTAGAGGGAGGATGCCATTAGCAATTGAGGTAGATACAGTAACAACATTTAAAATATATTTGGACAAGTACATGGTTTGGAAAAGTTAAGAGGAATATGGATCAAGCGTGGTCAAATGGGACTAGCTTAGATCAGCATCTTGGTTAGCATGGGCAAAGGTGGGCTGAAGGGCCTGTTTCCAAACTTTAAAATTATTTTTGAAAAATTCTACCAGCGTTCCTCAAAGGGTTAATATAGTCATGGAAGTTGTGCAGTCGGACAAATGCAGCTAATTAAGCAAAAAGATGCAGTGCTTTAGAACATAAAAGTAAGAACAGCTGCTCTTCCCCATGGTGTTGTTTCTAGAGAGAAAAAAACTAAAAAAGCAAGATGAAAGAATCAGGAGAGGCATCAGACTCTTCTTTTTTCTTTTTCCAACTGCTGTGTGCAAACCTTGTGTGCAAACAGGTGGGTAAACTTTAATGGCATTCAGGTTTCGTAAGAGTGTTTCCCTCTATTGTTGAATGGAGTCCAGGAATAGTTTGGGACCACACACACTACACGTAGACACACACATGCATGCACGGACACACACACACAAACTCTTTGCAGGGTTAACAGCTCAAAATGGCGTAAATTATACACACCACTCTGGTCCCGGGAGCAAAACTGCAGGAACTTTTTCGGGGCAATAGTGGGGAGTCGACAGCTGATTTAAAAAGAGTCGGGAGAGTGAAAACTCAATTGGACACATGGCCCTGAACTGCCTGAACCAGAGAGGGAGGTGGGGGAGTAATAGGAAACCCCGACACATAGGAGGGGAAGGGAGAAAGTCAGGGAGAGTTACAAAAAAAAGGTAGCAATTAGCATGCAACTGCTAAAATAAAAACAGCAGTGGAGGAGAGACCGGAAAAATAGAAATGAAAGCTCAGTTAGGAGACAGAAGAAGGACACACAAGTAGGTTCACAGTTAAAAGTAGACAAATTAGTTGTGTAATAACAACTTGAAACGGTTGCAAGTGAAGTCAGCAATAAACCACTCACTACTGCTGTCTGAAGCTATGCTACATTTCTACCAGTAGATGACTGTGTTATTGTAAATCACATTTGGAAACATAAGAATTTGAACATGGCTGCTTCAAAGCTGACTGCAGGAACTTTAAGGTCAATAATTGAACTTGGAGTTACAGTATTTGAAAATTAATACGTTTGTTAATTTTCAAATAACAAAAATAATTTTTCAGAAAAACACTTAAAAATGTCAAAATATGTGTAGACTGTCTTGAAAAGGTACACCAGACAAACTCTCATACCTATTACAACTTTATTATGAGGTCATTCAGCCCATCGACTCCATGCCGGCTCCAAGCTGAGAAATCCCATTCCCCCTCTTATTTCCCTGTGGCTTACTTATGCGTGCTTTAATTCCCTTGATCTTCTCAGAGTGGCCACAGCAACCTCATACCCCCACTTATCTCACCACAACTATTCTATCTCAAACTCCCAGCCCACCTACACCAAGGGTAATTTACATTGGCCAATTAACCTACCAACTAGCACATGTTTGGAATGTGGGAGGAAACTGGAGCATGGATAGGAAAGATATGGAGAGATATTGGCCAAGAGCAGGCAACTAGGACTAGCTCGAAGGGCCTGGTTCCATGCTGTATAGCTCTAAGAATCTCAATGTAACCAGTGGTCACAATATGAACATATAAACTTCATATAGACTTTGGACTATAGAGATTCAGCCTGAAAACAGGCCCTTCAATCCACCGAGTCCGTGCCGACCACCGATCACACCCTGTACACGCATACTATCCTACACACTAGGGCACATCATTCACAATTTATTTTTACCAAAGTTAATTAATTTACAATATCTGTACGTCTTTGGAGTTTGAGATGGAACCGGAGCACCCTGAGAAAACCTATGCGGCCATAGGGACAACATACAAACTCAGTTCAGGCAGTAGTCAGGATCAAATCCAGGACTTTGGCGCTGTAAGGCAGTAACTCTACCGCTGCTCCACCATATTGCCCCAGCACTCGGGTGGCACTCAGAACCAAGATCAAACCAGGGTCCCAGGAGCAGCTGGAATAACTGTTGCATCAGTATGCCGCCTAAGTTTCATCAACTCTTAACTCATTTAAATAGTGCTAAAATCTAAGCATGTGAATAATTGAACTAAGATTGCTCCAAGGCTAATAAAAAATAGACTTTGTTAAAACTAAAATTCACATTTAATAAATTTGTAACACAAAGTTAATGTACAATATTATCATTGGGATTGCATGGTTATTGTGCCACCTTATCACTAATCAAACAACTTTGCTACACAATGTACAAGATGAGCTGAGATAAAACTACTAATTCATAGCATAGCTGTAATAATAATTTTGACACTTCTAATTATTTATCTATTGATTCATGTTGGCACCTAAGGGTTAGAAATTCTTCAAATAGAGAACAGCCTCCTTGAGCCTTGCCAACCATCCAGCACCCACTTTTACACCAATCCTACAATCAATCACATTGTCCTTCCCACATTTCCACCAGCTGCTGCCGAGATTCTACCACACACCTACACACTCGGAGCAATTTACAGTGGCCAGTTCCACCAACCTGCACATTTATTGGAATGTGGGAGGATCCAAAGGAAATCCAGACAGCCACAGAGAGAACGTACAAACTTTACAAAGATAAATATCGGTCAGGATTGAACCTGGATCGCTGGAACTGTGAGGGAGTTAGGATAAGCTTGGAAACTGTAGACCAGTGGGTTTAACTTCAGTAGTGTACAAGCTCCAGAAACGATAATCAGGAACAATATAGAAGATACTTGGGCCAGTGTAATTTGACTAGAGAAAACCAGCAGAGACGTGTTAAAGACAAATTCTGTGTAACTAATGTGGTAGAATTTATAATGGAGTAAGAGAAAGGATCGATGAAGGAAATGTGTTTGAGGTGGAATATAGGGATTTCCAATAGACATCTGATAATGTGCCACACAATAGGATCGTCAACAAAATTAGATATGGAATAAGTCATACTATGGCAACATGAATGGAAAATTGGTGCCATAACAGAAAACAGTGACGTTGTGAAGGTTATTTTCTGGATTGACGGAAAGTGTACATGTGGAGTTCTCCGGAACCATTGCTTTTAATTCCAGGCTTTAGATTTTAGACATACAGTGCGGAAACAGGCCATTCGGCCCACTGAGTCCGCGCCGACCAGTGATCACTGTATACACCAACACTATTCTACATACTAGAGATAATTTTACTATTTTACCAAAGACAATTAACTTACAAACCTGTACATCTGTGGAGTATGGGAGGAAACTGGAGCATCCAGAGAAAACCTATGTGGTCACAGGGAGAATGTACAAACTTCCTATAGACAGCACCCATTGACAGGATTGAACCCGGGTCTTTGGTGCTGTAAGGCAGCAACTTTATCGCTGCGCCACTGTGCCGCCCCTAAATTTTCTGAATATACATTTATGATTTTGACTTATGCATAGAGGACACAATTCCCAAGTTTGCCAATGGCATAAAAGTTAAAGGCAAAGGGTACTGTGAGGAGCATAGCAATCAACTTCAAGAAGATATAGTCAGGCTGGTGGAATAGGTGGGTAGAAGGCAGATGAAATTCAACACTGCAATATATTTGGTAGGAAGAGTGAGAGGAAGTAATATAAATTGGAGAATTACAGGAGCATAGAAATCTGGGAAAATATATATGCACAGTTCATTTAAATTGGCAGGGTAGATTGAGAAAGTGGTTACAAAACCATATTGGGTCTGGGGTTTATAAACAAACACAGAGTATGAGAGTTCGTTTTTGAGTCATGAAAAAAATTAAGTCAACATCCAAAAACGGAGTACGGTGGCACACCTTGGGAAATTAATGAGGGCTTCGGAGAGAGTGTGCAAGAGATTTTCTATAGTAATTGCAGGATGTAAGAAGGATTGTGGTGGTATCGATAGACAATTAGCTGAGTAATAGGAGGTAGACAAGTTTAGCTTGACAGCACCATCTAATCTACCATCAAGAAGGACATGGGTAATAGGCACATGAAAGCCTCATCATAGCTAGTTTGCCTCCAAGTCACACTGCATCCTCATTTGGAAACATATCAGCATCCTTCAACATCTCTGAATGGTGGAATTCCTTAATCAAAAGCATTGTGGAAGTGCCTTCCTCAGATGGTTACTGCAGTGGTTCATGAAGGCAGCTCATAACAAGGACAATTTGGACGGGCAATAAATGCTGACTTTGAGAGCAGTGCCTAGACCATGATTTTTTTGTTTTATAACGAGGGACTTTCTTATGTGTACAGAAAGGAGGCCGGGATTGTTCTCATTGGAACAGAGGTGTCTGCGAGGAGGTTGCAGAATGGTGCAGCTGATATAGAGCTGCTGCCTCATAGCACTTGAGATCTGGATTCGATCCTGACCTCAGGTTCTGTCAGTGTGGAGTTTGCCCGTTCTCGCAGTGACCTCGTGGGTTTCCTCTGGATGCTCCAGTTTCCTCCTATATCCCAAAAATGTACAGGCTTTTAGGCTAATTGGCCTCTGTATATTTTGCCTAAGGTGTAGAGAGTGGGTGAGAAAGTGGGATAACATAGAACTAGTGTCTACAGGTGATTTATGGTTTGGCATAATCTCAGTGGGCTGAGGGGCTTGTTTCCATGCTCTGTCTCTAAACTAAACTAAACTAAACTAAACTAAATATATGTCAAATCATGAAGGGTACAAGCAGAGTAGGCAGGGAGAAGCTGTTCCTATTGGTGGAGGAGGTCAAGGGCCAAGGGATGCAGAACCAAGGTGACTGGCAAGAGATCCACAAATGACCTGAGGTTCCCTTACACAGTGATCAGGATTGGCATGCATTGCCTGAGGTTTGGGTGGAGGGAGATTGGGTGGGGGGGGATCAAAAGGGAGCTGGATAAGTATCGGAAGGAATCCTGTGGAGAGGGGGCGGAGGAATGAGACTAATTGGATCACGTGCATGATGCCAGTATGTTTTTGATGGACTGAAAGGCCTCCTCCAAGCTGTGACTGTTCTGTTATATACTCGCTGTGCCCGGCCATTGTAATCCACTCTATGCTCCTTGTTTTCACAGTTGCAACAAGGACACCCTCTGGTGTCCTCCCGCAGCCTGGAATAACGGTGGCAATGGCAAGAGATGGAATCTGCAGCAGGAAACCAGTTAAAGGTTTTAATGGGGCTTGAAAACTTACATCTTCAAATATTTAGATAACCTATAATTTTCTGCCTCTCCCATATGTACTTGAAACCAGGGCAATCTTGGGCAACTGTGCAATCAATAAATGTTAAACAATACAAGGAGTAACTGGAACCAAGAGAATGACAATTCACCAATGGAGCGTATTGATTTCAAGGATTCTCTGCTCACATGTTCAAAATAATGAAATCAGTTCTCAAATATAAAACCAGGAGCAATCATTAGTCTGCAACGCATCTCTATTTGCAAACCCAAATTACACAAATAAGGCTTTGTCTTAATTCAACTAATACAATGCAAAAACCTGAAAATGTTCTGCCCTCTAATAGACAACCAGCAAAATATATCCGCAAATGAAAATGACTGACGATTTCCATGACAATATTTACAGTGCAACGGAGAAGCTGATTGAATGCATAATGTCAATGTAGATGGTTTTACATACACAACATATGTGCAATTGAAACTGGCACTAGGATGGGAATGACACCAGAACAGACTATAGGACATAGGAGCAGAATGAGGCCATTCAGTCCACATCGAGTCTACACCATTATTCTATCACGGCTGATCAGTTAGGGAGATGAAGTTAGAGAGAGAACAGGCAAAACATTTCCAGGAATTTTGAGCCTTTGACGGAGTTAAGTTGATCTAAAACATTTTACAGCCAATTAAGTAGTAATGGAGTGTGACCATGCACTTCATAGATGGAGCATAGTAACCAATTTGAGCACAGTAGGTACCTTGAACAATATTATAACGGTCAGGATAATCTTGTTTTGCTGATGGTGACTGAGGGATAAACATTAAACAGGAAAAAAAAGAACAATCTCCTAAAGGTTCTTGGATGGTGCTGGGGGATCTTCTGCATTCATCTGAGAACCTTGATTTAATGGAACCTTGATTTAATATCCCTTATGAAGAATTGACATGGGTTTGGAACAAGCTACCAATGCATTCTGAATGAGTAAAATAAGAGGGGCAATGTATACAGTTATTCTGACATCTCCACTAAAAAAGATTATGCAGAGGCTTGAGACATTAGGGATACAGCACGGAAACATGCCCTTTGGCCCATCGAGTCCAAACCGACCAACGATCACCCCATATACTCGTACTATCGTACACACGAGGGCCAATTTACATTTTACCAAAGCCAATTAACCTACAAACCTGTACTTCTTTCAAATATGGGAGCAGCCGGAGAAAACCCACATGGTCACAGGGAGAACGTGCAAACTCCATACAGACAGCATCCATAGTCTGGTTCAAACCCGGATCTCTGGCGCTGTAAGGCAGCAATACTACCGTCGCCCCACTGTGTCGCCCTCAGTGAGGATATGATAATGTGGGAAGATGTGAGACAAATGGATATTATGAAGATTGTGCATTTATAATTAAACGTCGACCAAATTCTATGAAGTACAGCAGCAAAGAGTTTGGATCTAACAGAGAAATGGTGTTTGTTACAAGGTAAAGTTAACAAGAACGGTCACTTTGGAAATAAGGGTTTAGTGGAGTCAAGAATATCATTATCGTTGGGTGGCACAGTGGCGCAGTGGTAAAGTTGCTACCTTACAGCGCCAGAGATACAGGTTCTATCCAGACTACAGGGGCTGTCTGTATGGAGTTTGTACGTTCTCCCTGTGACTATGCATTTTTTTCCGGGTGCTCTGGTTCCCTCCCACACTCCAAAGATGTGCGGGTTTGTAGGTTAATTGACTTCTGTAAATTGTCCCTAGTGTGTAAGATAGAACTAGTGTATGGGTGATTGCTGTTTGGTGTGGATTCGATAGGCCGAAGGGCCTGTTTCCTTGCAGTATTTCTAAACTAAACTAAAAGTAGCTAGTCTGTAGTAAAACCATCTCCGTTAACCTTTGTTTTATTTTTGCTTTGTGTGTTCTCCATTTCTAACTCTTACCTTCCACCCAAAGCTGCTCGATATCCGTCTCAATGCTTGCAACTCTCAGGCCAACTGCAAAAGCTCCAAAGACCAAGAGACCAATGAAGAGGAACTTGCCACAGTGCTGCTGGATGGTGCAGCCCAGTCTGAAGAGTTTGGCCTGGAAATGGGCTCGGAGCCACAGTGGAGCCCGGCGCCCTTCTGCCTTACCCTAGGGTAAAAAGACAAGAGCATTAGACCAGGCAGATTTTGGGAGGGAACATGCAAATGGTGGCTGGAAGGAACAAGAGAAGGGCAATGGACAGGCAATGAGACTGCAGGAACTTGAAATGGGTGGAATGATAGAATACAAATAATGGAAGGATGACAAGAGAGAAGCAGTGAGAACGTGGGTGGAGGGGAGGGGGGAAATTAATTTAAGGTGGGAGAGAAAATGGAATTGCAAACTTTACATCTGTAAAGATGAAATAGATAAAGGCAAGGGGAGGTGGGACAAGGGTAAAGAGAAGTAGAGGAAATGGAAAGTAAGAGAGAGCAAAGCTACGGAGATAACATAAGAAACAAAGGTGAGAGGGATCTGGGCATTTTTTAGGGGGAAAAAGCAGAGAAAACAAAGAGCAGGAGGAGAGGAACAGAAAAATGAAGACAGAGATAGGATAATGGTGAGAAACCAGTGTAGACAAGGAAAAACATGGACCAGAAACAAGGAAAGAAAGTTTCCGAATGGACAACTGGAAAAAAATAAACATAGAATGGAACAGTTACTATTAATAAAGAATCTGGTTTGTAAATCATGAAAGAAAATCATAACGAAGAAGCAGAAAATTCTTGGCGGTAAGATTGAAGCTGAAAAGATCTAACGTGGATCAGTCTCCCACATTAACGTGGATGAACAGTTCTAACGCCATCACTTTATGCCGTATGCATCATTTGGCTTTTTTTTTAATACTTTCCCTTCATTATCTCATTCTGCTTTTCTTTTCCTTGTTTTCAGATTTACTCCTTCAACATTTTCCACAACACCTTTCCTTTCCGATCTCCCATTTATTTTCATTCCATAACTCTCCTCCATTCTCGCTTCTCCCTCCATCTCCTTATTTTGCTGTTGTTATATCTCTGCCATAAAAAGCAATTTTAGTCAGGTTCCCATTTTTCAATGTTTGATCCTTTCCTGCATCCTTTGCCACTCAGTATTCGCCATCTGGCCGGTCCCACCACCACCTCACTCCCACTTCTCCCAATCAGCCTTGACATCCCTATTGCCCACTCTACACATTAGTTCTGAGCATTTTGCTCACGTATAGTTGCTTCTCCTTCCCGTCAACTCTGGTCAAATGTTCATTAGCGGCACTCAAGACTCGCCAACCTCCTCCCCACAACCCCCCCCCCCCCCCCCACCGACTCCGCAAGAAAGATCGACCATTCGCCTCTCCCTCCCTTCCCAACCAGAAATTCAACGCAGACTGTCACATATTTCTGCCAGTAGCTGCCTCCTATTTAGATCAATTTAAAAATCCCGACAGTCTTCCATGCTTTCCACAAGTTCAGCGATCACGGCGCCAGACTTAAAATAAGAAGCACCCTGGACCCTAACATCACGTCCAGTGGCACAACGCAAGGATAACGGCGTGTTGGGGGCAGACAGAAGCACACACACACACACACACACACATGCACACACACCTGTATGTATACATTTCCTCACTCGTACACCCTGGTCCACACACATATCTCAAAGGTGGGCACAGACAGAATGCGAGCACTAAACATTACCCCACTCACACGGACCCTAGACCCAGTGTTCACCAACAATCTACACTTACTGTTACAGGGAAACACGGCTTTATCAAATAACCCTATCCCAGGCTCTGGAGCGGAGGCACTTTCTGAAATTATGGACAACTTTTGTTATAGTTACTTGCAAAACACCCGAAGACTCTTTCTTTTGCTGGGAGACACGCAGTTTCTAAATAAGAGAAAACAATCTAACATTAAACACGCGTTTGCCTCAGAAATACCCCCCAGCTCGGTATCTTATTCTTATTAACACGGCAGTTTCAAAAACAACTTCCAGAAGTCCTGCCGACTTCCTGGTGTTATCAGCGTCTCTTATTGCACAGGGGGAGGTGGGGGTGGGGAGAGAGTTAGCAAGTACAATATTCTTTTTTTTTTGCACCTTGGAGATTTGCTTCAATGCGAAGGCAGCGTGGCAGTAACTAGGTCTCTGCTGCAGATCCAAGCAAACGGCCGGGGCTCGGTGGCTGTACCGCGGGGGCAAGGCTCCATCGTTCCGGGCAAGGTCAGAAACCGAAGTCATGTCGCTGGAAACCAGTCGCCGATCGTTTGGTTCAACAACAACAACAACAGCAATAATTCCCCAAAAGTGACAAGAAAACCAGCTGGAGAGTCCCTAGTCTCTTCCTGAGCGAAAGCCTGATATTTCCATTCCAACATTTCGCGCAGAAATCCTTGAGGATCTTGACTCTACACCCACGTGTAGTTTCTCTCTCTCTCTCTCTCTCTCTCTCTCGCTCGCTCGCTCGCTCCTTTTTACTCGTCCTTCTAACACCACGGAATGAAAAAATATATACTCTTTCAGCTCAATCTTTACTTCTGTTCCCGATCTCAGGCATCCAACATTTGGAGAGAAAAACCCGCCTACAGCCCATCAAAAGGAGTTGATGGAAAGTCCTCTCTACCGGATTCCCATTGGCTAAGGAAGAAGCAAATTACTTAGCAAACATCTACTATTATTAGCTGCTAAGCAACAGCTCACCAAAGTGGATAGACCACCCATGTTGTAGAAGCATCAATGGGAGGTAGCGAAAACTTCTGCACACAAGATCTCCGCGGATCTTTCCAAGCCCTTGAATATTTTCTGTTTAAAAAAAAAACTAGTTTCCCAACTGATACACGAAACTGACAGCTAAATAGGATCGTATATAGTTTAGATATGTGTTTACATAAAGGTCTTTGTCCCGGCGAAATAAAGTTTGTTAGAGTTTTTGAAACTTAAAAAAAATGAAAGTAGTGGGAACGCTAGTTCCCGTTCTCTCTCACACGCACGCACACACACAGAGCCACACATAAGTCTGTGTATGTGTATTTATATTAGGTATGTAAGTATGTATGTATATATAAAACGTCGTCAATTGCCTCGTGAGGTACCCGGGCCCCTTTAACCCTACAAACGCAGGGGAGGTCCCAGTTGAATTCTGGAGACTGCATAAATAAACCAAGGGCAACTACAGTGCCCTCCATAATGTTTGGGACAAAGACCCATCATTTCTTTATTTGCCTCTGACTCCACAATTTGAAATTTGTAATAGAAAAATAAAAATCACATGTGGTTAAACTGCACAATGTCAGATTTTATTAAAGGGTATTTTTACACATTTTGGGTTCACCATGTAGAAATTACAGCTGTGTTTATACATAGTTCCCCCATTTCAGGGCACCATAATGTTTGGGACACATAGTTTCACAGGTGTTTGTAATTGCTCAGGTGTGTTTAAGTGCCTCCTTAATGCAGGTATAAGAGAGCTCTCAGCATCAAGCCTTTCCTCCAGTCTTTCCACCATCCTTCGAAACTTCTATTGCTGTTTATCAACATGAGGACCAAAGTTTTGCCAATGAAAGTCAAATAAGCCATTATGAGACTGAGAAACAAGAAGACAATTGTTAGAGACATCAGCCAAACCTTAAGCTTACCAACATCAACTGTTTGGAACATCATTAAGAAGAAAGAGAGCACTGGTGAGCTTACTAATTGCAAAGGGACTGGCAGGCCATGGAAGCCCTTCACAGCTGATGACAGAAGAATTATCTCTATTATAAAGAAAAATCCCCAAACACCTAGGTGTCAGATGAGAAACACTCTTCAGGAGTCAGGTGTGGATTTGTCAATGACCATTGTCCACAGAAGATTTCATGAACAGAAATACAGAGGCTACACTGCAAGATGCAAACCACTGGTTAGCCGCAAAAATAGAATGGCCAGGTTACAGCTTGCCAATAAGTACTTGACAGAGGAACCACAGTTCTGGAAAAAGGTCTTGTGGACAGATGAGATGAAGATTAACTTATATCAGAGTGATGGCAAGAGCAAAGTATGGAGGAGAGAAGGAACTGCCCAAGATCCAAAGTATACTACCACATCTGTGAAACATGATGGTGGGGATGTTATGGCCTTGGCATGTATGACGGTTGAAGGTACTGGCTCACTTATCTTCATTGATGATACAACTGCTGATGGTAGTCGCATAATGAATTCTGAAGTGTATAGACACATCCTATCTGCTCAAGTTCAAACAAATGCCTCAAAACTCATTGGCCGGCAGTTCATTCTACAGCAAGACAATGATCCCAAACACACTGCTAAAGCAACAAAGAAGTTTTACAAAGCTAAAAAATGATAAATTCTTGAGTGGTCAAGTCAATCACCCAATCTGAACCCAATTGAGCATGCCTTTTATATGCTGAAGAGAAAACTGAAGGGGACTAGCTCCCAAAACAAGCATAAGCTAAAGATGGCTGCAATACAGGCCTGGCAGAGCATCACCGGAGAAGACACCCAATAACTGGTGATGTCCATGAATCGCAGACTTCAAGCAGTCATTACATGCAAAGGATATGCAACAAAATACTAAACATGACTACTCTCATTTACATGACATTGTTGTGTCCCAAACATTATGGTGCCCTGAAATGGGAAGACTATGTATAAACACTGTTGTAATTTCTACATGGTCAAACCAAAATGTATAAAATGGCCTTTATTAAAATCTGACAATGTGCACTTTACCCACATGTGATTTTTTTCTATTACAGTGTGGAGTACAGAGGCAAATACATAAATGATTGGTCTTTGTGGAGGACACAGTAGATCTGAATAAATGTTCTCCAGAAATCTGTGTTAATAAAGTGTTGCGAAAATGAATGAGGGGAACGTGTAGTGAAACTGCATCCAATCACTCTCAAGGCTGAGGAGCTGAATATTGCATCGCCTGAGGAATAAAAAAAGATGATAACGCGGAGGGGGGGGGGGGGGGGGGGGGGGCGACGTTAGGGATTGCAACAATGTAATTAAAACAATTAAATAGCATATGCAAGTGTAATTCGTTGTCTTTTTTGAGGCGCTGTTATAACTAAAGAGAACCACCCCCGATATTATGATCCAACCCGGGTTTCAGATTGTACAAATACAGCAGGGAGAGCTGGGTTTAAAAAAAAATCGGCGTTAAAGATCCTCAAACCAGGTGGGGAAGCAGTCGGAATTTTTGACTTGGGGTTTTATAATTAGACTTACACGGGTGTGCGCTAATATATTTTTTTACATAAATGTGCGCGTTGTGTTTGACTTCAGAAAATGTTGTTTGCGTTGCAGTCGGCAGCTGCAGCATGTTTTTCCTTCCCTGAAGGTTGTTTACCAAGCGGCTAAAATCCTGTGGAAACCCTGACTACCTCCTTCCACAAAAGCATGTGTATATGTTAACATTACTAGTGTCCAACATTACCTTAAAGGACACACAGCATGCCACCCACCAGCACTGATGGGATTAATTATGATAATTTATTTCTTTTCCCCTTTGTCGATCTAATGAATGGTCTTCTTTAAGATTTTTAACGTCTTTTGTTTGTCTTTTAAGGATGTATTGTAGGATTGCAGATAGCAGGTGGTTATTCCAAACCCGCCTTTGTCTTCGTTGGGGGCTCGACGGAGCTTCGGCCGGACGTGGGGTTACTTCTAAACTTGCTTCAGTACAATCCACGGCCGTGTTAAAGTGTAGCCGCAGAAGGGGCAGTGTTGTAAAATCTTGTCCTCCGTCGGTCTGTTTCACACACCCCGTTAAATTGTGTTCTTTTCTTCACCCCTACCCACCACCCCCCAACATATAATCGCCATTCAGTGAAGTATTTTACAACGCGATGTATGCGTGCAACAGTCCTGCCAACAGTCCTCGATATTTCACGACTCTTCGCCCTTATGTTACCATCAGCCCCTTGAAAATCGCTGCTTTGAATAGCGTATAATGTTGGGCTGCTTGCATTATTCCAATAAAACTTAAAATCCAAGCAATGGGTTTCCTATTTTTTGCTTCCCCTCTCCCCCCCCCCTCCCCTTTCACCTCGCACACTGCATTATATTAAAGAAAGCTGTAGGCAGCTACAAGTTTAACAGAGACATATAAAGTACACGCGTTGTCCCGCTCCGAATGGTGTCCAATTAACCTTTATAATAAATGTGAGACCCAGACGGAGCTCAACCGCACAGTCGCCCGTTTGTGTGTGTGGCTGAGAGGCAAGGGGAAGGACTCGGCTATTCAGCGCCCTCTGCGGGGCACTGCTGGAGGCAAGCGAGGCAACGACACCACGACCCACGGAGATGGATGGTCCCAGCGGAGCGGCTGCAGCGAGTCATTCCTCACAAACTGCACGTGTTACGTGCTCATTTCCAGACTTGAACTGTGCTGGCGGAATATCAGATTGGATTGCAGCGAAGTGATCGATAAAAGGGGTTGACGGAACCAAATTGGGAATGCACTTTATGAGGAAGTAGGGCACAAAGTGCTGGAGTAACTCAGCAGGTCAGGTAGCATCTCTGGAGAACATGGATAGGTGACGTTTCGGGTCGAGATCGAAACATCACCTATTTTTGTGTTTTTGTGTATCAACCTGCATCTGCAGTTCCTTGTTTCTACATGCGCCGTAAGAGTGTACGAAGCTGGTGCGAAGGAGGGTTAGGGGAGAGTAGACTGGGAGTATTGGGGTCAAATAGGAGGGCACATCATCCGAGGACGTACACACCATTGAGGATAAATGGGGATACTGTGGATAGGGTGAGCTGTTTTAAATATCTGGGAGTCCACATCTCTGAGGATATGACATGGACATCACACGCCGCAGCACTCGTGAGTAAGGCAAGGCAGCGCCTTTACCACCTCAGGCAATTGAGGAAATTCAGAGTGTCTCCGAGGATCCTCCAGTGCTTCTACTCAGCGGCTGTGGAAAGCATCTTGTCCGGAAATATTACCATCTGGTTTGGGAAGTGCTCTGCCCAGGACAAGAAGGCTCTGCAGAGAGTCGTGCGTTCGGCCGAACGCACTATGGTAACTTCACTCGCCCCCCTGCAGGAACTATACATCAGGAGATGCAACTCCAGAGCCAATAAAATCATGGGAGACCCCTTCCACCCCTGCAACGGACTGTTCCAGCTGCTATGGTTAGGCAAACGCCTCCGTTGCCATGCTGTGAGAACGGAGAGGTTGAGAAGGAGTTTCTTCCCAGAGGCCATTTGGACTGTAAACTCCTATCTCACCAGGGACTAACTTTACTGAACGTTTTTCCTTCCGCCCACAATATTTAATATGTAAAAAGAATATGTGATTCTGTTTGTAGTTTGTTTGGTTGTTTGTTTGTTTGTCTTTTTGCACAAAGTCCGCGAGCATTGCCACTTTTCATTTCACTGCACATCTCGTATGTGTATGTGACGAATAAACTTGACTTGACTTGAAATAGTAGGTTGGGAAAGTTAGCCAATGAAAAAGGAGAAGTCGAACAGGAGACGGAAAATTACGGTGGGTCGCTCCGATGGAGAGGTCTGGCCAGTGCATTCAATAATTGAACCTTAAACCCAGCTACGTTTAACAGAGACAGATAAACCACTCAAGTCGCCAGGATAAGATTGACAGGATAAGATTGAATTAATTTAAAGATGCAAGATGGAAACAGGCCCTCTGGCCCACTGAGTCCACGCCGATCACCGATCACCCCTACACACTAGTTCTATGTTATTCCCTCTTTTGCTTCAACTCCCTCACAAGGGACAATTTACCTACAAACCCGCACGTCTTTGGGACATGAGAGGAAACCAAAGCATCTGGAGGAACCCTATGCAGTCAATGGGAGAACGTGCAAACTCCACACGGACAGCACCCTGAGGTCAGGATGGCCTTGTGAGGCAGCAGCTCTTCCAGCTACTCCACTGTGTTAATGGAGGGGTTACCAGGGTGGAGCGAAAGAATCCCTTGAAAAACATGATGCCACTGGGTCTAAATAATAGAGCTCCCCATGATAACAAGTGGGAGCAGCTTCTACAGAAGGAGAAAGGTTGGGCAATGAGGCAGCTCACCACTATCTTCTACAATACAAATTTATACAAATTTATTGTCATTTGAGCTTCTGGAGACTTCTCAAGCGAGATTAGGGATGGTCAATAAATGCCCCAGCGAGACCTACAACCCCCAAAAATGAATTTCCCAAATGGTTGTAAGGGCACGGGTTGTTGGCATTGTCAGTTAAGATGGAGCACTGTTGAAAGGTTTAAGGGAGTAAATTGGGTCTAGCAGGAATCTATAAATATTGAGGCCAAATGGCTGACTGGATTGTTAATGGGATGGTGCCCCACATTCTTGGGAAGGGATGTAGATGTTGTATGCTCCTGCTACAGTAGAAATTCTGGAGACTTGTCAAGCCTCATTTATTACAATTAACAATCACTAAAATTGTTTAAAAATCTAATCTATTTTGAATTATGCCTTTCTAACAAATAAACAGTTCCATATGTTTTAATATGTTGGCAATCTGCTCATTCTTACCAATCAAACTCTGTTCCTTCCTGACACTTAAAGCTAAAGCTGGAAAGACTGGAAAGACATGGAACTCCAGAACAGGATAATGTGAACACATTCACATTGGAGTATAAACAAGGTGTATAATACTATACAGAACTTATTTATAATTATGCATTTGATATTTGATATTTTATTTAAAAATGAGGGTACTTTTGCAATTGTTTTGATTAGGCTGAGTGCGTTACCTCAGTATGTTCCAAATGGTATTCCACAAGGAGAGCTTCCGAGAGGCGCCGTGGAACATAGACAATAGGTGCAGGACTAGGCCATTTGGTACTTCGAGTCAGCACCGCCATTCAATATGATCATGGTTGACCATCCACAATCAGTACCTCGTTCCTTCTTTTTCCCCATATCCCCTGGTTCCTTTAGCCCCAAGAGCTAAATCTAACTCTCTCTTGAAAACATCCAGTGAATTGGCCTCCACTGCCATCTGTGGCAGAGAATTACCCAGATTCACAACTCTCTGGGTGAAATAGTTTTTCCTCATCTCAGTCCTAAATGGCCTACCCCTTAAAACTGTGACCCCTGGTTTTGGACTCCCCCAACATCGGGAACAATTTTCCTGCATCCAGCCTGTCCAATCCTTTAAGAATTTTATATGTCTCTGTAAGAACTGTCCAAGTACAAGTGCTACATTTTACAAGGGCAATTTAAAAAAAATTGTTTCCTCCATTCTCCCCTTGTGACGGCATAGTCTCTTTGGTCCTCCCTTCTGTGGTGTTCAAACTTAAAGTTGGTTACAAATCCCCATTTGTACATTTTGTTTTTCACTCATTCTGCTCTTGCTATATTGTATGCTGTGCCTGACAGTCCTGTTAGGTGAAACATAACCTTTAAAAGGCCGAGGCATCACCCTTAAGGTAAATTTAGCTTTAAACAAACACCATTAATCCATCACTGAGAAAGCCTATTTCCATTAATCACACCGTAATGTTTATGTGCGTCTTATTGGAAACAACTGTCTAGTCATAAAGTTTCATCATTTTTAATTTGTTTCCCATGACAGGTTTGCACCATTGTCTAAATGGTGTTTAAATTCTCACTAAAAAAATGTAAAAGATGAAATAATCTACACGGTGGCACAGCAGTAATTTCTCCCCATGACCTTGTGGGTTTTCCCCAGGTCCTCCAGTTTCCTCCCAAACTCCAAAGACATACATGTTTGTAGGTTAATTGACCTCGGTAAAGATTATAAATGGTCCCTAGTATGTAGGACAGTGTTAGTGTACAGGGATTGCTGGTTGACGTAGGTTCGATGGGCCGGCGGGACTGTTCCCGTGCTGTATCTTTAACTAAACTAAACCTGTCAGATATTTAGACACAACAATATGTGGAAGATGATGATAGAATGATACAGCACAGAAACAGGATATTTTGGCCCAATATGTACTTGTTGAATGTAATGCCTATCTACTCTAATTCAATTTGCCTGCATTAGGCCCTTATTCCTTTACACTTTTCCAAACTAATGGAGCCTGGGGTGCCGCTCCCAGTGGCCAAGCATTCGGAACAGATGCAACTCAGGCCCAGTGCCACTGCCAGGCCAACGTGCCTTTATGTCCAAGTTTAGACTCCAACATACTTTTAAAATTTGGACTTGAAGCGTACAAAATAGCACCTGAAACGTGCCGACTCTTGTGTGCTGAATCAGTATGGACTACTATCTTACACTTTTATACTTAGTATGACTGTGCCTATTGTGTAGTAGGATTGTCACTGAACTATATGCCGTATATCCACCACCTCCTCTGGCAGCTCGTTCCATATACATACCACTTTCAGTGTGAAAGTCTTACCCTTCAAATGTCCTTTAAATTTCTCCCCTTACCTTAAACGTACCTTCCACTTCTATCCTGGGAAAAAACTCTGACCACACTCTATCTATGTCTCTTATAAACCGCTCTAAGGTCACACTTCAACCCTCTATGTAAATAAACCAAGCCTATCAAGTCTCTGCTTATAGCTACAGCTGTCCTTTTCAGGCAACATCCTGGTGAATCTCTCCTGCATTTTCTCCTTTGTAGCCTTTCATTAGTGTGGTGACCAGATCTGCGCACAATACTTTTAAGTGTGGTCATAGAGTCGTACAACATGGAAACAGTTTATTCTGCTCAACTTGCCCACACCGACCAACATGCCCCATCTATACTAGTCCCACTTGCCTACATTTGGCCCATATCCCTCTAAACTTGTCCATTCCATGTACTTGTCCAAATGGCTAATCAATGTTTTGTACAACTGGAAAATGAGTCAAGGTAGCTCCAAAGAAATTGTAAATTGTGATTAAATATACCTCTTCCTATTGCTCCTAACTTTGTGTTGTGAATCCTATGCATTTTATGAGTGCGACATTTCTTTCTGTTTGCTGTCATTTCTGGGTGCAACATGAGTCCATCAGCTTCCACTGCGTTTGTATGGCAATATTTTCACTCACTCGGCCTCTGTCAAGTATAGCATTAAACATGAAGAGCAATAGAAAAGAGTTTGATAAGTACAGAGTAATACATACAGAGGAGGGATTTCAAGGCTGAAGGCTTAAGGAAACAGAATCAGCAAATGTTTGTGTTCTTCAAGATGAAGGAGTTTCATGCTGGGTGGAAGGGGTCAATTCCCTTAATAATTTTCAACCAAAGCCTCAAAGGAACATCCCCTACAGTGCCAGTGCAATAGTTCTATTTCACACATCTGTCATTCTTGTGGCTTCGCTGAGTAACACTGGTAATTGATGCCAAACAGAGCTTAACTATGGGCACTTAGGTCTATGGACCAGTGCCCACTAGGTCTGAAACGGCCTCAGCCTCATTTAGCTAACAATCACTTGCAGGCCAGAGAGATTATCATCCGTCAGTCTGGGGTCGATTATAGCCCAAACCCTAGAGATGAAAGGGCAATTAAAAAAAAAAGACAAAAAAAAAAAATAAAGTAGAGAATTAATAGCGATTCCTGCAAAGTGAAACATGACTTTTCATAGATGGAGGCATGAAAACCTTGTGGTAAATTATGTTTTAAACAAACACTATCAATCCAACACTGACAAATGTTCCCTTAAGATTGCACTTTCATGTAATTACATCAATAATAAATGGTGCTTTGCGAAAAGAATAATGAGGTGCAATACATTTAAAAAGTTATAGTTCTCTCATGTTAAATTTGTTTTCCTCTCTTTAGGTACTTTCCCATTATTACAGTGTGATGAATCGTTTTTTGATGCTGCTGTTGTGTTATTCTTGGGCTGGCATTGCATCTAATTCAGATTAGAAACATAGAAAATAGGTGCAGGAGTAGGCCATTCGGCTCTTCGAGCCAGCACCGCCATTCAATATGATCATGGCTGATCATCCAAAATCAGTACCCCGTTCCTGCTTTCTCCCCATATCCTTTGATTCCGTTAGCATTAAGAGCTATATCCAACTCTCTCTTGCAAACATCCAGTGAATTGAACTCTACTGCCTTCTGTGGCGGAGAATTCCACAAATTCACAACTCTCTGGGTGAAAATTCCACAAATTCACAATTCTCTGGGCGACTCTTCTCTGCTCTTGCCTCTGAGGAAAGGCTGTTCTTTTACTCTCTGTCCCTTTCCGACAGTGAAGATCAGAGAAATTGTTAATTGTAATCTATACCTTAGCATGATCCCACAGAATTCTATGGGGCATTAATATTTCAGTGGTAGACGCAAAATGCTGGAGTAACTCTGGAGAGAAGGAATGGGTGACATTTTGGGTCGAGACCTTTCTTCAGTCTCGACCCGAAACGTCACCCATTCCTTACTCCAGCCTGAGTTACTCCAGGATTTTGTGTCTACCTTCCATTTAAACCAGCATTTGCAGTTCTTTCCTACACATTCATATTTCAGTTCTCTACATCACCAGTCTTGCATTGAAATTATTTTAGAGATTAACCAGAACTAGTTATTCTCTTAATCTGAGGCTGACTCATTCTTCATTGGAAAATGCTAATTAACATCAGAGCATGACCCAGACTTGATTGTATTATTGTTACAAATGATAAAACCAGACATGTCGCCAACAAAACAGGTCTCAAACTCCACAATTGCAAAATCATGACTTAACTGTACAGGAACACAGGGACAGAAACAAACTATTTAACTGATGGACTCAGTTCCATCCATTCAATAAAATCATGGCTGATCCAATCTTTGCCTCAACACCACTTTCTCTCATTTTCCCCATACTTCCTTGTGGTATGAGTCCGTGACCTTAAACCTATTCAATAACTCCACCTCCACAGCTGTCTGGGATAAATTCCAAACACTTTGAGAGAAAATAATTCCTCCTCGTCGCCATCTTAAATAGACGAGCTTTATTCTGAAATTATGTCTGAGTTCTAGATACCACCAGTGAAGGAGATACCCTCTCAGCATCCATGTTGTTAGTCCCCCTCACCCTCTGATACAAACCCCTGATCTGTGGGTTCACAACATAAAGGAGTATTTGCACCTTGCTCTGTTCCCACATCTGTGGATCTTACTTGGGACTCTTTAGCCACCTCAGGTCCCACAGTGCTAGAGTTGAGGCAGCAGCTTGCTAGAGAAGTAGCCATGAACACTAATTCCATCCTTTCCATTAGAGATGGACTGAGACAAAATAACGGCCCTAGTATTCAATGTCATTAGAAACGGGAATAGTGCCGGAGGATTGGCGTACTGCGCATGTTGTTCCATTGTTTAAAAAGGGGTCTAAGAGTAAACCTAGCAATTATAGACCTATTAGTTTGACGTCAGTGGTGGGCAAATTAATGGAAAGAATACTTAGAGATAATATATATAAGCATCTGGATAAACAGGGTCTGATTAGGAACAGTCAACATGGATTTGTGCCTGGAAGGTCATGTTTAACTAATCTTCTTGAATTTTTTGAAGATGTTACTCGGGAAATTGATGAGGGTAAAGCAGTGGATGTTGTGTATATGGACTTCAGTAAGGCCTTTGACAAGGTTCCTCATGGAAGGTTGGTTAAGAAGGTTCAATGGTTGGGTATTAATGGTGGAGTAGCAAGATGGATTCAACAGTGGCTGAATGGGAGATGCCAGAGAGTAATGGTGGATGGTTGTTTGTCAGGTTGGAGGCCAGTGACGAGTGGGGTGCCACAGGGATCTGTGTTGGGTCCACTGTTGTTTGTCATGTACATCAATGATCTGGACGATGGTGTGGTAAATTGGATTAGTAAGTATGCAGATGATACTAAGATAGGTGGGGTTGCGGGTAATGAAGAAGAGTTTCAAAGTCTACAGAGAGATTTATGCCAGTTGGAAGAGTGGGCTGAAAGATGGCAGATGGAGTTTAATGCTGATAAGTGTGAGGTGCTACATCTTGGCAGGACAAATCAAAATAGGACGTACATGGTAAATGGTAGGGAATTGAAGAATGTAGGTGAACAGAGGGATCTGGGAATAACTGTGCACAGTTCCATGAAAGTGGAATCTCATGTAGATAGGGTGGTAAAGAAAGCTTTTGGTGTGCTGGCCTTTATAAATCAGAGCATTGAGTATAGAAGTTGGGATGTAATGTTAAAATTGTACAAGGCATTGGTGAGGCCAATTCTGGAGTATGGTGTACAATTTTGGTCGCCTAATTATAGGAAGGATGTCAACAAAATAGAGAGAGTACAGAGGAGATTTACTAGAATGTTGCCTGGGTTTCAGCAACTAAGTTACAGAGAAAGGTTGAACAAGTTAGGACTTTATCCTTTGGAGCGCAGAAGGTTAAGGGGGGACTTGATAGAGGTTTTTAAAATGATGAGAGGGATAGACAGAGTTGACGTGGAAAAGCTTTTCCCACTGAGAGTAGGGAAGATTCAAACAAGGGGACATGACTTGAGAATTAAGGGACTGAAGTTTAGGGGTAACATGAGGGGGAACTTCTTTACTCAGAGAGTGGTAGCTGTGTGGAATGAGCTTCCAGTGAAGGTGGTGGAGGCAGGTTCGTTTTTATCATTTAAAAATAAATTGGATAGTTATATGGATGGGAAAGGAATGGAGGGTTATGGTCTGAGCGCAGGTATATGGGACTAGGGGAGATTATGTGTTCGGCACGGACTAGAGGGGTCGAGATGGCCTGTTTCCGTGCTGTAATTGTTATATGGTTATATGGTTATTTAAAGCATGCCAGCCCAAGTTCAAGCTGTGGTCTCTTTGCCAAATTATCTTTCTGTCTTAATTTATATGTCTTCTCCAGAGTCCAATCTCCAATCTGTAAGTAGTCAGACTTTTTGAAATTCACTATATTTAAAATTTAGTTTTGTTACAGTAAATGGACCTGCCCACAATATAACATTTCTATTTTGTTTCATTTTTTTATATGAAACACGATTATGTAAAACAATTGAACAGACTTCAACCTGCATGCATTACTGATTTTGTTTTCTTTTCCCTGTAGGATTTTTTCCCTACTGTTCCGGCTTGTGCTCCTAAATAGCAGCATTTAGGTCCTGCTGATTATTTTGTGTTTTGCAGCCTTTTTCTACCATGGATGTGCTCTCTTTCTAAGGCCCAAGAAAATGCTCCCCTTAGTTCTGGGCACAGCTTACTTTAACCTGGGGATGAGGGCAGAAGACATCAGTTATTTGCACTATTTATTGGCAATGATTTCCCAAGTTCCTTGCTGTTTTTATTCTGAGCAAAGCACAAAGTGCTGGAGGAACTCTGTAGGTCAGGAGTATCTCAGGAGGGAATGGACAGGAAATATTTCAGATAGGGACCCTTCGTCTGATTGTGGTAGGTGGGAGAAAGCTGGAAAAGAGAGATGGGAATGGGACCAAGCCTGGAAAGTGATAGCGGGATAGACAATCTGAAGAAGGGTCTCTTGTTTTCCCACCATCTCCCACCCCTTTAACTCCCCCACTACCATTGCTCCTTTCCCTTCTTTTATACACACCGCCTACTCCCATTTCCTTCTACTCTCCCCTCTCTCTCCCCCCCATACCCTTCCACCCATATCTCTCCCTCTGGCTTTACATTTCATTACCTCTCTCATCACCTTATCTGACACCCCTATATCTCTCACCTTTTACTAAATCAGATATGTGTTATAACTACGGGAGTAACCCAGTGGGTCAGGCAGCATCGCTGGAGAACATGGTTAGGTGACGTTTTGGGATGAGCCCTTTCTTCAGACTGATTGCAGGGGTGGGAGAAAAGAAAGCTATAAGCAAAGATCCTATAGCGGAGCAAGATAGATCACTCCTGCTAAATGCAATGGGCTGACGTGTAGTACGCAACGGAACGGAACGTGGGCCTTTTTTTCATCCATTTTCGTGTAATGGATGATGTTTCGGGTCGAGACGTCTTCAGTCTGAAAGAAGGGTCTTGACCCGAAACGTCACCCATTGCTTCTCTCCAGAGATGCTGCCGGTCCCGCTGAGTTACTCCTACATTTTGTGTCTATCTTCAATTTTCTTGGCCTCGCTCTGGGAGTAGAAGTGGGAGCGGATCCGGACCGCAACGGCCATGAGCCCCAGGCAGAGCTCGACGATCGTTTGCCTGCTTCTGCTGCTGTTGGAGGTGAGACGTTGCGTCGTGCCAGGGTCTTGGGCCTGTCCCACTTTGGCCATCAGTTACACGACAGGCCGTTGGCACGCGAAGATTTTGTCCGCTACAAAAATTTCGGAGCCCGTACAACTCCATTTCAGTCTGATTTCAGGGGAGAGGGAAATACATAGACAAGGAAGTGTGAGGTGTGAAAACAGGACAAAGGGAGTGGAGATCAAGGAAAAGGTAAAATAGATCATTGTTAGCTGGGAGAAGGTAACAAACAACACGGCAAACAGAGATAAAATGTAGTCGGAGATAGTAAAACTGGTCGGGGAACTGGGAAGGGGGAGGGATGGAGATTATTGAAATGGAGCAGCAACATTTGCATGCTGGAGCCAACAGCTCTGATCGAACAGGGGCGGGCGGCATGGTGGCACAGCGGTAGAGTTGCTGTCTTACAGCACCAGAGGCCTGGGTTCGATCCTGGCTTGATGACTCTGGTCAGCATGGACAAGTTGGGCATAAGGCCTGTTTCTGTGCTCTATAGCGCGAGGACTCCATTGCATCACTGAAGTTCAGTGCAGGCTCTGCCAATGTCTCACATCAGCTTTGGCAGATGACCTGGTGCGGTCCCCAGGGAAAGTGCCAACGACCATTTTCAGCTGTATACACAACTTCCACGGGAACTCTGCCAGTCTCTCACTGGTTTCACGATGGGAGCTAAGTAGAATCCGAACAGAGTTTTAGAGACACAGTTTCACCTCAGTGGTTAAGAATCCATTTGTCACAAATTGAAAAGGAATGCTGATTCTCTTTCAAATGGTGAGAGTTTGCCATTCAAAGAGACCTGGTGTCCTTGTACTGAGAATTTCCACCCTGTTGTTTCACTATCCTGCAATCACAGTGGAATAAGACCATAAGTAATGGGAGCAGTGTAGGATAATTAGACCTACTCTGCTGCCTCTCCAGTCCATGGATCAGTGCCACTTTCTGCACCAACATCATATTCCCTGATTTTCATAATCTAAAATAGCCCTCTCTTGAATTTACTCGGTATCTGAGCCTCAACAGCCTCCTTGTGCTCAGGTCTCCTAATCTTGCCATAGAGGGAGTACAGGGAAGGTTCACCAGACTGATTCCTGGAATGTCAGGACTTTCATATGAAGAAAGACTGGATAGACTCGGCTTGTATTCGTTAGAATTTAGAAGATTGAGGGGGGATCTTATAGAAACTTGCAAAATTCTTAAGGGGTTGGACAGGCTAGATGCAGGAAGATTGTTCCCGATGTTGGGGAAGTCCAGAACAAGGGGTCACAGTTTAAGGATAAGGGGGAAATCTTTTAGGACCGAGATGAGAAAAACATTTTTCACACAGAGAGTGGTGAATCTTTGGAATTTTACTTCGGAGTCACGTGAGTGACTACGTGAAGAACCCCGCTTCCAACGCATGCGTGTCATATCGCTACACGCATTGCCATTAGTCACAGCAGGGGGAACAACGTTCCCCTAGTGGAGAATTTGAAAGTCGGGAGCAGCAGGTAAGAGACTCTGCGTTCCTTCCACTTACCTTTTAGGTGGAGACATGGACCGGATCCATGAAGGCTGCGGTCAACTGGCGGGGGAGAACCGCGGAGTGCGGGCAGCCGGCAGCAGCAGCAACGGCACGCGAAACTTCCGGAGAGGAAACAGCTGTGCCCGACTTTGCTCCCGCACCGGCAAAATTCACTTCTCGGCCGGGCGGGAAGCGAAGCAAAAGACGTCCCATATGCCAGTCTCAAGCGAGTCTGGCTTGGAGCAGTCGCCAGCGGCCAGTGCCGATATTACCGGGGCCGGTTGAAGCAGCTCGAGGACAGGGAACAACCACGAGGGACCAGTGCTGTAAGTACCGGGGTTGGTCCGAGGGGTCCCTACGGCAGCCGGGAGCGGCCAGTGCTGAGGGCATTGGAGCCGGTGTGACCGGCTGCGGAACTACCGCAGAGGGACCAGTGCCGTGAGCACCGGGGTTGGTCCCAGCGGTCTGAGATAAACGAGCAGCCAGGAGCGACACAGCAACCGCGAGGGACCAGTGCCGTGAGCACCGGGGTCGGCCCGAGCGGTTGGAGCTAACGGGCATTGGAGCTGGTTTGACCGGCTGGAGAACAACCGCAAGCGACCAGTGCCCGTGAGCACCGGGGTCGGCGGTTGTTCAAGGAGATCCTCCGTGGCAGACTCCGGGAGATGGAGGCTGCCACAGTGGGCAACCAGTAAGCCCCACAGCGGTACCCCTCGGGGGCTGCACAGTGTCTCTTCCTCATCAGAGGAGAACACGGAGGATCAGTTCTGGGCAGACCCTGAACGGGCCGCAGAACTACTCACCTCCAGTGAGTCTGGGGTGAAAGGAAACATGTTGGAACTCCCTGAGGGACGCTCAGGCCAACGGTGTGCGGGCGGCTCAGTGCCCGTGAGCACTGCACCGCGCTGGAATTGCAGTTGCAGCGCCGCAGGGAAGTACTGACGGCACAGGGGCCGTGAACACTGCACCGCCGGTTTTAATCATGATGGGGAAAAAGCAGCTACCTAGATGAAGCCTCGACCACGCGGAAACCACTTTCGACCATTAGGGAGTGACCAAAACCTCCCGCGACCTTGCAGCGACCATGGGTGGCGGACAAAGTCACCAGAGGTTGCTGTGGAGGTCTCCTAAGTGGGACAGGCCCTTTAGGGGCATTGAGTAAAAGAGTCAGGAAGTCATGATGTAGCTCTATAGGGGACTTTGGTTAGACCTCATTTACAGTCTTGTTGTCCCATTACAGGAAAGACCTACACCTGGGAGAACATACCTCGTTGGAGGGATGCAGGTCCAAGAAGAAAGCCTCCAGTGGGTAAGTCCCGTGGCAGCACTTTTTACAGGGCTGTAGCTCACTTCTATTACTACAGTGAAGTGCTTGAGGGAATGACAGATCCAGGAGATGAAAGCAGCACCTTCTATAGGGCTATATCATGCTTTCTCCCTCCCCAGCAGACTCTTCTATCAGAAGAATGCTGGGGTCAAGTCCTGGACAGGTAATAGATATATTGCTGTAACTATGAGGTGATGCCATTCTTAGTCACCAAGTCATAGAGTGCATTATTGGTCATTTCCTGATAGAAATACAGGAATTATATGTTGAGATGAAGGATTTAGCAGGCCAAAATTGATGGCATATTCCATCCTCATCTGGCAGTCACAAGGGAGTGTCTGTTTTATGTTTCAGGGGAAATCAACAGGGATAAGTTAAAGCTAACTGGGGAAGATCTATTAACCAGATTAGAAGCTAGCATAGACCACGTGGCTTGCTATCAACTGGTGGGGCTAACATTAGCCATAGCTGTCGCTGGCCACCGAGGATTGTAAATCCATGAATGTGCTAACCATTTATTTATGCTCCTGGAACATCCAACCGGGATTGACGCGGGCCTGCGTTAACCCCAAACCTCCAAGCAAAACCCTTTATTTGGAGGTGACCCAGCTAGAAGGTCAAGGAGTTGGACGATGAAGCCAATCTGGAGCTCACCTAGACGTCCAAACATCGTCCTCAAAGGTATCGCCTTATGCTGGAAGATGTATACACCCACAACACACGGCCTCGGGGATCCAGAAGGAGGCCTATGGAGCTACCTACAGAAGCTATAATTGAACTACAGTGGTGGGAACATAACATTAGGTATTGCTCCAACCCAATCATCATTGACAACCCGTCTATGGTATTACAAACAGATGCCAGCGCCATTGGTTGGGGAGCCACTAATTCAGTTTCTAGTTGTGGAGGGAGGTGGAAGACAGTGGAGGTGGCATATATATTAATTATATGGGTGGAAATATATCGACATCTTGTGATCAATTGGCAAATTTAATTTGGCAATGGTGTATCCAAAGAAACATTTGGATATCGGCAACATACCTACCAGGGAAGCTAAATTCAGTGGCAGACACCAGGTCACGCAAATTTAACGAAAACACGGAATGGATGTTAAATTAAAAAGTATTTGCTGAAATTACAGCAAAATATGGTACGCCAGATATTGATCTTTTTGCATCCAGGTTGAATCACCAACTACCAAGGTATGTGTCATGGGAACCAGACCCTGGGGCAGAAGCTACAGATGCTTTCTCACTGCATTGGGGGAAATGGTGTTTTATGCATTTCCTCCGTTCTGCCTCATCAATCAGGTACTAAGGAAAATTCAACAAGATTCGGCATCTGGGATTCTCATAGTACCCGATTGGCCTACTCAACCGTGGTTTTGGTTATACAGGGGATGGTGTTAGAACCATGTTCCCTTATTGGACATAGCCAAAATTTACTAATTCATCCAGTGACTGAGGGCAGTCACCCATGCCATAAGAATATGGATTTGTTGATTTGTAGTCTGAAAGACCCACTACACGACATGGGGCTGTCAAACAGGACTATGAATCCCATCACATCAGCACAAAGACTGTCAACACAAAAGCAGTACCTCGGACATATCAAGAAATGGGGCAAATACTGCTTTGACAACAACCTAGACCAAAGAGCCAAGAACATTCCGGCCGTATTGGAATTTCTAACAAGCCTCCATTGTGATAAATGATTGGGCTACAGTGCCATTAATAGTGCCAGAAGTGCACTCTCCAATTACCTATCGCAAGGAACGGAGCGGCACACGGTGGGAACGCACCCCCTGGTAACAAAACTTATGAGGGGCATATTTAATGCAAAACCCCCAAAAACCAGGTACTACAGAATCTGGGATGTGGGTGTCGTTTTGACCATGCTGAGAAGTTGGTCGCCCATAACATCATTATCACTTCGGAAACTGACCATGAAGATGGTTATGTTCATGGCGTTAGTTACCGCACAACGAGTCCAGTCATTAAACAAACTGAGGCTGGACTGCTTGATGATCTCACCCGAGAAACTGGTATTTGTCATACATGATTTAATAAAACAAAACAGACCAGGTTCATCGGGGCAAGTGATCGAATTTATGGCATATCCAAATGACGAAAGCCTGTGTATAGCCAAACATATCCTATTATACATGGAAAATACCAAGATCATTCGAGGTCAGGAAATGGCTCTGTTAATTTCTTACAAGAAACCGCACAAAAGGGTCACGACCCAAACTATCTCAAGGTGGCTGAAATATGTCCTAAAGATGGCAGGAATAGACACTAATGTTTTAAATCTCATTCCACCAGGGCTGCAGCGACGTCCGCAGCAAAAATTCTGGAGGTGCCCACAGACCAAATCCTCAGAATGGCAGGATGGTCATCGGGAAAGACTTTCCAAAGGTTTTATAACAAACCAGTTTTGGATCCATCATCAATTTCTGAAAGCATGTTACGTTCAATAATATAATTTGCCCGAAAGGTTACAGGGCTATGATTTCAACTTAACCAATTTATTTTTCGTAATATCACACAAGTTTTTGTATGGGTGTGTTCAAAAATTGCTAACGATACCTTTCTCCCAATACTCAAGGCAGTTGTGAAGCATGGACTCGTTCCACGGCATGAGGTCACAGAGCTTTGAAATCTTCACGTAGTCACTCACGTGACTCCGAAGTAAAATAGTAAGATTAAACGAGAACTTACCAGTTTGAAGTTTGATCTGTATTTTATGAGGAGGAACGTTGAGGGAATACGTGCCCTCCGCTCCCACCCTCCTATGATCATATCAAAAACTGGTATCTCTTTGATAATCTTACTGTGTTAGGTCATTATAGTTTTCTGTGACCTCACACCGCTGCTTTGAAGAATGACACGGATGCGTTGGAAGCGGGGTTCTTCACGTATTCCCTCAACGTTCCTCCTCATAAACTACAGATCAAACTTCAAACAGGTAAGTTCTCGTTTAATCTTACTATTCTCTGCCACAGAAGGTAGTTGAGGCCAGTTCATTGGCTATATTTAAGAGGGAGTTCGATGTGGCCCTTGTGGCTAAAGGGATCAGGGGGTATGGAGAGAAGGCAGGTACGGGATACTGAGTTGGATGATCAGCCATGATCATATTGAATGGCGGTGCAGGCTCGAAGGGCTGAATGGCCTACTCCTGCACCTAATTTCTATGTTTCTATGTTTTTCTATTTACAAAGGTTAACTATTCACTGGGTGAAGAATATTAACATGCCGAAAAAGCAAATAGGAAGGTAAATGTCATGTTGACCTTGATTGCAGGGTATTTGAGTATAAGAATAAAGATATTTCCATGAGACCATAAGACATAGGAACAGAATTAGGCCATTCAGCCCATCAAGTCTGCTCTGCCATTCAGTCATGACTGATCTATTTTTCCCTTTCAACCCCATTCTCCTGCCCTCTCCCCATAACCTTTGACGCCCTTACTAACCAAGAACCTACCTTTTTAAAAATTCCCAATGGCTTGGCCTCCATTGCAGCCTGTGGCAATGGATTCCACAGATTCACCACCTTCTGGCTAAATGAAATAAGGCCACGGTGAGACTGCATCTGAAATATTTGTACAGGTCTGATCCCCCTACCTTGGAAAGGAAATATTTAATATAGTTAGAATGCAATGATGATCTACCAGATTGATTCCTGGGGTATTGTGAGAAGAGGCGAGGGTTGTGTTCTTTGGGGAGGGGTTAAACAATTTGAGACTACAGTTCAGCGTTTAGAAGATTGATTTTGATTAAACCTACAAAATTCTTGCAAAGCTTAATAGGATAAATGCAAGGATATATATATATATATATATGTGTGTGTGTGTGTGTGTGTGTGTGTGTGTATATATATGTATATATATATATATTTTCTCTCGGCTATATTAGGAGAATCAAGTGACATGGCACTATGAAATGGCGCTAAGATTAAGACAAAATAGCCACGATCTTATGGACTGATGGAATAACCGAGAGAGACCATTTGTCCTACCCCTGTTTTGATCTCTTATGATCTTATTCCAGTGTAATTGAAGGAACAATGAAGCAACATTGTGGAGGTTTTTATTCATTATTCCTTCAAAGGCGAAGCTCGTTTGTCCTAGATGAGTCCTTTAATGCAAATTCATTTGAATACAATGCAAAAATCATGTTGTTAGTGTGAATGACTAAAATCTAATTGTATTGTAAATTGCAGAGGAAATTAATTTCAAAATGTTAACCCACCAATGGCTTGGAGCAATAAGATGTAATCATAATCTATATATAATTTAATTCTTTAATTAGGTCTCAAACACTCTAAGGCCACTTAAGCCTCTGCTTGAGGTAGTGAATAGAACACACAGTGCTGGAGTAACTCAGCACGTCAGGGAGCATCTCTGAAGGACGTGGAAAGGCAACTGCAGTTTGAAGAAGGGTCCTGATCAGAAACGTTGCTTATCTATGTCCTTCATAGACGCTCCCTGACCCGTTGCTTTGAGTTACTCTACATGAATCCAGCATCTGCTGTTCCTCTTGTCTGTAGGTTACGAATTAATCATGTATTATCTTTCTGCTGACTGAATAGCACGCAACAAAAGCTTTTCACTGTACCTCGGTACACGTGACAATTAAATAAACTGTAAACTGAATAATTGGTTGTCATTTGGCAACAGCAAGATCTCGAGTAATGAGGTAATGACCTTATTATCTGTTTTAGTGGTACTTACTATGTAAGAAGGTTTAACAAAGATATTAAGGGAATGCCCTTGGCTTCTTCAAAAGGTACTATGAGAACTTTTAATCCATTCACGAGAGCAGATGACCCCACAGTTTAATGGCACCACAGTCTGAGAGATATTCCCTCTGGCAGCATGGCATTGTAGGGACATGTTAGATTTTCTGCTGAAACCTCAGGAGTGGTTGTTGCTTGAACCTACGACCTTTAGGCTTAAAGGCGAAAGCATCACAATTCCTGTGGTTAACATATCACATTCATGATGTTAAAACATACGTACCTTAATATTTAATATGTATCATTAAATCTCAATATCAAAAAAATAACATTTTATATGTCCATAAAACTGTAACAAAGATGCAATACTTAATGATTGTAAAATTAATCAATAATATGACATTATTGTTAATAATGTATTTCATGTCATACAGCACAGAAACAGACCCTTCGGCCCAACTCGTCCATGCCAACCAAGGTGATATCAAAGGGTTACGCGCATTGGCGCAACTACATAAAAATGTATTTAACTCCTGGAGTAATTTTATAATTCTTCAATGGGAGAAAGCACATAATGAAGACAAAACTGAATGCAGATAAAACTGGAACAGAAAAATGGCTAACCTTTAAAGAACATCTGTTTCAGGTAGAGATTTAATATGATCCTAAAATCGGGAAAGGTAGAGGAACCAAAGCCAGAGATCCCTGGATGACAATGATGATGAAAGAAAAAAAAATAGATGATGCATTGTGGTGAATAGCTCCAGCAACAGAGGAAAGCAAATTATAAGAAGAAGTGAACAGAAAATAAAACAAGCAAGGAAAGAATGTAAAATAAAAATTACAATTAATATTCTATACTTCTATAGGCACTGGAGTAGTAAGTTAATAAAAACAGGAGGGATTATGTTGATTAGGAATAAGGAAGGTAACAGGCAGGAGAAATGCAAAATGAATACTTAGTAATAGACATTACCATCAAAAAGGATGCTGTCCCCATCATAAACATTCATCACAATATATCATCCACAGAATACACTGATATACCATCAACAAAAGACACTGTACTATTTAAAAAACACATGCGTGCTTGGTACAAAGCACACGGTATGCCATCAACAACACACACTGCAATTAATTATTCTCCTCTCACCTTGTTTTCTCCTCAAGCGTTTCACAATCCTGCAACATCTACTGCCAAGATGAACAAGAGCAACTGGCACTGAGGATTACCACCCTGCAGATTCCCTTTCAAATCCCGAATGAATGACTAAGAAATAAATTGCTGTTCCGTCATCAGTGAATTTAAATCTAAGAACTCCCCACATAAGGCATTATGTGAGTTATTTCTGCATGAATACTAGTGATTGAAGAAGGTAACACATACTTCTAAAACATATATATAAATAAATAAAATGTTCTCTGATTCTAATCATGGATTCTTACATTCCTTTATCAAACTCTAATGAGACAATAGAAGTGTTATCCATATGCAATGTAAATTATAATGTGTCATCAGTTAGCTTGTTTGAATCTTAGAATCGTAGATAGTGTAGGTAAACTACAGAACTTCATCCATGTCAACTATGATGTCCACCAATGCTGATCCCAATTCCTTGCATTCGGCCCATATCCATCTAAGCCTTTCCTATTGAAGGATCTGTCCAAAAGCCCATTTACACATAAATATGTAAATGTGGTCATTTTATCTGCTCTGCTCTTTCTTGCTTGTTGAATTGAAGTTTATTGACTTTCCAAATAAAAACGATTAATGTTTTTTAAACAAATTATGTTACTGTTAAGGATTTGTTTCTCAACATGTCTGTTTAAAAAAAATTAAAATGAGAAATGCCCTCAAAATATCCAGTTTTAATATTGCGTATAGAAAATATTTTAAAGATCCTCAGCGATTATTCATAGGATTCTTTTCTTGCTGGACCTAGCTTGCATGTTAAAAATTGTTTATGCTGTGCTGAAGGCTGCAGAGTTGCCCTGCGATATGAACTGCAGGGACCTTTGGTCTGCATTGTTCCTATGAATTCCTTCCCCTCTTTGAAGGAAATATCTGAATTTCCCAGCACGGTAAAGGGCCTGTCCCACTTTCAAGACCTAATTCACGACCTCTGCCGCGTTTGCCCGTGACTCATACTCGCAGCATGGTCGTCACAAGGTCATAGGAGGTCGTAGGTAGGTCGTAGGTAGTTTGTGATGCTGGTCGTAGGTACTCGTGGCATCAAGTAGGTCGGGGCGTTTTTCTAGCCTGATGTAAAATGTCCACGTGTAAAAAAGGTTGTGAATTAGGTCGTGAAAGTGGGACAGGCCCTTAAGCCTATAAAGCAAGAATATTTGCAAACACAAGCCCCGTGATTCAATGTAGAAACAAGGAATGTGCGGCATGGTGGTGCAGCGGTAGAGTTGCTTCCTTACAGCTCCAGAGACTAGGGTTTCATCCTGACTAGGAGTGCTTGTACAGACTTTGTGCGTTCTCCCCGTGACCTGCGTGGGTTTTACTCCGGGATCTCCAGTTTCCTCACACACTCCAAAGACATACAGATTTGTAGGCTAATTGACTTGATATATTTGTAACTTGTCCCTAATGCTTGTAGGATAGTGTTAGTGTGCGGGCATTGCTGGTCGGCGTGGACTTGGTGGGCCGAAGGGCCTGTTTTCATGCTGTATCTCTAAACTAAACTAAAAACTAAAAAAAACTGCAGATGCTGGTTTATACCAAAGTTAGGCATAAAGTGCTGGAGTATCTCAGGCAACATCTGTGGAGCAAAAGGATGGGTGACGTTTCAGGTTGGGATCCCTTCTTCCGATATAATCTAGTTTGGGGCACCCTTCTGAAGAAGGGTCCCAACCTGAAACGTCACCCACCATTTACTGCTGAAATGCGGCCTGACCCGTTAAATTATTCCAACACTTTGTGTCCATCCTATGATTCAATGGTGCAAGCTTATGTAGCTACAGGAATTTTTGATCACTGGCTGCTCCCTTCCAAGTCTGATGTTTTATCTAAAACTACTTCAGTAGTAAAATGGTTAACAAAGGGACATTTCTGGCATGCCCACAATATGTAAATGTTTTTTTCAAACCTGACACATTCCACTGAACCTAAACTGAGCAATGCAGCACCAGATGGATTCTAGTATAAATAGCTTGTTTCTTCTACTCCTTGTTTAGATTAGCTGCACTGAGTGCAGTCCCTGAAACGTGCTTTATTTATATAGTGGATGTAGCAGGAAAGCTTGTTATCTACAGAGCCCCAGTGCACAAATTGTGCCGACTCTGGTATAACCAGACTAATCTCTTCTGATGCTGATAATTCCATGGTTGTAAAATTAGATTCTTAGTCATGCCTCTCATTTACTTAAGAACTCAGACTTTTCCACCTTCAAGTACAATCTGATTTCTAATCAACAGTAAAACTGTCACAGAGTTCACTGGACATACTCAATCAAACATGTGAGCATTGGTGGCCTGCCAAACATACTTCTGAGAGAACTTGAATGGAATCAAAATCATCCCAGGATCAATTCCATCATTGTATGCTCGATGGAGGCACTCTGCATGGAAACATGCAATGTAATGAAATGTTCCCACTCAATCGAGAACTATGATCTTCACCATCAACATTTCCTTTCCCTTCCACCTCCATTCCCGTCATCTGGGCAGCACAGTGGTGCAGCAGAGTTGCTTACTTACAGGACCAGAGACTTAGGTTCGATCCTGACTGTGTTCCCCCTGTGACTGCATGGGTAATCTCTGGGTTGGTAGGTTAATTGGCTTTTGTAAATTGTAAATTGATAGTGCTAGTGTACAGGGTCTTCTTCTTCTTCTTGCGTATGGCGTGCACAGCCTAAAGTTGTAGGACAACTTGTTCGATTTGATCTTTTTGATTGTGCACGCCACGTTGATTGCATTCGTCGAAACAGGGCAGACCACGTGAAGGTTGTAATCTCTCACCCCAGTGTACAGGGTGATCGCTGGTCATTGCGGACTCAGTGGGCCAAAGGGCCTATTTCCACGCTGAATCTCCAAAGTCTAAAGAGTAAAGTAAAGACTAAAATCTGAGCGCAGCACATATCGACAAAGTCGTAATTTTATTGGAGTTTGAAATTTTGGTTTACTAATAAATGCTGTGTTCCCCAAACCAGATTGCATCATGCCCATCCCTGTCCTATTCCTCTTCTAATACACTGATATTCTATTATTTCCAATCCTGACAATACAGGTAATTTTAGCCTCATGGGCAAAGGAGTACTTCACAACACGGGAATTCAAACCACTATGGTAGAACAGCAGCTTACTCTGTTGCATCCCAGTGAAGTATTATTGCCTGTCCCTAAATGTCCTTGAGACAGTAACAGCGAGCCATCAGGATCCTGGTGAATGCACCGGTAGTCATCACCTTCCAAAATTCCATTGGTCTACAACAGTTCCTACAGATTGAACGATAACCAAAGTAACTACACTGTTTAAGAAAGGAGGGATTTTATTCTCTCTTAACACCTCCAGTCGCTCACGGTTGGTAGTTAATTAGTTGGTGCAAATTGCCATAATCCCGAGGTGAAAAGGAACAACCTAAGGAAACCCACACGATCCCAGGGAGCATTTGCAAACTAAAGACACTGTCTGAAAAGGGTTTCAGCCCGAAACATTGCCTATTTCCTTCATAGATGCTGCTGCACCCGCTGAGTTTCTCCAGCATTTTTGTGTACCTTCGATTTTCCAGCATCTGCAGTTCCTTCTTAAACACTGAACATTGAACCTGGATCACTGGAGGTGCAAGACCATAACTCTTTGAGCTGCACAATTGTATCGTCCAGTATCTGGGGAAATTCTGGAATCAATTATGAAGGCAGCTGGGAAATATTAATAAAATTGTATAGTCAACATGAATTTATGACAGGGAAATTAGGTTGATAAGTCTTCTTGAGGTTGTATCTTATTAAAAAAAAATCAGGGGAAGCCAAAGGATGTGCTGTATTTATAATTTCAATAATGTGCCACACAAATGATTAGTAAACAAAATTAAAGCACATACAGTACTCTGAAGAAGGGTCTCGACCCAAAATGTCACTCATTCCTTCTCTCCAGAGATGCTGCCTGTTCCGCTGAGTTACACCAGCTTTTTGTGGTCTATCTTCGGTTTAAACCAGCATCTGCAGTTCCTTCCTACACTGAGGGTAATATATTGCAATAGACTGAGGATTGATTTACGAGCAGTAAACAAAAAGGAGTAAATGGTTCATATTCAGTTATAGTCATAGAGTGATATATAACATTGAAACGGGCTATTCGGCCCACCGTGTCAACACTGTCTTCATCCGGGTGGCCATGGTGGCGCAGCGGTCGAGTTGCTGCCTTACAGCGAATGCAGCGCCGGAGACCCGGGTTCGATCCTGACTATGGGTGCTGTCTGTACGGAGTTTGTACGTTCCCATGATCCACATGGGTTTTCTCCGGGATCTTCGGTTTCTTCCCACACTCCAAAGACATACAGGTTTGTAGGTTAATTGGCTTGTTAAATGTAAAAATTGTTCCTAGTGGGTGTAGGATAGTGTTAGTGTGTGGGGATCGCTGGTTGGTGTGGACCCGGTGGGCCGAAGGTCCCGTTTCCGCGCTGTATCTCTAAACTAAACTAAATTAAACCACCAATTCACACTAATCCTATACATCCTATTTTCTTCTCACCACATATAACCATATAACAATTACAGCACGGAAACAGGCCATCTCGGCCCTACAAGTCCGTGCCGAACAACTTTTTCCCCTTAGTCCCACCTGCCTGCACTCATACCATAACCCTCCATTCCCTTCTCATCCATATGCCTATCCAATTTATTTTTAAATGATACCAACGAACCTGCCGCCACCACTTCCACTGGAAGCTCATTCCACACCGCTACCACTCTCTGAGTAAAGAAGTTCCCCCTCATGTTACCCCTAAACTTCTGTCCCTTAATTCTGAAGTCATGTCCTCTTGTTTGAATCTTCCCTATTCTCAAAGGGAAAAGCTTGATCACATCCACTCTTGTCTATCCCTCTCATCATTTTAAAGACCTCTATCAAGTCCCCCCTTAACCTTCTGCGCTCCAGATAATAATAAAGACCTAACTTATTCAACCTATCTGAGTAACTTAGTTGTTGAAACCCAGGCAACATTCTAGTAAATCTCCTCTGTACTCTCTCTATTTTGTTGACATCCTTCCTATAATTGGGCGACCAAAATTGTACACCATACTCCAGATTTGGTCTCACCAATGCCTTGTACAATTTTAACATTACATCCCAAACATTACATCACATTCCCATCAACTACCCCAAATGTCTACCCCTCACCCATACACTAGAGACAATTTACGGCAGCATATTAACCTGCCAACCCATACAACTTTGGGATGTGAGAGGAAGCTGGAACACCCTGGGGAAACCCATGCAATCACAGGGAAAATATGCAAACTCCACACGGGGAGTCACGGAAATCAGGATTGAACCTAGCTCACCGGAGCTGTGAGGTAGCAGCTCTACCAGCTGTGCCACTGTGCCGCACTCTGGAGGTGGCGGCCAATGGTATGCCACACCAGTTAGTGCCCTCATCCAAATCATTCAGAGGTTGTGAACTGCTGGGGCCTGAGCATAATTTATCCAAGTCTTCTGATGGTGCAAAGATGGGTAGCATTGTGGATGGAAGAGAGGTTTTGGGTTATATAGATAAACAGTTTAGTTTAGATTTGTTTAGTGTATTGTCATGTGTACCAAGGTATAGTGTAAAGCTTTAGCTGCGTGCTCACCAGACATCGGAAAGACAATGCATGATTACAATCGAGCCATTCACAGTGTACAGATACATGATAAAAGGAATAACGCAAATAACTTTAGTGCAAGATAAAGTCAATATAGTCAGATCAAAGTCCGAGAGTCTCCAATGAGGTAGATAGTAGTTTAGGGCTGCTCTGTAGTTGTGGTGGGATGATTCAGTTGCCTGATAACAGCAGGGAAGAAACTGTCTCTAAATCTGGAGGTGTGCGTTTTCACACATCTATCTTTTGCCACATGGGAGACTGGAGAAGAGGGAGTGGCCAGGGTGCGACTCATCCTTGATTATGCTGCTGGCCTTGCCAAGGCAGCGTGAGGTATAAATGAAGTCAATGGAAGGATAGGTTGGTACACAAAATTGCTGGGGAAACTCAGCGGGTGCAGCAGCATCTATGGAGCGAAGGAAATAGGCGACGTTTCGGGCCGAAACCCTTCTTCAGACTGATGGGGGGTGGGAGAAAGAAGGAAAAGGGGAGGAGGGGGAGGAGCCCGAGGGCGGGCGGATGGGAGGGTGGGAGGAGACAGCAAGGGCTAGCAAAATAGACAGATAGGTTGGTTGGTTTGTGTAACAGTCTGGCCTGCGTAAAATTGTAAAAAATTCACCTTGGAAGAAAAAATAAAAGCAGAGTTTTTTAAAATGGTGAGAGATTGATAAGTTCAGAGGGAGTTGGATGTTCTTATACACAAATCATGGAAAGCTAATACATGAATGGAAAGCAATCAGGAAACAAAACATGCTGACTAATTTTTGCATGAGGATTCGAGTGCAAGGGATATTTTGAATTAACACTTAAGCAAGCCAAGCTGCATCCGTGGAAAGAGAAATAGTTAAGGTGACAGGTTAGAGTGCCTTAGTGAGAATACTTTTTTTTTTGAGTGGGTCTGGAGTTGGCTGCTGATTATTCAATCCGCATGAATAAAGATGTTGTTTCAGTATCACTATCCAAGCCTTTCATCTTTTAAAGGACAATATCAGGTCCATCCCTCAGGCTTCATTTCTGATCATACCTGGTATGTACACCGTCACATTTCGTTACATTGTTCTTATAAATCTTCCCAGCTCTCTTTCCAATGGGTTTTATAATATGGTGACTAGAACTGTACATGGCACTTTGAGTGTGGTCTAACAAATATTCGATGCATGTGTAACTTTTCAATTCCATCCTTCTAGAAACAAACCCTGGAGCTATGATTTGCTTATTTAAGACTTGAAAACGTATGTTAAAACATCCAGTGATTGGTGTATTTGTATTCTGAAAGCCCTTTGTTCCTTTATTCCACTGAGACTTACATCTTCCAAGCAATCAGTGACCTCTGCATTCTTCGTACCAACATGTGCTACCCCACATTTATTTATGTTGAATTTCAATTCCAATTATTTGGCCATTCTGCAAGTTTTCAATTCCAAAGCATTAACCATTAATGTAAATCATTGCACAACAACGCTTATCACTTTTCTTTCTTTGCAAATAGCTACCCTTTACTCCCACTCTCTGCTTCCATGTGGAAGGCAGCTCAATAATGCAATCTGCTACTTGTCACCTGACTCTGCCTTCTCTGACATTCATTCATCTTAAAGATCTGCACTTCCTCCTATTTATTTCACATGTTCAGCATCTGCACAGTACATGGATAGGAATTGTTTAGAGGGATATGGGCCAAACGCAAGCAAGTAGGATTAGTGGAGACGGGGAATCTTGGTGGGAATGGGCACGTTGGGGCAAAGGGCCAGTTTCCGTGCAGTATGACTCCATGATGGTATTCGATTTAAATTTAGATTTGAGGCAAATGCAGATGTTTTCTAATAACTAATAGGTGTAAAGAAAAGTAAAATTAACATAAACATGAACATAAACAACTATAGATCACAGAAATTATTTTCTTGTACTGAAGTATGTTTTCAGACGAATGGTGTCTGTTATTACCTATGTAAGGTTATAGTGGCCAATAGAGATATGGAGTATGATTGGGTGGCACGGTGGCACAGCAGTAGAGCTGCTGCCTTACAGCGCCAGAAACCCAGGTTCGATCCTGACTATAGGTGCTTGTCTGTACGGAGTTTAGACGTTCTCCCCGTGACCTGTGTGGGTTTTCTCCGGGATCTTCGGTTTCCTTCCACACTCCAAAGACGTGTGTGTGTGTGTGTGTGTGTGTGTGTGTGTGTGTGTGTGTGTGTGTGTGTGTGTGTGTGTGTGTGTGTGTGTGTGTGTGTGTGTCTGGTCAGTGTGGACTCCGTGGGCCAAAAGACTTGTTTCTGCGCTGTATCTCTAAACTAAACTAAACAGTAGAAACAAAGAACTTTAGATGCTGGTTAATACACAAAAGGGCGCAAAGTGCTGGAGTAACTGAGCAAGTCAGGTAGCATCTCTGGAGAACATGGATGGGTGACGTTTTGGGTCGAGACCCTTCTTCAGACTCTCAGTCTGGAACTGGGCCTGAAATCCAGGTGAGTTGACAGCCCTGGCCTGACGGTGTGCTTGGGTGGCTGCTTCGGTTGCCCCGGACTGAGAGTGACCAGGGAGGCGGTGAATGCTGGTGGTGCATCTCTTGGCACTGTTGTGGGTCTCAGCTTCATGGATGTTGGGTGTATGGCACGATGCAGCAGTGGGTCCCGACCCCACATGTCATGTATCCATGCTCTCCAATGGCGCTGTCAGCCCAGATTTGCTGAGTTACTCCAGCACTTTGTGTCCTTCATCGTTGCACAAGTGTCGATCAAAGTAATTGATTGTCAATTTCAATATCCCAGCGTAACTAACAGCCTATATTCTTAGAGACAGTGGAGTCTGATTACTGTGGGGATGCTCCATCAGCAATAACCAAAATAGTTCTATAGACATCCGTGATAACGAAGGTTTACATATTTATTGACTACCTGGTGGGCGGCACGACTCACGTCGCAGCGGCCTCTGCAGTCCGTTTGTCTTTTTGTTATTTTTTGTCCCGTTTTAATGTAGTTTTTATTATTTTTTTGATGGGGTATGTGTGTGTGTGTGTGTGTGTGTGTGTATGTGTGTGTGTGTGGGGGGGGGGGGGGGGGGCGGGGGAACTTTTAAAATCTTTCCCCTGCACGGAAAACCCGACCTTTTCCCTGTCGGGTCTCCGTTGTCGTTGGGGCTGCAACGTGGAGCGGCCTCCAGCAGGAACGTCCTGGGGCTCCAGTCACGGAGCTGCGGAGCTACTCACCATCATGGAGCTGGCCGAGTCCGGAGCGGGTGGAGCTGTGGTGGCGCGCTGCTGTGACCCGACCCCCGGAGATTCGGAGGCTCCAACCGCAGGTCTGGCAGACAGTATAATATCGGTCCCTGGTGGGAGACCGCTTTTCGAGGCTTCTGCAACGGCGACTTCACCCGCCCGAGTCGCGGGGTCGAGGATGACCTGGAGCGGGGCCTTACTTCACAGCGAGGAGGAGATGCGCTGTGATGGATGTCTGTGTAAATTGTGTTGTGTCTTGGGTCTTTTTTTTCATGTGTGTATGACTGCAGAAAAAACATTTCATTTGAGCCTCTATGAGGTTCAAATGACAAATAAATTGTATTGTGTATTGTGTATTGTATTGTATACCACATTAGTCCTCTGGGATGGAGAATTTCAAAGAGTCATGAGCTTCAGAGATGAAATTCCTCCTCATTTCCATCTTAAATTGATGGCAGACACAAAATGCCTGAGTAACTCAGCGGCACTGGCAGCATCACTGGAGAGAAGGAATTGAGACCGGGTTTCGGGTTGAGACCTGAAATGCTGAGTTACTCCAGCATTTTGTGTCAACAGTGCATTCAGAAAGTATTCAGACCCCTTCACTTTTTCCACATTTTGTTACGTTACAGCCTTATTCTAAAATTGATTAAATTCTTTTTTTTTAAATTATCAATCTACACACAATACCCCATAATGAAAAAGCGAAAACAGGTGTTTAGAAATTTTTGCAAAGTAATTAAAAAGAAATAACTGAAATATCACATTTACATAAATATTCAGACCCTTTGCTCAGTACTTTGTTGATGAAACTTTGGCAGCGATTACAGCCTCAAGTCTTCTTGGGTATGACGCTACAAGCTTGGCACACCTGTATTTGGGTAATTTCTCCCATTCTTCTCTGCAGATCTTCTCAAGCTCTGTCAGGTTGGATGGGGAGCGTCGATGCACAGCTATTTTCAAGTCCCTCCAGAGATGTTCGATCGGGTTCAAGTCCGGGCTCTGGCTGGGCCACTTAAGGACATTCACAGACTTGTCATGAAGCCACTCCTGCGTTGTCTTGGCTGTGTGCTTAGGGTCATTGTCCTGTTGGAAAGTGAACCTCTGCCCCAGTCTGAGGTCCTGAATGCTCTGGAGCAGGTTTTCATCAAGGATCTCTCTGTACTTTGCTCCATTCATCTTTCCCTCGATCCTGACTAGTCTCCCAGTTCCTGCCACTGAAAAACATCCCCACAGCATGATGCTGCCACCACCGTGCTTCACCCTAGGTATGATATTGGCCAGGTGATGAGCGGTGCCTGGTTTCCTCCAGACTTAACGCTTGGCATTCAGGCCAAAGAGTGCAATCTTGGTTTCATCAGACCAGAGAATCCTGCGGGGTGGGAGATTGCAACCTTCACGTGGACCGCCCTGTTTCAACGAATGCAATCAACCTGGCGTGCACAATCAAATAAGATCAAATAGAACAAGTTGTCCTGCAACTTTAGGCTGTGCATGCCATATCTATCAATCAATCAATCAATCAATCAATCAATCAGTTTTATTCGTCACATTGCACATAAAGTGCAAGTGAAATGAATTTGTCAGCAGCAGTACAATGATAAAGAACACACAATACACAATAAAAATTTAATACAAACATCCACCACAGCATTCATCACTGTGGTGGAAGACACAGAAATTGGCCAGTCCTCCATTTCCCCCCCGTGGTCGGGACCTCAACCCTCCGCAGCCGTCGCTGCGGGCGTCCAGATGATAAAGGACAAGGTAAAAGTCAAGGTAAGTCCAGGATCGGCTCTTCCCCACCGGAGACCGCGGCTTCAGGCTGGTGTAGGCCGCTGGCCGGCAGTCGAAGATTTAAAATTTGCGCCGCAGCCAGAAGCACCGCAGACTGCAGGGCCGGCGGTCGAAGCTCCTCTCCAGGGGTGATGGTAAGTTCACGCCAGGCCCGCGGTAGAAGTTGGCCGCGGGCCGGCATTCGGAGATTCTTCTTCCCCCTGGGTCCCCCACAAGGGATCCCGGGCTGTAGACGCCGCGCCAGCTTGAGCTCTGCAGACCGCGGCTTCAGGCTGCCAGCTGCCGCGGGCCAGCGAAACGGAGCGCTCCCCTCCGGCGAGCCCCAACGAGAGCTCGCCCGCTCCACGCTGAGTCCGCACTGCGCCCGCCGCTGGAGCCCCGGGCGGGTCTCCGGGAAAGGCCGCGCCGATCCTTGCTGTTAGGCCACGGGGGAGGCGACCTGGAAAAGTCGCCTCTCTGTGGAGGAGGCGACCGAAGCGGTTTCCCCCTCACCCCCCCCACACCACCCCCCACACAAGACCCACAAAGGAACATTAAAAACATACATTAAAACATACTAAAAAAACAAAAAAAGTAGAAAAAAACGGACACGCTGCTGACGAAGAAGAAGAAGAAGAGAATCTTGTTTAGGTGCCTTTCGGCAAACTCCAAGTGGGCTGTCATGTGCCTTTTACTGAGGAGTGGCTTCCGTCTGGCCATTCTACCATAAAGGCCTGATTGGTGGAGTGCTGCAGATATCGTTGCCCTTCTGGAAGGTTCGCTCATCTCCACAGAGGAACTCTGGAAATCTGTCAGAGTGACCATCGGGTTCTTGGTCACCTCCCTGACCAAGGCCCTTCTCCCCCGATTGCTCAGTTTGGCCGGGCGGCCAGCTCTATGAAGAGTCCTGGTGGTTCCAAAGTTCTTTCATTTAAGAATGACAGAGGCCACTTCGGGACCTGCAATGCTGCAGAAATTGTTTTATACCCTTCCCAGATCTGTGTCTCAATACAATCTTGTCTCGGAGGTCTACGACAATTCCTTCGTCTTCATGGCTTGGTTTTTGCTCTGACATGCACTGTCAACTGTGGGATCTTATATAGACAGGTGTGTGCCTTTCCAAATCATGTCCAATCAATTGAATTTACCACTGGTGGACTCCAGTCAAGAAACACCTCAAGGATAATCAATGGAAACAGGATGAACCAAAGCACAATTTTGGGTGTCATAGCAAAGGGTCTGAATACTTATGTAAATGTGATATTTCAGTTATTTATTTTTCATTACTTTGCAAAAATTTCTAAATGCCTGTTTTCGCTTCTGCATTCTGCATTGTGTGCAGATTGATGATAAAACAAATGAATTTAATCCATTTTAAAATGTTGTAACATAACAAAATGTGGAAAAAGTGAAGGAGTCTGAATACTTTCTGAATGCCCTGTACCTTTGATTTAAACCTGCATCTGCAGTTCTTTCCTGCATATTAAATTGATGGCAGCTTATTTAGTAGTGCACATTTTAGGCACCATGCACCATTGTCAAGGGACTGAATATTTAAATGGGGTGCATATCAGATGGGCTGCTTTGTCCTGAATAGTATCAAGCTTCTTCAGTGCTGTTGGAGCCACACTTGTCAAGCAAGTGTAGTGTATTCAATTCTGCACCTGACTTGTACTTATGGATTACACAAAGGCTTTGAGGTATCTGGAGATGAGGTATAGCCTCTGACCTGCTCTTATAACCAGGTGATTCATGTTATTCCTGCTGAGTTTCTGGTCAATGGTTTCCTCCAGGATACTGAGCGAGGTGCTGCAGTAATGACAATACCACTGAATATTTACGGAGATTTCTCTTCTGGGCAGCACAGTGATGCAGTGGCAGAGTTGCTGTTTTATAGTGCCAGAGACCCAGGTTCGAACCTGACCATGAGGGCTGTCTGTATAGAGTTTGTACATTCTCCCTGTGACCCACGTGGGTTTTCCCCAGGTGCGTCGGTTTCCTTCCACACTCCAAAAATGCACAGGTTTGTAGGTTGTGTAGGAAGGAACTGCAGATGCTGGTTTACATCAAAGATAGACACAAAATGCTGGAGTAACTCAGCGGGTTTGGCAGCATCTCTGGAGAAAAGGCATCGAGACCCTTCTTGGGTAATTGGCTTTGGTTAAATTGTAATATGTTCCTCGTGCATAGGATAATGCTAGTTCATGGGGTAATCACTGGTTGGCATGGACTAGGTGAGCTGAAGGGCTTGTTTTCACACTCTCTAAAGTAAAATATAAAGAGATGGCCACTGCCTGGCACCTTTATGATGCAAACGATATTTGACACCTACCCAGCCCATGTCTGAATGTTGTCTAGGTCTTTCCCCTTGAAGATATGGACTGCAATGAGTTGCTGATAGAAATGATCATCTCCACTTTTAACCTTACAATGGAACAAAGTTCTTTGATAAAACAGCTGAAGATACTTGGACCCAGAAATGCGCTGATGAGGTTATTCAATGAAGTCATGTGTTTGGGAAGATTGACCTCTGACTAATAATCTTCCTTTGATGCCCATGGACTGTAGTTTTACTGGGGTTCTGTGAAGCCATTCACACCCAAATATTGGTTTGGTATCAAGGATAATCACTGCTATCTCTTCTCTGGCATTCAGCTTTTTGGTTCATGTTTACTGATGAGCTTTAGCACTGAGTGCCTCTAACAAAACCTGCTCATGACAGCTAATTAAGGTTATCGACAAATATGTGCTGCTTGATAACAGTCAACAAAACCTTCCCTCAATGTGGTGACACTTAAAAACAGATTGACTGGATGGGAACTACCCAGAGATTCGATTTATGCACCAGCTTTTTGTTAACAGGGCACACCTGGATGATTTTCAACAGAGCAGGAGAATTATCATTGCTCTGCGAGCTAATTTTTATTTCTCAATTAATATCATCAGTTATGATTTATCCTGTTACAGCCCTGCATTCCACCAGGTTGGCAACTTGTATTTAGTTTAGTTTAGAGATACAGCGTGGAACAGCCGCCGGTAACAATCCCCGCACACTTACAGTATCCGACAGACAATAGGGACCATTTACAATTCTTACCGAAGCCAATTAACTAACAAACCTGTACATCTTTGGAGTGTGGGAGAAAATCTGAGATCCTGGAGAAAACCCACGGGGTGGCTCATGATTTATGTAAGAAAACTACATAAGGCTGCAGAACAGTCCTTTGCCACCAAAAGAACAATTATCAAGCTAACAGTTGGCATGCCAAGCAACCACTAACATTCTGCTGCAATGTTTCTCAAATTTCAAGTGACCCTTGCATTCCCTCTGCTCCCCCTCCCCACCCTAGTCCTACTAGTTCCAATGTCCGCTCCCTTGCATCCCTTCATTATCACCTCTTCGCCAGCCAACAATGGGCCCTAATGGGCTCCACCTTGTCTTGGTCATCTGTTGCCAGCCCTGGTTTATTCTGGCCTTTTCCTACCTCCAGTTCCCTCTCCTCTACTTTAAGCCTGAAGAAGGGTTCTGACCCGAAACATCACCCATGCTTTTTCTCCAGAGATGCTGCCTGACGCATTGAGTTACTCCAGCACTTTGTGTCTATCTTCTGCTGCATAAACCGTTCAGGAAGAGTGTTGCAATACATCCTACAGGATGTACATGTGAATCTGGAGCACTAGACTGCCTAGTGGACTAAAACTTCTTGGAAACCCCATTATTTGTTTGTCTGAAAGCAGAGAGAGAAAAAAGTGGATACTGAAAATATTTCTGAAAAAGCAGAATGAAAAATGATGCTGAGCTTTAAAGAAGCTTTTTCAATGACTTCTCCCATTGTTGCCAGACTACAATTCCCACAAGGACAAGCACTCTGTCCTGCAGAGTGGGGAAGCGGACAAAGAAGAAAAATTGCACATGGGTTTGTTCCTCGGCTGGTAAATGTTTTTCTTCCCCAGCAAGAAGGGATGTATTATTGAGAGCAGTGCAGCATTTGGAAAACATGACCAACAATGAGCATATTCTAGGTGTCAGCTGCAATTTGTGGATAAAGAAACGAGAACTATAGAAAGTAGGTAGACACAAAATGCTGGAGTAACTCAGCGGGACGGGCAGCATCTCCGGAGAGAAGGAATGGGTGACGTTTTGGATCGAGACCCTTCTTCAGACTGAGAGTCAGGGGAGGGGGAGCTACAGAGATAAGGAAGTGTAAGGTGTGAGAACGACACATCAAAGGGGGTGGAGATCAAGGAACAACAAAGCAACAGATATAAAATGTAATCAGGGACAGCCAGACTAGTCGGAGAACTAGGAAGGGGGAGGCATGGAGAGAGAGAGAGTGAGAGAGAGAGGGAAAGTCAAGTCGTCAAGAGTGTTTATTGTCATGTGTCCCAGATAGGACAATGAAATTCTTGCTTGCTGCAGCACAACAGGATATTGTAAGCAAAAATACAGAACAGTTCAGTTCAATATACACATAAATAAGCAGATAAAGTGCAATAGGCTGTTACAGTTCAGAGTCTGTTTGTTGCCGAGTTTAATAGCCTGATGGCTGTGGGGAAGTAGTTGTTCCTGAACCTGGATGTAACAGGTTTCAGGCTCCTGTACCTTCTGCCCGATGGTAGTGGAGAGATGAGTGCGCGGTCAGGATGGTGTGGGTCCTTGATGATGTTGGTTGCCTTTTTGAGGTCCAGGATAGAAAGGTCAGTGTGGGAATGGGAGGGGGGTTAAAGTGTTTAGCAACTGGGAGATCAGGTAGGTTTAGGCTGACTGAGCGGAGGCGTTCAGCAAAACAATCGCCGAGCCTGCACTTGGTCTCACCGATATATAGGAGTCCACACCTAGAAAAACAGATACAGTGGATGAGGTTGGAGGATGTACAAGTGAACCTCTACCTCACCAGAAAAGACATTTTATCTCTGTTTGCTTTGTTGTTACCTTCTCCTACCTAACAATGAACTATCTACATTTTCCTTAATCTCCGCCCCCTTTGATGTGTCGTTCTCACACCTTACACTTCCTTATCTCTGTATCTCCCTCTCCCCTGACTCTGAAGAAGGGTCACGACCCAAAACGTTGCCCATTCCTTCTCTCCAGCGATGCTGCCTCACCCGCTGAGTTGCTCCAGCAGTTTGTGTCTGCCTTCGATTTAAACCAGCGTCTGCAGTTCTTCCTTACACAAAGTTTTCAGGTACCTGGTTTTCATTATTTCGCTGATTTACCAAAATTACTTTCAGAGGAGAAGGCTGCGGAATATCTCATGGAGGAGCTGGAAGTTTCTGGCAGCAATTTCTGAATTTCTCCAGTTAGCTTAACGTGCATTCACAAGAGTTGCTGACAGCCTTGCTGCCATTACAATCATTATGTCTCAGCCACTTAGTTTCAAGGGGCTACCTCCAACTATCAGTCTCCAGAATAGTACAGCACCAAGTTATCCCGCCACCCTGTTCTCCTCAAACCAAAATGTTCTCATTAAAACCAAAAGAATATGTTCAGGATACCAGTCTAATTTACTAGATTCTGATTAGTTGGTTGCCATATACTAGAGTGCAATTAAATTCCTTGTTCACATGAAGCTCACAGAGTAAACAATATAAACACAGTAATGATAATTACAACAACAAGTTCTAAACAGCAGAATGGTGCAAGATTGTCGTGTAATCTCAAGTTGTGCAAAGAAGTATTAAATTGCAATGTGTAAGAAGGAACTGCAGATGCTGGTTTAAACCGAAGATAGACACAAAATGCTGGGGTAACTCAACGGGACAGGCAGCATCTCTGGAGAGAAAGAATGGGTGACGTTTCGGGTCAAGACCCTTCTTCAGACTGAGCATAACGGAATAACCGAATGAGGTAGAGAAAAGAGGAAGAGTACATGGCAGTACCTCGGGGAAGGTGGTGTGAAACAGGTGATAGGTCCAGGTGTCTGAGTAGAGTAAGTAGCGGTTCTCCCTATATCCAGCCTTTCAAGCACTGTCAGAATCTCTCAAGTCTCAGTGAGATCTCCTCTCATTCATCCAAATTCCAGTGCCAATCTCAGCGAAGACAGGTGTCAAATAAAGCAGCGTCATTGCTCCAACATGTTTCTCAGTCTTTGCATTTATTTCATTTCATCTCCAACAAACATCTTGCAGGAGTAGAGCCAAGACGTAATAGGAAACCATTCAAGCTGCAGCGACCATCCTCAAGAATTATTGGCACCCGAATCTCAGTAGTCAAGTTGCAGAATGCAGACAATGTTTACAGTTAGAGATACTCACACAGGTCAAATTCCAAGCCATTGTGTGTTCACTTCCAGCAGTATAGGAGGACAGCGTAGGTGAAGGTCCTCTATGAACCCGTCTCTGCTGTACCACATTAATCCCCAACAATAAAGGTCCACGATGCTACCCTGGAAATGATGAACCATTCCCATATCGTGGGACCCACATGTCTGCAAAGACCAACATTAAGAATGTAATGTCAGAGGTTGGACAAACTTGGATTGTTTTCTCCAGAGCGGCAGAGTCTGAGGGGACTGTCTGTTTTCAAATACTCAGGCTACATTGGCATTTCCAATTCCCCAACTGCAATAACTATTTCACAATATATAGAATTTTGAAGGACAAACACAATGCATCTAGTGTTTCCAGGCAACGATAGTGGCGGCGCGGCTCTGGCTGCAGCGGCTCTCCGGCAGTCCTGTTTGTTTTGTGTTTTTTGGGTTGTTTATTTTCGTTTTGGTTAGTCTAGTTTTTGGTTTTTAGTTGTGTTTTGGGGGGGGGGGGTTGAAACGGGGCTTGCTGTCTCTCCCTGCGGGGGAATGCGACTTTTTTGTCGTATTCCCCTTCTCTGCCTCCGTCTGCGCTGAGGCCTAATGGCGGAGCTGGCGACCTCGAGGCTCAGGAGGCAGAGCCCGCCAGGACTCGCACTGAGCTCGCTCCCGTGAGGACAGCCCGGCTCGGGGCTGGAACAGGGCTTTCGTGAGGGGCTGTGACGGCCGGCCCGAGGAAGGAACGGTGCTCCCGTCGGAGTAGCCGAGCTCGGGGAGGTACGGCGTTCCCAGCCTGAGGGAGGAGCGGCGCCCAGTCGGGGCGGCCCAGCCTGATGGGAGGAGCGGCGCCCGGATCGGGGCGGCCCAGCCTGAGGGAGTAGCGGCGCCCAGGTCCGGGGCGGCCCAGCCTGAGGGATGAGCGGCGCCCAGTCGGTGCGGCCGCAGCCTGATGGAGGAGCGGCGCCCGGTTTCCGTTGCGGCCGCCCAGCCTGATGGAGGAGCGGTGCCCGTCGGGGCGGCCCATCCTTAGTGATTCGCGGTGCCCGGTCGGGGCGGCCTGGCGCGAGATGGAGGATCGGCGCCCGGTCGGGGCGGACCAGCCCGAGGGAGGAGCGGCGGCCTGGCGCGAGGCTGAGACGGTGGCAGTACTCACGTGAGGGCGATCCGGCTCGGGCTGGAACGATGCTCCGGGGGCTGGGACGGCAGTTCTGGTGGCGGTGGCCTGAGACCGGGGGTTCGGCCGCGGGCCAGCGGCTGCGTCAGCAGGTCTGGTGAGCAGCAGCTTCGACTACCCCGGGCCGCGGTGTTTGAGCCGCAGGACAGGTTTTAACATCGCCCGGGGGGTATCGCCTCAGCGCAGAAGGAGAAGAGGTGGGAAGAGACTGCAGCCCTAAGACTTTTGCCTCCATCACAGTGAGGAGATGTTGGGTGGACTCACTGTGGTGGATGTTAATATGTGTTTATTGTTGTTTTTTATTGTATTGTATTATATGTATGACTGCTTAAATTTCGTTCAGACTTCGGTCTGGATGACAATAAAAGGCTATTCTATTCTATTCTAACTACTTGTAGTAATCTGGGATGCAGATTATCAAAACCTGGGGATTTCCTCTTTTTTAATCCCATCATTTTTTCCTGCAATATTTAGTTTTACAAATATCAAGGACTTTTAATTCCTCCTCCTTATTAGTTCAGTTTTCTTTACTTTAGAGACACAGTGCAGAAACAGGCCCTTTGCCCACCGAGTCCGAGCCGACCAGTGATCCACACATATTAACATTATCCTACACACACTAGGGACATTTTTTACACTTACCAAGCCAATCAACCTACAAACCTGTGCGGCTTTGGAGTGTGGGAGGAAACGGAAGATCTTGGAGAAAACCCAGGCGGTCACAGGGAGAACGTACAAACTCCGTACAGACAGCACCCGTAGTCGGGATCGAACCCAGGTCTGCAGTGCTGCAAGCGCTGTAAGGCAGCAACTATATCGATGTGCCACTGTCTTTGTTTGCTAGCCTTTCTGTGAAATCCGCCTCCATAATTAAAGAACCATATTATTTGTTTAATTACTCTGCTATCTTCTCACTCCTAGTATAAACTCTCCCATCGCTGTGTGTCGGAGACTTATGTCTTCACTACTTTTGTCTTCACTAACATTTTTCTTTATCTCCAACTGAATGAGGTTTACAGTCTTTTATGTCCTTTGCAAGTTTATTCTCATGGTCCAGTTTGCAAAGCATATATCCATGTAGATATTTTCCATATGGATTTTCGCTATCATTCCTCCTTCCAAAGTGTGCTTTACAGGCAGTAAAACTGTAGATTACTATTGCACAATCTCTCCTAGACAATCTCTTCCAGTATTTCTTTGAATTATTTTTAAATAATATAATGGGAATACCTCGATTTAAAAATGATGAATTTTTCGTTTCAACCCAGTAAAACTAGGCTGCAGCCTCTTTGTTTTATGTGTTTGAGAGTTGGCGTCAGTGTCCTTTTAAGTACGAGTTTACAAAGGAAGTTTATTTATGAAACAGAATGTTCAAGCCAAATTGGTGGAGATCACTATGAACGTGCTGGAGTCAGCAGTTAAGCCTGACTGCTCTATGTGGGTGGTCTGCCAGTCCAAACCACCCTGATCTTCCTGTGCACAGTGAATGACCCTGTCTTATTAATCTCCATGTCCTTACGACTTGTCTATTTGGTGCAGTTCCTGCCCTAGCCCCCCCAACCCCCCCCCCCCCCATCCTCCCAAAACATACAGACATACAACCCAGACCCAGAAACACACGCAGCTCTCAACCCAGTTCCTTTCATTTTCAACTGTGTGGCTTTTGGCTTCGCTGACCACCAGGATAACACAGAAAACATACTTTGTTCATTCTTTCACATTTCTCTGGGCAGATTCCAGCGGAGTCACATCAAAACAAATACATCAAAACATAAAGTAAATTAAAGGGAAACGGTAGTCCTTTAAATCACTCACAATCCCGACGCTTGTTAAATTGAATAAATTGATGCACAAAGTTTTTCAGTTATCATTTTTACAAAAATATTTCTTGACAAATAAGTTGCTGGTTTAAGGCAGATTGAGAAAAGGCATTTACGTGGGACTCCTTATCACAGCGATGCTAAGGCATGGGTTTTCCTTTGTGGTAGAGTCTGCGTTGGGACGTCTGTTGCTACTATAACCTTCGTTTATTATTCAGGGCTGATAATATTCTAATATTTAGGGTGAGTTCCTAGCATTCGAGTCCAATTCAGATTCCATTGGCCAGATCAATTTTAGAAGGGGTGGGAATACATCTGCTTCAATACTTAACTTTGCATTGGTGCCTGGATTCTGAAACATATTTGAGAGCCAAGTGATCCCAATTATTTGTAGGAAGGAACTGCAGATGCAAGTTTACACTGAAGATAGACACAAAATGCTGGAGTAACTCAGCGGGCCCAGAGATGCTGCCTGACCTGCCGAGTTACTCCAGCATTTTGTGTCTATCTTTGGTGCTCCCCACACCACTTTAACTGTTTCCATGGGGCTGCAGAGAGATACCACAAGGCAGCTCTATGGTTATTTATCAACTCAGACCCATAGAGCTACACAGCACAAAATTAGGCCCTTCAGCCCAACTTATCGATGCCGATTAAGTTTCTGAACCGAGCTAGTCCCACTTCTTAAGGGGTTGGACAGGCTAGATGCAGGAAGATTATTCCCGATGTTGGGGAAGTCCAGAACTAGGGGTCACAGTTTAAGGATAAGAGGGAAGTCTTTTAGGACCGAGATGAGAAAATCATTTTTTACAGAGTGGTGAATCTGTGGAATTCTCTGCCACAGAAGGTAGTTGAGGCCAGTTCATTGGCTATATTTAAGAGGGAGTTAGATGTGGCCCTTGTGGCTAAAGGGATCAGGGGGTATGGAGAGAAGGCAGGGATGGGATACTGAGTTGAATGATCAGCCATGATCATATCAATTGGCGGTGCAGGCTCGAAGGGCCGAATGGCCTACTCCTGCACCTATTTTCTATGTTTCCCTACACCTGGCCCATATCCCTCCAAACATTTTCATATACCTTTCAAAGTGTTTTTTAAATATGTATTTCATAATTGTACTGGCCTTTGCCAGTTCTTTCGGCAGCATGTTCTATATACCCACTTTGAAAAAGTTACAATTTAGGTGGTTTTGAAATATTTCCCCTCTCACTTTAAACCTATGCTGCCTAGTTTTGACACTGCTACCCCAAAGACTGTGGCTGGTTTACTTTATCTATTCCCCGCATGATTATATACCTCTGTAAGGTCACCACTCAGCCTCCTGCATTCCAGAGAAAAACAGACCCTGTCTATCCTGCCTCACCTTTAGCTCAAATACGATAGACCTAATAACATCATAGTAAACCTTTCTTTGCACCATTTCCAGTTGATACCTGTAACACAGTTGATAATATTGGCCAAATAAGTATGTCACAAAATGGAGGATCTCTGCATTTGCAAAGTCTGCTTGTCATCTTTCTGTAAAAAGCTGCAAAGTCATGAGGCTCATGGCTCCAGGGTATCTGGACCCTGGGAGGAAGCTAAGCACAGGGTGATGTCCACATGTCCCCTCAATTTGTTAATATGTATGAGGGTTTTGCAGAAAGAGCTGAGCTTGGTTGTAAATGCATGATCAGGATTGGTTATAGAATGGGGTGTTGTAAAAGTATTGTTAATTATGTTGCCGAGTCTTTGCACTGTTATGTTGTGATTGGTCAAAGCATGGAGCCTTGGTTGAATTGTTTATGTTACCTGGGGAAATGTTTCTTTACTTTGGTCAACTGTCTTCCGACTGGAACCTTCTGTGGAAACAATGTAATGGGGTATTTTGTGATTGGGTTAGGGAGCTGTCAATAAATGTATTATATGATCTTTAATTGTGATTGGCTTCCCCTCCCCCCCTCCTACCCGCCCCATGTATTTTGCGCCACAGGTCCGATACAGTATAAAAGAGGGGACACCAAATGGATCGAGGTTGATCTTCTGGAGGTGCACTTGGGACTGTGTTGACCGTCTGTCTGGAGGTGTCTATTCGCACGAGGCTGAAGGGCTTGGACGAGTAGAGACAAGGACCAGACCCTCGGTGTTGGTTAGGTATCGTATAGGAAGTTTGTTTGTGATTGAGAATAAAGAGTTTAGTTGATCCGAGTGCTTGACTCAAGTGTTTTACTGAACTAGACTAACGGGGTAAGCTTTAGGAACATAATTACACAGTGACCAGAGTTGTACACAGTACTCCAAATGTGGCCTTTCCAAAGTCTTGCAAAGCTGTAACATGATATCCAATTCCTGTACTCATGACCCTAACCAACGAATGCAAGCATGCCAAACACCTTCTTCACTATCTTTGCATTTATCTGAATTAAATTCCATCTGCCATTCCTCAGGCTATTGATCAAGATCTAGTTATAATTATAGAAAAGCTCTTTCACTGATTTTGGTGTTATCTGTAAACTTACTAACCACGTTACCTGCATTCGCATCCAATTTATTAATATAAATAACAAACAACAGTGGACCCAGCACTGATACCTGTAAACCTCTACCATCTACTTCCGTTTCTTACTTTCTTATTTAGTTTCCAATTGACTAACCTTCCAGACTATCCTACAGTATGGTACCAAGTCAAAGGCCTTGCTAAAGCCTATTTGGACCATCTCTACCATACTGCCCTCATCAATTTTATTGCTCATTTCTTCAAACTCAATTTGGCAAGACACGATTTCACATGTGGTCATGCTAACTATCCCTAATCAGTCATCTTTCCACATGCTCGTAGAGTGTATTTCTCTGAACCTTCTCCAATAACTTACCCACCACTGATTTAAGGCTCCTCAGGGTTATCCTTGCAGCCTTTCCTACACAGAAGCACAGCATTACCCAACCTCCAGCCTTCTGGCATCTCACACGTGATTATCAATGATACTTATTTTCTGCCAGGGTCCCCACAATTTCTTCCCCAGCTTTGCACAACATTCTAGGATAATCAAGTCCCAGGGATTTATCTACCTTTGTGTGTTTCCAAACATAATTTCCTAGAGATCCCTAGCATTCATGTTTTTCCCCACAGTAAAAACAGAGAAGACATGTTAATTTAACACCTCACCCATCTTTTGTGGCCACATATATACGGCTTTGTTGATTTTGTTGATTTGTTAATTCTTCTCTCCTGCCATTTCTCTTTTGCATTGTTATACTTGAAGAATCTCATCATGTTCGCCTTTGCCTAATCTGCCCAAACTTTTTCACGTCCCTTTTCCATTCTTCTGACGTCACTCTTAAGTGTACTCCTGTACACCCCCTATACTCCTCCAAGGATTCACTTGATCCCAGCTGCCACTGTCTGACAGATGCCTCCTTCATATTCTTGACCAAAGCCTCATTATCTCTTACCATCCAAGGCTACCTTCTCCAACCAGCCTTACACTTCACTCTAACAGTATTATGCTGGCCCTGAACTCTTGTTATCTCATGTTTAAAGGCCCCCTCAGTATTAGACATCCTTTTATCTGAAAATAGCCTTCCCCAGTGAACTTCTGAAAGTTCAAATCCAAACCATAAAAATTGGCTTTGCCCAGTTTAGGACTTCAACTTTTGGACAGTCGTATCATTTCCCATAACTATTTAAAAACAAGTAGTATGTGGACACAAAATGCTGCAGTAACTCAGCGGGACAGGCAACATCCCTGGAGAGAAGGAATGGGTGACGTTTCGGGTCGAGACCCTTCTTCAGACTGAGGAAGGCAGGCCAAGTGACTGAAGTGCTAGTGCGAGAAGCACTTTAAGAAAAGTGAACATAATTCTACTTCTTTTAATGTGTAAGAAAGAACTGCAGATGCTGGTTTAAATCGAAGGTAGGCACAAAATGCTGGAGTAACTCAGCGGGACAGGCAACTTCTCTGGAGAGAAGAAATGGATGACGTTTCTGAAGACCAGACACCAGGCATTCATGTCCGAAGTTAAAGAGGTCTACAAGAAGTCCAGATACGACCTTGGTAAGGCCATCAAAAAGGCCAAAAAGGGACTTTTGTTCCAAGCTGGAGGATGAGACGGATGTTCGGCAACTGTGGCAGGGCTTGAATGCCATTACCTCCTACAAGGCAAAATCAGGAGGCAGCTCAAATGTCAGCGATGCATCACTCCCTGACGAGCTCAATGTGTTCTACGCACGCTTTGATAGGGAGAACACTGATGTGCCTTCCCGAGCCCCCATTCACTGTGAAGGTATTTCGGTCACAGTCACAGAGGTCGACGTCAGAAAATCCTTCAGAGGGATGAACCCTCGGAAAGCGCCTGGACCTGATGGTATACCCGGTCGTGTTCTGAAAACCTGTGCGGACCAGCTGGCTGGAATTTTTATGGACATTTTCAACCTCTCACTTCTGAGGTTCCCACCTGCTTTAAAAGGGCATCAATAATACCGGTGCCCAAGAAGAGCAAGGTGACGTGCCTCAATGACTATCGACCAGTGGCACTAACGTCTGTGGTGATGAAATGCTTTGAGAGGCTGATCATGGCGCAAATCAACTCATACCTCAACAAAAACCTGGACCCACTGCAGTTCGCTTACTGCCACAACAGATCAACGGTGGATAGGATCTCGCTGGCTCTCCACTCCGCTGTGGACCACAAAAACTCATATGTCAGGCTGTTATTCATTGACTACAGCTCGGCATTTAATACAATCATCCCCTCTCAGAACTGGGTCTCTGCACATTCCTCTGTTATTGGATCCTCGACTTCCTCATTCACAGACCACAGTCTGTTCGTATTGGTGGAAATGTGTCAGCCTCGATAACAATCAGCACGGGAGCACCTCAAGGCCGCGTGCTCAGCCCCCTGCTGAACTCACTCTATGCTCATGACTGAGTAGCCGGTCATAGTGCAAACTCCATCATCAAGTTCGCCGACGACACCACTGTTGTGGGACGTATCACTGATGGAGACGAGTCAGAGTATAGAAATTAGATCGACTGACTGACCAAATGGTGCCAGCACAATAACCTGGCTCTCAACACCAGCAAAACCAAGGAACTGATTGTGGACTTTGGAAGGGGTAGGATGGGGACCCACAGTCCCGTTTATATCAACGGGTGGAAAGGGTCAAGAGCTTCAAATTCCTGGGCGTGCAGAAGATCTCTCCTGGTCCCAGAACACTGATGCAATTATAAAGAAAGCACATCAGCGCCTCTACTTCATGAGAAGATTACGGAGAGTCGGTATGTCAAGGAGGACTCTCTCGAACTTCTACAGGTACACAGTAGAGAGCTTGCTGACCAGTTGCATCGTGGCTTGGTTCGGCAACATGTGCGCCCAGGAGCGGAAAAGACTGCAAAAAGTTGTAAACACTGCACAGTCCATCATCGGCTCTGACTTCCCTACCATCGAAGGGATCTACCACAGTCGCTGCCTCAAAAAGGCTGGCAGCATCATCAAGGACCCACACCATCCTGGCCACAGACTCATCTCTCCGCTGCCTTCAGGTGGAAGGTACAGGAGCCTGAAATCTGCAACATCCAGGTTCAGGAACAGCTACTTCCCCACAGCAATCAGGCTATTAAACTCAACTCAAACAAAAATCTGAACTTTAATAGCCTATTGCACTTTATATGCTTATTTATGTGTGTATATATATATATATATTCGATGGTATATGGACACACTGATCCGTTCTGTATGTATTTATGCCTACAATATTCTGTTGTGCTGAAGCAAAGCAAGAATTTTATTGTCCTCCTCACTTACGTCCATCTCCATGTCCATCTCTCCTGTAGCATCCTGGGACATTGAGCGACCTGTCTGTTCCTCCCTCGGTCACATTTCTGTAATAGCACTAATATCTTTATCCTATGTTCCTATCCATGCCATGAGTACTATAGTAGATGAGAAAGATAATCAGCACATTGCAACAATAGCAGTATAGACTTCCCCTTTCAGTTCTCCTTTATGCTAATCATTTTACAATCGATTTTAATTTCATTTCTCCATTCAACCCATTTTGGCATCTCCTGAAAATGGACAATTTTTTCCTCCAAATTATTTCACATTTATTTATTTATAAACTAAAACTAGCCAGAGTTCTAGACCAAACTTAAAAATAGGGAGATTCCTACCGTCCATCTTATAAGATTTCGGGTAAAGATAAATCATTTAAATCTCATGGGAATCTCGGTCTTTTGGCTGCAATTACAAATACACATAACTGGCCAGACTTAGTTAGCACAGCCAATGTGAAATAGTTCTCATGACTTGGTATGCTTTGTATCATGCTTTTGTTGAGAAATTAAGCAAAGTCAGGATTTTGCATCTGGCGTCTTATCTACTTGTGATAAGAAAGTCTTGACATTTTGATGGCTTGATCATGAAGCAGGAAGTGTTAGATGATCAAAAAGGAAGAAATACAAACTTAAAAAATTGAAAATCCAAAACAAATAAAAGACTGAAAACTTCTAACACATCAATTGGCAAATGCAAACACTATAAATCATCACTTATTTCACATATTGTCTTGCAAATTTACTCACCCATCAATTTTGCCAAATGGGTGCCCAGTTCCATGATTTGCCAGCTCTAAACTGAAGTGGGATAAAGTAAGACAATAAAAATGGTTGAGCAGATGAAATCCTCAATAAAGGTTAATGCAACGCTATTAATTATTTCAGTCTGCTAGACAACCTATATATGCCCTGTGATGTCTTTGCAGGTCACCTCAACCAAGAATCTGTCTTTGACATAGCATCATTGACAGAATCCCACAACACACTATCAACTATAACCTTGGTGGTACTCCAGTCCAGCAAGAAATAGGAACACCCAACAGATGGAAAGCAAAACCTCTGGAGCAGAATTACAAAAACATGGTGGAGAAGTATTTTTGGCACCAATTCATGACCTCATCCCTCTTTGGATAAGTGAAGAACATGCTGTAAATCTCATAATTAATCATCTGCAAGGAAGGAGATATTCACTTATGTACAGAGTATGTACAGAGGAGCCTCCCTGTAGTCTGCCACACGGAAAGTCCTTCTAGGCATAATTCTCAACTGCCCACTCCAGAGATTAAAGATCTCCAGAATCAATGGAAAATTCATCTGTCAAGAGATACAATGGTCTTGAGCTTCAGTGCATTGGAAATTGAAGAACAATGTATGACGTTGCACAAACCACCGGATGTGTTGTTACTTGTCCACACAAAAAACGTTCTACTCCCTTGTCGAAGACAATGAAGAATCCATCTCAAAGTTGGCAGCTTTCAAAACTTGTTAGCATTCTATAATGCAATGACACGCAAGCCATGATCCTGGTCAATACGTTCAAGGCCGATCCAATCCAAATGACACTTTAGATTAAGAAGGGCTGTGTCATTGCATCAATCCTCATCCCAGTATTCCTCAGTGCAATACTGCTTCTCATATTCATCTATGTCCCCTCTGAGTGGAGCTACTCTACGGGATGAATGTTTGGAGGCGAGAGGGGAAAAATATAAAAACCATGCGAGGTGCACCTTTTTCCAAACAGTGCGTATAGAGGACGAACTGCCAGAGGTCCCTAAGCAATTGGGTCCTCGATTTCCTCACTGGTAGACCACAATCAGTACAAATTGGCAACAATATTTCCCCCATAATAATCATCAGCACAGGAGCACAACAGGGCCATGTACTTAGTTCCCTGCTCCACGCACTCTATACCCACGACTGCGTAGTTAGTTATGCAATCTATAAATTTGCTGACGTCACCATCGTTGTTGGATGAACAATGAGTAAAGATGTCAGAGTCTAGAAGGGAGATTGAAAATCTTATTGAATGGTCGAACGACAATCTTTCTCTCAACATCGGCAAGGACAAAGAGCTAATTTTTAACTTTGGTAGGGGAAAGCCGAAGAAAAGAAAAACCTGTCTTCATCGATGGGGTGGCGGTGGAGAAAGGCAATCAGTTCCTTGGCATGCATATCTCTGTTTTAGGCTCAGCACTTTGATGCAATCATAAAGAAGAATGAGTAGAATTTATATGTTGACCAATATTCTTGAACTCCCACAGGTGTACAATAGAGAACATATTGCTCAGGAATGAAGGAAATTACAAAAAGTGGCAGACAATGCCCAGACAACCATGGGCACTGACCTTCCCACTATAGTAGAGATCTGTAGAGGCACTGCCTTAAAAAGAGAGTCAGCATAAATAACCCGCACCACCCTGGCCACGCTCTCATTTCACTCCTACCTTCAGGAAGAATTCTGAAAACCGTGACCACCAGGTTCAAGAATAGCTTCTTCCCAACAACATCAGTATCTTGAATATTACACATTACTACTTATGAACTGTTTTGGGTTGTTCTAGTCTAAGGGCAATGAGCTTTTTTGCACTGGTGGTGTGGCTAATAATATATTCATTTTGTATTCTATTTTATTTATGTATATTACACGATGTGCTGCTGCAAATAAGAATTCCATTGTTCCATTGTCAGTTCACATGAAAATTAAACACTCTTGACACTTGAGAAAAGGGTAGAGGTGGGTACAACATTTAAACGGTGCTTGGACAGATACATGGATAGGAAATATTTAGAGGGACATGGGCCTAGCACTGACAAGCGGGACTAGCAAGGATGGGCAACATGGTCAGCATGGACAAGTTGGACCGAAGGGCCTGTATCCATGCTGTAAAACTCTGACTCTCAGCACCAAAATCTCAAACCCTGCAACAAATTCAGGTACTACTGAGTGGCAGCAATCCCATTCCTCCTGTATGCTTTGAAACATGATCAAAGGTTGGCATTGATAAAGTACCATCAATGCTGCATCAGCATAACTTTCCAAATCCAATGATTGTATAAGTGAACTAATCTCTACCAGGTCAAACATCCCCATCTTCAAGGCTATGATCACATTCAATTATCTCCAGCATGTAGGTTATCATCGGACTCCTGAAACAAGCACATCTCATGGAGCTCTGTTGTAGCAAAGGAAGACGTAGAAAATGCTTCAAGGAGTTCTCAAAGCTTCCATGAAAAAAACGTCCCTTTCCAATTCATTAGTATCTTTGTCCCTTGGTTACTCAATATTCATCCTGTGATTTTTATTTTAAAAAAATTATATGCGAACAATCTTCTTCAGTACATCTTATTGCATCTTAGAGTCAATCTATGCAACAACAAAGAGGAATAATGAAGGTGTTAAGCCTACAAGAAACTGAAGCAGTACCATGGAATTTACTCAGGCACATATTCACAATAATACATGGAATGCAGGAGATGCCAAACAACAGCATCCAGTACCAAGACAAAAAATCCACACACAATCCCAAGAGCAAACTTTTCAATGTTACATTTAAGTCTGCTTTTATGCCCATTGGCTAAACTGAATACGTAATCGTTATCAAATCTTCGATGCTGTAAGATGTGTCAGGAATATGTATCCCAGTTTTGTATCCTCAGGATCATGGTCATTGTTAATAATATAACATATTATGCAATACGCAAATCAAAATCAACGTTAAAGTTGAAGTGAAAATATTACAGTGGCACATTAGCTGACGTTCTTCCAAGTTGTATCTAAATTGCAAGGTGGATGTTTCGATTTCTCTAGTTAATAACACCAATATATCCTATGGGAGAGTTTGATTCTGCCAATGGGTACTAAAGAATAAAATATTGCATTTCTCACTATAAGCAGAAAATTCATCCTCAATTTTCATGTGTATGTTGGCTTATGTTTTCAATCCCTTATATTACCTACAATATCAAAACTCGTACATAATAGTCATACTCTTATCATAGACACCTGGTTAAACTGCCATTATAACTGAAGCTTTTCTTTCAAACAACATCAGAAATCTAAGACTGAAGAAGAGTTCTCGACCCGAAACGTCACCCATTCCTTCTCTCCAGTCTGAAGAAGGGTTTCGGCCCGAAACGTCGCCTATTTCCTTCGCTCCATAGATGCTGCTGCACCCGCTGAGTTTCTCCAGCAATTTTGTGTACCTGCTGCCTGACCTGCTGAGTTACTCCAGCATTTTGTGTCTAACTTCGGAACATCTGCAGTTTCTTCCCACACAATGTTCCTACACTTATTGTGTACTTTATCTGAAACTTTATAAATGCACTATTACATTTATTAGTACACAATCGGAATCCTTTGATTAGATAATTATTGGTCACTCATGAGTGTAAAATACAAAACCATGAGATTCTTTCAGCCTTGAGGAATATAATGGTAATCAAGCTTTGTAAAGTTTTGATATACACATTCTCAGTAAATTGTACTGGTGTGACCTAGTGCCTTCAACTCCCGTAACAGAATTATACTCGAACCAGACTAGCATAAATGTTTTTGCAATGATTCTGTAAATATGTTAAAAATAAAAGCAAACACAAAGATGTTAACAGATCTTTCTTTTATTGGGTTAAATACAGACATTTTGAAGCAACCCTATGGGTTCCTTCAAGAACCTGCACTGTCGGCATTTGGAATGAGCAATAGGTTGGGATCTTGGAGGCTTCTTTAAGAGGCAGATATTTACTGCATCACCAGCCTATTTAAATAAATATCACATCTGAATCCATATGGCTGTCTGTGCGAGATTAAACAAATTATAACATGGATAAATATACGCCAGATATGGAAACTCCATCACCGAATCATCACTCACTTTCACACCTGAATGTTAAAAAAAACTGACAGATTTAACAGCTAAGTCTCTGTGTTGGACTGTCCAAGTTCATATGGTGGCATTTTTTAATGTTCAAAGTTTAGTGCTACTCAGTAAACATGGCCCACTGACTCTTGATTGGGAATTAAGAAATTGGAAAACATACAGTGGTAGAGAAGTATAATTTTGGTGTTGGGAAGAGAAAGTCCCTGTACAACTGTGTGCTAAATATATCCCTCTTCGTTCAGTACTGACCAACAAAGTTTGTGGAGAAGTCTAAAGCTCTAATGCCCATAAATTTAGCAATTTCGTTCAGTTTAGCACCCTGAAAAGTCTCTCCCAATTTGCTTCCTAATGATTTTTATAGAGTCAACATTTTGTTGTTGTTCATGGTAGCATTTTCTAGTTAGCGAAAGTTAGATCACTGATTCCCTCTTCGACTTCTATCAATGCCAAATGGCATTTTGAAATTGTCACCTGATAGATCAGACAATGCAAAGGTCAATTTTCTTCTTCTCAGTATTTGGTTTGCTTCTGTCCAGTGCCTTCTTGGGTTAGATCAGATGAAAACCTTGTCCCATCATTCATTCGCCATCAATTTACATTAAATATGACCGGTCACTTCATTTCTAATGATGTTCCTTCAGGACCAATTTATATTCATCAGAAATATATGAATCAAAAAACACAATTATTACTTAAGTCTGAGAACCTCCTACGTGCCAACCATCTTCGTAAAAATTTAAATAAGCGAAGTCTCAAATATTTCTTTAACTTCGAGCATGCTGAGTTGTTATGTGAAGTTATATGACTTTTTAAACTCTGATCATCTAGAATATAAATTAAAATTTTGAACAGTAGAAATTAGCTTGCATAGGAGCAGAGCCAATTCAAACCCAATGCTCATTCCTTTGTAAGATTTAACTTGTCTCCCAACAGTCCATGTCCAGTGTCCAGATGAACAGCAAATTGAAGAAGGGTCTCGACCCGAAACGTCACCCATTCCAGAATATCAGCAGTATCATCATATCTCCATCAAGCCATCGTTGCCCACAATTATTACATTCACATGTTTGGCTGTAAGAACAGAAAAACAAAGTATGAAATAAAAAGTTAAAGAAATATATTTGCAGTGCTTACAATAACTACTACAAAATTAAATATACTTGAAATTTCACCTTTGCAGTTACAAATTGAAAACATGGAATGAAAGAATGTGCTTTTAATTCCAAGCCTTTACAAAGTAAGCAATGCATTTACTAAGCATGCTTTACATCAAATCATGCTACGTTGCTGAAAGCCGTCAATGCAATAAACTGTTAAGTGAAGATCAGTTACTAATGGGTGATGAATGTTGCGCATCAGATTGAAGGTCGCCTTAAAAAGGCTGCACACCTTTCCTTTTCGAGATGTAACAATTGATCGGGGGCTTCCTTTGAGTTTCCTTTTCAATGTAGTTAACCGTAAGGAGCAATTAAGAAAATGCAGTTGATATAGTTTATATGGACTTTGATAAGCTGGCACATAGTTAAGCTCATCAGTAAGGCAAGTTTGTGGAATAAAAGGGGCCATAGCTGCATGGATAGAACTTTGACTAAAATAACAGGAAACGGTAGTAGTGCAAGGTGCTTATCAAACTGGAGGGAAGTATACAGCAAAATTTCCACAGTACTAGGGCCATTTTCTTTCTTTATTATGTATCACTGACTCGGATTTAAATACAACAGGCACAAGTTCCAAACTTGGAAGAATATCCTAAATATCAAGGAAATACAGGTAGATTGGATTAGAGATTGTTGGAAGGTGAAATTTAATGCTGAAAATTGTTACATTTTGGTAGGAAGAATGAGGATCTCCCCTCTATCTCCTCTCTACTCCACAGCTATCTCCCCTCTACTCCATCTGTCTGAAGAATAGTCCTGACCAAAAACATCATCTGCCCATTTCCTTCCGCAGATATTGCCTGACTTGCTGAGTTATCCCTGTAGTTTGCTGTTAGCTCAAGATTTCAGCATCTGCAGTCTCATGTTCTCCTCTTACCATCTCTCTTGCACCCTCCCTACTACCTTCACTGGTTTCCATAGATTGGTGTCTAGAATTGGGTACCATATTTCGGCTGTAGTCTAACTGATGTTTCAATAAGGTTCAGCTTAATCTGCCTGCTTTACGCAGCAATGCCTCTATTTAAGAAACCCAGGAACCTCTCTGCTTTACAATTATTAAACTGTTCTTTCCATGCTTCCTGACACTTTGAAAGACATACATTTGTAGAATGTGTGACTCTATTCTAGCACACCCTTCAGAACAATGCCATTTAATCTACACCGTTTCTCCAAAATACATACCTCAGCACCTCTGTATTAAATTCTATGTTCTTTGTTTGTCAGTTCAACCAGTCTATGTTCTCTTGCAGTCTGGTTCTATCCTCACTGTTTAGCACACCTCCAACTTTTGAGTTATCTCCAAATTGCAAACTTAATTCTGCAGACTCAAGCCTTTAATAAAACTCAATATCCTAATCAATAATTTATATCAATTACAATATTTTAATTCATTGGTTATTCTACTAAAACATAGCCAAGAAAATTAAATTAAGGTACAAAGCAGTAAAAAGGCTCATGTCCAGCCATGGGGATAGCATGGTCCTGAACTTGAATTCTGCTTCAGGATTTCACTATACATCAATCTTCATGAGCTATTAAAATAGATAACAAAAATACTTCATTTGTCATTTTCACGAAGAAATTATTTTAAAATCCAGAGAATTTACTGAGATGGTGAAAGATAGGTTAAATCACCTCTATGGGGCTTGTTAGGAATTAGTGATTCCAACTTAAAAACTAAAATAAACACTATTCCAGTCAAGAAACTCTGTCATCCTCTAGCAACATCTTACAAAAGATGTTCCCTGATTGATTATGAGGCAATGTAATTATGTTTTAAAGTGCAAATTAGTCATTAGTTATTGGAGAAACTATTTGTGAGATCCACCCAATTCAAGCTCTGAGTAACTTTAGTTAAGAATAGTTACGGGTTAACTGGAGGAGGAAGTGTTTATGGTATGCAGTGGCTTAATCGTTAAAGGAATTTAAAATTTCAACTACATATTGACACCTTCGGCTTTAAAATATAGGACTGAATATTTTTGTTGGCCTGCAGAGATCTGTACTTCCTGAACGTACAAGCATTTGAACAATAAACTGGGTCTTTGCAAAGGCAAGAAAAATTGCACATGTATATATATATATATATATTTTAAAAAAGTGATAAAACTACTTCCCTTAAGAAATTCTATTTATGCAGACTTACTTTCCCACTGCCCAATGTATTGTAAATCATTAATAAAAAGAAAGAATACATTGCCTTACAAGAAAATCCCCGTGTAAAAGTCACTAAGTCAGCCTGAAATCCTGTTGTTTGAATCAGTAGAGGATAAAGGCCTTGGAGGTTTTTGCCAGAGAGGACACTGTTCCTGACAGATGTTAAGCTCATCTCATGATGGATCATGCTGGCTCAGGACAATGACCCTTTTGTACGAGATTCAAATGTCAGGACAACAGAGAGCTTACTGTAAAGCCAACTTCCCTTTATTTGGGGAGGAGAGGAAGCAAAATCTGCTTGTTAGCTCAAGGATAGATTGCTGCTGACTGTGATAACTTTTAGTGTAAAAGGTTAGTTCCTAGGCCAGGACCACCAAGAAGCTTATTGCCTTGGGGACTAAGGGCTATGGGTTATCTTACAAGATTAAACATATGATTGTTGATAACGGAATAAAATTAAAATGTTAATTTATCCATGCATGTTTTTCAAGTGGAAAAATAGAATCAGTAATACCATACAATATTGCTTTTAGCAAGAAGATTTTTTAAGGATGAAACACAGTATTATACTGTTATAGACTTCTAGTTTTGAAAAGAAAAACCTTTTATTAGTCTACTAGATATCCTCAGTGCTTACTTTGTTCAAAGTTAGGAAAGCAATCTGTTCCTGGCTTTTCAACTACTGTTGCTGTGCAATCTTCCAAGTCACATTCCAAAATCATATACGCTCTTGAAAGAATATCAGATTTTATAGAACTTTTTAAAAATGTTAGAACTCTCTCATTGTCATAGAGTCATACAGCATGGAAATAAGCCCTTCAGCCCAACTTGCCCACGCCAACCAATATGCCCCATCTACATTAGTTCTTGGCCCACAACCCTCTACACTTACGTTATTCACCACCAAAAAAAATGTTGAGACTTTAAACTTGATGATTTTATAATGGTCAAGAATGAGAGAGAGAACGAGACACTTTTTTAATAGTCACACCCATTGCAACCTGGTATCTCTTATTTCCTATTTCTCTCCTTTTCCTAAGGTTGAGAGTACAGATCAATGCAAGATGGTAGCCCACTCTACCAAATCAACTACATTTAATATTTGAACATAGTAGGCAAAGCACCTTCTAAAATGTATATACTCAGTTCACACTAAGTTAGTTTCTACTTTTAAAAATAACCACGTAATCAGTTTCTCTGATGTTGATTTTGAGATGGATGCTGCTCAGATTAAGGAAAATAACCCAGCAACGCATTTCTACCAATATTGGCCTCATGAAGCAGCACAGTGACACTGCTGGTAGAGCTGCTGCCTCACAGCGTCAGAGACGGTGGAATTTACCTATCGAAGGCATTTACCAGAATCACTGCCTTAAAAAAGCAACCAGTATAATCAGAGACCCGCACCACCCTGCCATCGGGAAGAAGGTACAGGAGCCTGAAAACTGTAATGTCCAAGTTCAGGAACAGCTTTTTCCCTACAGCCATTCGGCTTCTAAACACTACAACCTTCACACCTAACCTCTGGGGCTGCCTCTTTGGAATCTGCACATTCACCCCATGATCGCGTGGGTTTCCTCTGAGTGCTCCGGTTTCCCCCATAGATAGAATCATAGAGTGATATAGTGTGGAAACAGGCCTTTCGGCCCAACTTGCCCACACCAGCCAACATGTCCCAGCTACACTAGTCCCACCTGCCCCCATTTGGTCCATATCCCTCCAAACCTTTCCTATCCTGCTTAACTGCGTCTTAAACGTTGGGATAGTCCCAGCCTCAACTACCTCCTCTGGCAGCTTGTTCCATACACCCACCATCCTTTGTGTGAAAAAGTTACCCCTCAGATTCCTATTAAATCTTTTCCCCTTCACCTTAAACCTATGTCCTCTGGTCCTCGATTCACCTATTCTGGGCAAGAGACTCTGTGCATCTACCCAATCTATTCCTCTCATGAATGAGTGGGCTAACATATGATAAGCGTTTGATAGCACTCAGCCTCTATTTACTGGAGGTTAGAAGGTTGAGGGGGGACCTCATTGAAACGTACAGAATAATGAAAGGCATAGATAGAGTGGATGTGGAAAGGTTGTTTCCACTGGTGGGAGAGTCTAGGGCCAGAGGTCATAGCCTCAGAATTAAAGGGCGATCTTTTAAAAAGGTGAGGAGGAACTTCTTTAGTCAGAGGGTAGTTAATCTGTGGAACTCATTGCCATAGGGGGCTGTGGAGGTCAGATCAGTGGATATTTTTAAGGCAGAGATAGACCAGTTCTTGATTAGAATGGGTGTCAAGGGTTGTGGGGAGAAGGCAGGAAAATAGGATGAGGTGGCAGAGATCGGCCATGATTGAATGGCGGAGTACATTCGATGGGCCGAATGGCCTAATTCTACTCCTTTAACTTGTGAAATCTTCTCTCGAACCTTTCCAGCTTGACAACATATTTCCTATAACTGAACGCAATACTCTAAATGGGGTCTCACCAATGTTTTATACAACTGCAACATGATCTCCCAACTTCTATACTCTGACTGATGAAGGCCAATGTACCATAAGCCTTTTTGACTACCTTATCTACCTGCAACTCGACCTTCAAGGAACCATGCACCTGTACTCCTAGATCCCTCTGCTTTATAACACTCCCCAGAGCTCAACCATTCACTGTGTAGGTCCTGCCCATGTTAGACTTCCCAAAATGCAACATCTCACATTTCTCTGTACTAAATTCCAAGCCCACCTGGCCAATCGATCAAGATCCTGCTGCAAACATCTCAAAGAAGTATGGATTTGCGAGTTAATTGACCTCCATAAAATTGCCCCATAAAAAAAGCAGATGAGAGAATAGGATAATATAGATTTAGTGTGAACGGGCGATTGATGGTCAGGATGGATTTGGTGAGCCGAAGGACTTGTTGTCATGCTGTATCTCTAAACTAAATTCATCTATGGCTCATTACTTGTTCTAACCAGGGGAAAGGATACTGTAAAAGATAGCTTCCATGTTGAAAGTCATTGATTGGCTGCAAACGGGTGGCACAGTGGCGCAGCAGTAGAGTTGCTGCCTTAGCACCAGTCCTGACTACGGGTGTTGTCTGTACCTTCTCCCTGTGATCGTGTGGGTTTTCTCCAGGTGCTCCAGTTTCCTCCCACATTATAAAGACGTACAGGTTTGTAGGTTAATTGGCTTCACTGTAAATTGTAGATTATCCCTAGCGTGTGGGATAGTGCCAGTGTATGGGGTGGTCAGTGCGGACTCGGTGGGTCGAAAGGTCTGTTTCCGCGCTGTATCTCTAAAGTCTATTTCTAAAGTCTAAAGGCTGACCAGTATTTATTTTGGCTCATGTAGAAGCACTCTCACTTCTGAATCAGAAGGTTGTTGGTTCAAGAACCTCGCCATAGGTATGCAGATGAAAAGATTGCCATTGCAGCACAATACCATATATGAAACCGTGAGAGTAATAAATGCTGTTTTCGCTTAAAGCTTATCCTTTCTTCAAAAAATATCCACTGTAATATAAAAATGAGTAAGGGTTGTCTCAAACTTCAACTCTATATATACTATGAACAAGAGCAGATCTTGACCAATTTTGTTCAATAAATTGGGAGAAGCATTTAGCAATGGTATTTGAATTATTAAACCATGAAAGGCAGGTGTTTGGCTTAGAAATGAATGTTGCTTATTATTGCAATTGCCATGTGATTGATAGTCATAGCAACTTCCAAGTCAGCATTATCCGTATATCATTCATACTGAATGGCTTTAATGCTCTTGAAAGGGCTAATTAAGTATTTCAGCACAGTGGCACAGCTTGTAGAGCTGCTGCCTCACAGCTCCAATGAACCAGCTTTGATACTGACCTCAGGTGATGTCTTGGAGCAGTTTTCTTCTTATGGGTTTCCTCTGTCTAATAGGAATGTGGGGAGGTCACAGGGGAAAAATATAGGAGCTGGGTTTCCTCTGAGCTGGCAAGACTTAATGAGCAGAAATGACCAGCTTGGCTCTCATAAAGACATATATAAATACAAGCAAAGAGACAACTATGACATCTTATGTCGAGGAATTTTGTGCAACGTTTCAGGGTAATGGAACGGGCAGATCAGCAGAGTTCATGAGCATTCAACTGATGCATGATGTTTCTGTCTGCAAAGTTAGTTGATCCATCTTGTGCTACTTCTTTCACCAGGAATCAAGAATAAAATAATGGATTCCTGCAGAAATTGTGCAAAATGGTACTTGACAGTGTCGTTTTGTTGTCCAAAGGACCTGTTGCGTGTGTGTGTGTGTGCGAGCGTGCGTGTGTGCGCGCGCTTGTATGCGTGTCTATGTGGTGGCACATATAGCACATTACAAGGATGCTGGAGAAATTTCTGCAGCAAACTGTAATAATTCCTGAAGTCTATTCTGATCCTTTTAAGAGCCAAATATAGTGGTCCAAAGGAGATTCAAATTGCTCAAATAGACATTAAAGGGAATGATCTTTTTACTGGTGAAAACAACTGGATGGTCCTCCGGTGCTTTGACAACTGCATGAGTATCGTGCCTTTCAGAAACAGTTTAACCTTGCTGTTGCTGCCCATACCTAACTTGATGATTGGCATCCACGGAAAGGGCACTGATAGGTATGTTTGGTCCTGACATGTATGTTTGGGTTGCACCATAGACTGGAGGATGAAGAGTTGTCATGATATTAACACTGGCAACATGTAGCTACCTGTGCAGGAAGCAGCAGGCAATATTCCACAAGGTTGAAGGAGTTAGCACTTGCAGAGGCACAGCAATAACATGCAACTCCTCAGCAAAACATCCAAGCTCAGTCAGCCTATCCACAAGCCGCATCTCATATCCATTGTATTTTAATCCCATGTAACAAACTGAGTGATAAGGCTGCTGTTATTATTGCTCGTTGCCTCTTTATCTCCATCACAGCATTTAAAATTATTTTTAAAAAGGCACAGTGCTGGAATAACTCAAAGGTCCAGGCAGCATCTCTCAAGGACATAGATAGGTGACGTTTCAGTTCGTCTTCAGATTGAGTTACTCCAGCACTTTGTGTATTTTTTTGTAAACTAGAAGCTGCAGTTCCTTGGTTTTACATTTAAAATAACCTTCATAAACTACAAGTGGTTGTTTGGGGACAAATGCTGCAAAGAAAACAAAAAAAATCAGATCAAAGTTCCTTGAATGCAGTATGAACATAAAAGCAATTGGATCCCTTTTAACTGAGTGCACATACCAATATGCTCCTTGAAAGCTACTTTCCATCTCTAGGAAACAATTCCTCTAAGTTTTAACATAAGTAGAAAATGCTGGAAACACTCAGTGTGCATCATGAGAAGAGAAACTGTTGGTTTCAGGCCGAAAACTCTGTCACAACTGCAATGTAGACAAAAGAAGCTTGTTAAGTCGCAGGAGGGGAAGGGGAGGGAATGCCTCTGAGAGAGTAAAACCAGGGTGACCATAAACCGAACACAAGGTTACCTAGTCAAATAACCTTCAACCTGAAACATTAACCCAGTTTCTCTTCCCACAGATGCTGATTGAGCTGCTGATTATTTCCAGCATTTTCTGTCTCTATTTTAGATTCCTAGTATCTGCAGTTTTATTGATTATTACCTCCTAGGATTTACTCAGGTGGTTAGAACACACAGCAGGCCCTTTCACCCACGATGTCTGTGCTGAGCACGAAGCAAATTTAATCTGCATATCTGCCTGCATGTGGTCTATATCCCTCCATTCCCCCATCTGTTGGTGTGTCTGGCTAAAAGCATATTAAACAATGCTATCCACCACTTCCCCTGGCAGCACATTCCAGCCACTCTGTGTTTAGTTTAGATAAGAGATACAGCGTTGATACGGGCCCTTCAGCCCAGAGTCCGCACCGACCAGCTATTACACATTCACTATTGCTACCCTACACACAAGGGGCAGTATCTGGGTTAATGTTTCAGGCTTCAATTAGCCTACAAACGTGTATGTCTTTGGAACCTCTGTGTAAAAAGATAACTTTCCACTTACCCCCTCTCATCTTAAACCTATGAAATTTGACATTTCCACCCTGGGAAAACGACTTCCTATCTACCCTGTCAATGCTTCTCATGATTTTATAAATTTCTCTCAAGTCGCCTCTTAGCCTCAGGCGCTCCAGAGGAGATAATCCAAGTGTGCACAGTTTCTCCTTGTACTCTAATCCAGGAACACTCTGTTCAACCTCTTCTGCACCCTCTCCAAAGGATCCACAACTTTCCTGTAATGCGGCAACTGGAACCACACACTATACTCCAAATGTGGCTTCACCAGTTACATAAAACTGCAACATAACATCCTGGTATTTATACTCCGTACCCTGATGGATGAAGGCAAGCATGCCGTGCGACTTCTTTACCATCCCATCTACTTGTGTTGCCAATTTCAGGGAGCTGTGGACTCGCACCCCAAATCCTTCTATACACCAATGCTCACAATAGACTTTAATTTTTAGGATCAGAGTGCCATGAGGGATCTTATCAAAAGCTTTACTGTCCAATCCTCTTTAATCATCTTTGTCTCTTCCTTAAAATACTCAATCTTCGCCCTCGATGCAATGCTGACTTTCCCTGATAAGTCAATGGTTGAAGAAGGGTCCTGACCCAAAATGTCAGATGTCCATTTCTTTCTTTAGAATTGCTGATTGACCCAAAGTTCCTCCAGCAGTTTATTTTTTGGTTCATGATTGCAGCATCTGCAGTCTCGTGTCTCCAAGTCTATGTTATTTCAGGTGTAAGTAGATCTTGTCACGAAGATTCTTCTCCAATATTTTGCCTACCACTGATGCAATGCTCACCATCCTATAATTATTGGTTTGTCTCCACTGGCTTCCTTAAACAGAGGAAGTATGTTGGCTATTCTCCAGTCCTCTGGGAGTTCACCCATTGCTAAAAACGATACAAAGATCTCTGGCTAGGACCCAACAAGTCCCTCTCTTGTCTCTCTCAATAATCTGATTAAGTGTCAACGTTAAAAATGCTACGGTCCCAAAATATTAATCTGCATGTATTTTTGTCATAAAAACCGGAACTAATAACACAAAAATACTGATCAGTTTTATTATCCTTTCTACTATTTCTTGCATGTGATCTCCACTTGGGAAACTACTAAGAGAACAGCAAGCCTCAAAGACGTTCCTTCAGACCTAGAAATGTGCAAAAGCAACATGAAACTGAGTTTTTATCCCTTCACCTTGTCTTGCTCTGAAATCCAACTATAGCACAAAGCCTGCCTATTGTTATTTTTAGATTTCCACCCAATTAAAGCTTTAGCCATTTGGGCCCTAATGTGCAAGCAACATGAAAATATTCTGTTTAAATACTGGCCAATTTCTTGAAATAATAATACTCCCATTTTAACAGGAAATATGCTGTCCTGAAGAGAAAGTAATAAATTAATATTTTGGCTTCTGAATGATGTATGCCACTCACATTCAATACCAGACTACAGAACCAATGATCATGGTAATTTTACTGCCAGGTTTTCAGTTCTCATCATGTCATGACAGTTGTTTATTTTCCTACAGACTACAAGGTTTCTTTTCCCTTTCAACCCCTCCCCAAAAAGCAAAGAGTATGCTACTCAAAGCGTGTAAATAATCTGTGGTTTTGTTGGAGTTTCTGTTATGCTGGGCCATAACATACCTAAAGAAGGGAAACGATTAATATGGTGTCAGTGTACTAGGTTGGTCAAAGTTCTCTGGTTAGATTAGTTTAGGGGGTCAGTACAAATTCCATAGAACTTGTACATTTCTAGGATCTAGAAATTGATCTAGAAACATAGAAAATAGGTGCAGGAATAGGCCATTCGGCCCTTCGAGCCTGCACCGCCATTCAATATGACCATGGCTGATCATCCAACTCAGTATCCTGTACCTGCCTTCTCTCCATACCCCCTGATCCCTTTAGCCACAAGGGCCACATCTAACTCCCTCTTAAATATAGCCAATGAACTGGCTTCAACTACCTTCTGTGGCAGAGAATTCCAGAGATTCACCACTCTCTGTGTGAAAAATGTTTTTCTCATCTCGGTCCTAAAAGATTTCCCCCTTATCCTTAAACTGTGACCCCTTGTTCTGGACTTCCCCATCATCGGGAACAATCTTCTTGCATCTAGCCTGTCCAACCCTTTAAGAATTTTGTAAGCTTCTATAAGATCCCCCCTCAATCTTCTAAATTCTAGCGAGTACAAGCTGAGTCTATCCAGTCTTTCTTCATATGAAAGTCCTGACATCCCAGGAATCAGTCTAGGATTACTCATCTTTCTCAGTATCTTGGATTGAAAACCAGAGTCAGCAAAATTGATCTGGGGAATGAAGAACTGCTTGACAATTCTTTTCTCCGGTGGCCTCACAGTCAGCACGTGTAGCATTTGGATCAGCTTCAAATCGTTCTCTTTAACATTTTAATAACGTTTTCACAAACAATTCTTTAAACACACACCTTAATGACCAGGATAATTTCACCTGCTAAAATTTCTGGTTTGTTTCCCAGAGTAGAGACATTCTCTTTCTCTTTAAAGTACTATGCAAAGAAACCACGAACAAGATGCATACAAAAAAGAAAAGTTTATGTTCCAGGACCGATAAAAGAATGTGATTGTGTTCATTCTGCCAGCTGTCAAATATATGTACTGTAAAACAAATATTTAATTGTTGCATGAAAAGTCACATTTACCGAAAGCCTTTGGTTATACTGCAATGTTTAACTCAAAAATCATGTTTGTAACAATCAAGCTCTAAATATTGATCCTAGATTATAACTATTTGTATAATAATTGCAACATTTTTCAATGAAAGGAAACAGCGTTTGTGCCATTTGCACCAATTATAGGCCATATAAATATATAGAAAAAGAGTCAATATTTTTGTTGTACTATTAAACATTGAATTGAGTGTATATATATATATATTCAGCAATTGGTAGAATGTCAAATCCCATTTTCTGCTAGCTAAATCTGGGATAGAATACATCATTAAAACATGTATTTTTGGTATTTAATTGACATGAAAGAAAGAAATTGCCAAGTGCATGTTCAATAAAGACAGTGCGTGGACACTGCAGACAAGTTCCATGTAAGCAAGACGAGCAATTTAAGCCTCACCACTTTAATATTAGTTTAAAACCTGATTAAAAGGCAGCACAGACAGCCGCTAGGTAACAAGTGTTCATTTAAATCTCTTCCCTGTCTGGGAGACCCGACCTTTTCCCTGTCGGGTCTCCGTTGTCGTTGGGGCCTAGCACTGTGGAGCGGCCTCCAACCTGAACGACCCGGGGGCTCGGGAGACTGCGGAGCTGCGGACTACTCACCATCGTGGGGCTGGCCGGCCTCGGAACGTGGAGAGCGGTGGTGACTCGCTGCTGCGACTCGACTCCTGGGGCCCGGAGGCTCCAGCAACGCAGCCGCAGGTCCGGTGGACTGGGACATCGGGAGCTCGCGGGTCCGGGGGGAGAGAGAGACCGCTTCCCGGAGCTCCCGCAACGCGACTTCACCAGCCCGGTTGGAACGACCCGGAGCGGGGACGTACATCGCCCGGCACGGCTTCATGGCCGTGGGACATTACAGCGCCCGCCAGGGGCTCCAACTTCGAGACTTTTAGACCGGGAGCGGGGCCGTAAATCGCCCGGCACGGCCTAAAATGGCCGTGGGACTTATCATCGCCCGCCTGGGGCTTGGACATCGGGAGAGACATGGAGAACAGGGGAGAGAAAATACTTTGCCTTCCATCACAGTGGGTTCACTGTGATGGATGTTTGTGTGAACTAAATTGTGTGTATGTCTAGGAATTGTCTTTGTTTGTATGGCTGTGGAAACAGAATTTCGTTTGAGCCTCACTGAGGCTCAAATGACAATAAAATTGTATTGTATTGTATTGATGCATATACAAATCTATATGTATATATGACAAATCTGAGCAAGGCCATTTGAAATAAAAAATATTGCAAATGCCAACACTGCATATTTCATAGGGGATCCATTCTACACGATACTTTCATTTCCAGATTAACTCAAATTATTAATTAATAAAAACAAACTGAAATTATAGATTACAATAACTTAATTGCAACAGTAATTGCTGCTTTAACTCAAGAAAAAAAAAATAATACCACTAAAACCTAAATGGAAGTAGAACGCAGAATTTAAAGGAAATGTGAGCAAAAGAGAGGCTTGGATGTCATAATGAGTTATAATGGTATAATGCTACTGTAGTTACATAATTGAAGATATGAAACAACTGTGCAATCCTTGCAGCCAGTTTACTGGAGCATTGGGGGAGCTAGGAAATGCATCAACCTATTGTTGCTCAGGGAAAGGCACAGTGGTGAAAAATAATTAAAATGCTTGAACAATAGGTTTTCAGTTAATGCTTCATCAATGTAATTCTATACATTTTCTACTCAGAAGTAATTAGTGAATATTAATAACATTTCTTACACTTAGCTTCAACACGCTGTCCACTTCCCAAGAGACAATCCTTGAGATCAGCTCCTTTTTCAATGACTGCTTTACTGCAAATAACACTGCCTTGTATGCAGCACCTGGAAAATAGAACAAATTGCCATAATTTTCACTTTTGTACATTTGCATACAATTGCAATCCAATATACTGTGTTTTCCATATTAAACTGTTTGGAAAAGTGCCGACCAAGGCACAATAAGAGAAATAGACGCTTTAAACTGGCAGAAATAATCCTGCCATTTTTATGCACCCTCAGTTTGGATTGTGTCCTTGCTAGGAGATGTTAGGCATGGGATATCTTTCAGGAGTTAGGGAATGGGGTAGCAGCGCGTTAATACAAATGAGATGCTGTCTTCAATCTACAAGGAGAGCTGCATGAATATACAGCATTGTCTGCAGAGAGCCATCTCTCAATGCAGTGGTAAAAGGCTGCTTTGGGTGTCTGGATTTCCAACAAAGGTGTTTCAATATGCAGAGGTCCTGCTGTCAGCTGAGATGTGCTTCCATTGTAAATATGCTATTTCTACAGCCATTATGTCTAATCACAGAACATTACGGTAAACAGGATTTGAGACTTTTGAAACTGTATTTAATCACTTGCTGTTATCGTTGTCCTTAACGAATATAAAACCTCAGCATGCATTTAAGTTCAGAAGATTTTCTCTAGACTTTCTTCACAGAATAGATTCTCCAGAATGCCTGCTTGTGTTGAATAAAGATCTTTTACATCCAGCAGCTTCAGTCAGTCACTCAGCAGTCCGCATCCAAAATGATGAATTATTCTTCTCTTTCATAATGATGGTTTAAGTTTCTATTTCAGCTATCATATTTTCATTAAACATTTACTTAAAATTGAAGAATTAAGCCAGAAATGCACGTTCTTTCATTTCAGATTCTATCCGATTTGCTGAGTACTGGCTGTATTTTCTGATTATTTTGTATCCATCACGAATTACTCATTTAAAAAAAGTGTTATATTCAAGATTCAAGAGAGTTTATTGTCATGTGTCCCAGATAGGACAATGATATTCTTGCTTTGCTTCAGCACAACAGAATATTGCAGACATAAATAAATACAGAATAGATCAGTGAGTTCATATACCATTGAAGTGTTATATGTCATTATTCCAATGAATTAATTTCCTTCCATTGATAAATCTATAAACGTTCATATATGTATCATAGTCTATGAATAAAATGCACATAACTATATAACTAAAAGTCTCATCATGACCACTTCCTGTCAGCTCTGTATATAGTTTTTAGAAAAAAGGTTCCATATATCGCTATGATTTTTGGCTATCAACTAACAGACCTCCTCCGCTGAGGTAGCTCCGAGGATTTTTCCGATCGATGAAAAAAAAAAAGTTATGAATGTTTAAAAAATCTTGAGATCAGCTGAGCGGTCCTCTCGCCTGCCAATCACCATGATGAAGGTAACACCCCTTCTGGGGGGGGGGGTCAGTAGTATAAAGCCCAAATTGTATGAAATTGTATTTGAATTTGGTGGCCTGCACTCTGCTTGAAATGGTTTGAAATTGCATTGAGTCGTGAGTCAGTGAACTGCCAGCCGTGAATTAGTGAACTGCCAACCCACCAGCCCTGAGTGACTGAGCTGCCAGCCCACCAGCCCTGAATGAGCTGCCAGCCCACCAGCCCCGAATGAGTGAGCTGCCAGCCCAACAGGCCCGAGTGACTGAGCTGCCAGCCCACCAGGCCTGAGTGACTGAGCTGCCAGCCCAAGAATTCATTCAGCCCACATGTCCATACTAGCCCTCAGGAAACCAGTCCTTTCGGCCCACAACACCCATACTACCGCTCCAAAAAGCCCAATGGCCACCAATATTGGAATTGGTGGAGAGGTGGAATATTGCATTGGGGGACCAGCTCTCCCGTGTGAACATGGGACCCAATGTGTCCAACTTAGTCTAGTGACATTTATTGAGCTTAATAAAATCCTTAACAAACCTTCATTTAAAGTAATTGCTTATAATATATATATTGTGTGTGTGTGTATGGTTTAAAGATGTACCCAACACATATACATACATATACACATACACACATATGTGAACTGCCAACCCATATGTGTGTGTGTGTTGGGTACATCTTTAAAACATTAAAAGTAGGGGGTGCCACCATTATCCATTATGCTAGTCTAAAATCGTAATGCTCCTTTATGTTGCAACCATGCTGCCACAATCCAAAAAGGGTGGGTCCTTCATAATGAGATTATGGTTGGCTTTTGTGAAATTAGGCACGAGTTAAAATGGGTGCCAGCACACCAATCTTGGTCTCAACATCAGTAAGACCAAGGAGCTGATTGTTGACTTTAGAAGAGGCAGGCTGAGGACCCACGAACTTCAAGTTTCTGGGCATGTAGATCTTTGAAGATCTGTCCTGGACCCAGCACATTGATTCAATCACAAAGAAAGCCCATCAATGCCTCTACTTCCGTAGAAGAATGCGGAGATTCAATGTCGTAAGTACTCTCTTGAACCTCTACAGGTGTAGGGTAGAGAGAATATTGATTGGTTGATTCACAGCCTGGTTTGGCAACTCAAACGCCCAGGAACGAAGGAGATTACAATAAATAGTGGACGTTACCTGGTCCATAACAAGTATTAACCTGCCCACTTTCAAAGGGATCTATCTACAGGAGGTGCTGCCTCAAAAAGGCAGCCACATCCTGACTATGGATGCTGTCGGTACGGAGTTTGTACGCTCTCTCTGTGACCACGTGGGTTTTCTCTGGGTGCTCCAGTTTCTTCCCACACGCCAAAGTCGTACAGATTTGTAGATTAATTGGTTTTGGTAAAAATTGTAAATTGTCCCTAGTGTGTAGGATAGTGTTGATGTATGGGGTAATTGTTGGTTGGCAGGATGAAGGCCCGGTTTCCGCACTATATCTCTAAAGTTTAAAGTAAAGTCTAATAATTTAATTGTCACGTACCAAAACAGAACAATTAAACCCTCTTGACTCTTTGTATTCTTTAGCGAAACACAAACACATAAAAATACACAGAAAATCAAAATAAACATTCGGGCAAGTGACTAAATGTTTGGGCAAATGGCTACATTTAAAGAGATTTTTGATGAAAAAATGACAGACGAGAGGCTGATCAAATTGCTGGGTAGAGAGATAAATAGGTGACATCAATAAGTGTAGAAGTCATTGATGGACGTAGCTTCTGGCCTACATGAAGATAACGTGCCAACTTGCAAAGCAGAACCATATGCATTTTAAACTACTAAAGTATCATGCTAGACATAAATGCTTTAAGTCAGGTCAATTAAATAGTTAATGTTTGGAGGGATATACATTAATATATATGTCCTGAAAAAATACTGGCACCCAATCGATATGTGCACACTATCAGGCTGCATTACGCACAACACCTTCACCCAGAAATACCCAGCAGATAACCCATCTTGCTTCCTCCTGCAAAACCATCTGATTGGCGCTAGTCTACACTCATTCCAATTCACTTCAAACAATATCCAGAAGAAATGTGAGAGTGACTCAAGGCAGCATTTAACTAAAAGCGGTATCCAGGTGCACTGATAAAAGCAATGTCTATGAGGATAAAAGGAAATAATTTGATATAATTCACCATAAGCCTTAACTTTTTACTTGATGCACAACAGCGCGTCCCAAACCTGATACCTCCACTTCGATAGACACATGGGAACACCTGCTCTACCAGCACCCTTCTAAAACGCACATGTCTCTGATATGGTAATTTATTGCTTGTACATCTTTGTTGAAGGATCAAAATTCTGGAAGTTCCTATCCCACTGCTCAGTGTAGCATGTTTACCAGAAGAACTGCAGTAGTTCAAGGTTGCAACTCATCACCAACTTCTCAACAAATATGGTTGGGAAATAAATATTGGCCATAGACCATAAGACATAGGAGCAGAATTAGGCCATTCGATCCATTGAGTCTGCTCTGTCATTTATCATGGCTGATCTATTTTTCCTTCTCAACCCTATTCTCCTGTCATCTCCCTGTAACTTGAGACGCTTTAGCAGTTGGACCCAGATTTTTTTTTAAGTGAATAATTTAAAAAAAATCAATGAACATCTGAATGTCAAGTTAACACAGTGCAGATTACCGAGATTTACGGCAGGATCTTGACCAGCTGGGTATGTGGACATAAGGAGTGGCAAATGTAGTTTAATTCAAATCAGTATGAGGTGTAGCTTTTTGAGGTCAAACTAGAACTAGTAGGACTAAGTAGGACCATCACAGAGAGTAATAGGGCCCTGAGGGGTGTTCCAGTGCAGTTCTCTGAAAATTGTGTCACGGGTGAAGGCTGCTTTTGGCAAGTTGGCCTTCATTAATAAGGGCAGTGAGCATAGCAGTTAGGACATTGTGTTGCAGGTGTAACAAGACATTAGCGAGGCTGCATTTGGAATCTTGTGTTCCATTTTGGTTATACAACTGTAGTGAAAATGCCATTACACTGGAAGAGTGCACAAAAGATTTACGAGGATGATGCAGAATTCGAGGGATTGAGTTAAAGAGAGTGGTTTGACAGGCAGGATATTTCTACTTTGAGCGTAGGAGACTGGGGGGTAATGTTACATGGGTGCATAATATCATGAGGGGCATAGGTAGGTGAATGGACAGTTTCTTATCCCTGGGGCATCAAGAATTAGAGGGCATTACTTTAAGGTGAGAAGTCTGAAACATTTAATGGGAACCTGAGGGACAGATTCTTCACACAAAAGATATTACGTGTTGGGAACTAGCTGCCAGAGGAAGTGATAGAGGTAGGTACAATTACAACATTTAAAGGACATTTGGACAGGTACATTGAATTGAAAAGTTTAGAGGATATGGGTCAAACAATGGCAAAAGGAGCTAGCGTAGATAGGCATCTTGGTTGTCATGGAATGGATGGGCCAAAGGGTCTGATTCCATGCTGTATGCTTCTGTGAATCAAGTCGAATTTATTGGCATGTGCACAAGTACGGTGAGGATCAGGTACAATGAAACCTGCTTACAGCAGCATCACAGGCACATAGATCCAGTCAAACACACCAACACACAAATTATAAATTACACATAAATACTTCACAAATGAATAATGAATAATGAACATGGAGATCAGAGACTTTTAGTTCCTATATGAAAACCAGTGTTCCAAAACTGGATGTACTTCCAATTGTCACAAGATAATCTGACACGGTTCAAATTCATTTCTGCATCTAATGTGCCTGCGAAGATGCAGCAAGAAAGAATTTAATTGTTCCAATTCGTATCCAGTGCATATGATAAATAAACACTCTGAGTCTTGAATTAATCAAGCATGCCACATCCATTTAAAAAAAGAGCAAAAGCAACTCAACCTATTATCACCCAACGTGTCTACAGCATATTAGTGATGAAGATACTGTTGAGAATGATGTTGAGGAGCATTTGTATCGTTTCAAGTTCGACACAACCCTGATTGGACTGATCCAGGATGGGGAGGAATCTGCCTACAGACAGGAAGTGACACAGCTGCCGTCCTGGTGCCATCACAACAACCTGGAGCTCAATGCTCTTAAGACAGTGGAATTGATTGTAGACTTTAGGAGAGCTCCCCCTCCCCTCACCCCACTCAAGATCAACAACACCACAGTCACATCTGTGGGGTCTTTTAAATTCCTGGGAACCATCATCTCCAAGGACCTTAAATGGAGGGCCACCATCGACTCCACAGTCAAAAAGGCACAATAGAGGATGTACTTCCTGCAGCAGCTGAGGATGCACAATTTGCCACAGGTAATGATGGTCCAATTCTATACAGCCATCGTAGAGTCTGTCCTCGCCTTCTCCATCATGGTCTGGTTTGGCTCAGCCACCAAGCACGACACCCGGAGGCTGCAGCGAATCGTCCGATCAGCTGAGAAGTTATTGGCTGCAACCTTCCCTCCATTGACGAACTGTACACTGCAAGGGCCAGGAAGCGAGCGGGTAAGATCATCTCTGACCCCTCTCACCCTGGAGACAAACTCTTTGACGCACTTTGCACAGGCAAACGTAAACAGCTTTTTTCCCCATGACTAGTAGCTCTACTCAATAACCAAAAATCTGTAGCCTCCTTTTGCTCTGGCATTTTATTTAATTCAAATGTTTAATCGATAATGTTTTATTATTAATGTTTAATGTTTTATGTGTCATTCCTAACTGTCACTGTATGTCATGTTGTCACTTGCAGGCGGAGCACCAAGGCAAATTCCTTGTATGTGAATACTTGGCCAATAAACTTATTCATTCATTCATTCATTCATTAACTAACCAGTGACCCATTTACAATAGTGCCATCTGGATTCCACCAAATACTCTCACCTCCAGAATGCTTTAAAATATTGGTTCAGGTGATCTTATAGTGTATAAAATAATGAGAGGCGTAGATTGGGAGGACGCACAGTGTCGCTTGCCCAGAGTTGGGGTATTGAGAACCAGAGGGCATAGGTTTAAGGAGCAGGGAGAAAGATTTTACAGGAATCCGAGGGATAACCTTTTCACAGAAAGGGTGGTAGGTGTATGGAACAAGCTGCCACAGGTGGTTGTTGAAGCAGGGACTATTGCAACATTTAAGAAACAATTAGACAGATACATGGATAGGACAGGTTTGGAGGGATATGGGCCAAACACAGGCAAGCGGGACTAGTGTTTATGGGACATGTTGATCGGTGTGGGCAAGTTGGGCCGAAAGGCCTGTTTCCACACTGTATGACTCTAGGTATGGGTATAAAAACCCATATTCGAAAGGTGGAATGGAAGCAATTATCCTCACCTTCAAGACATTGTTTAATTAGGTTGAAGACTGTATAGTTCTCACAAAACTGATGATTGGGTAGTAAAGAGGCCAGTTCTCTGGAACTCTCTGCCACAGAGGGTAGTCAAGGCCAGTTCATTGGCTATATTTAAGAGGGAGTTAGATGTGGCCCTTGTGGCTAAAGGGATCAGAGGGTATGGAGAGAAGGCAGGTACGGGATACTGAGTTGGATGATCAGCCATGATCATCTTGAATGGCGGTGCAGGCTCGAAGGGCCGAATGGCCTACTCCTGCACCTAATTTCTATGTTTCTATGTAAAGGGTTATTCCTTCAGTGTTTACCATAAATAAATGTTATTGTAGTTTATAGGACACTAAATAGTTCAGCCCGTGGACACAACACAGCAGTTGACAGAATAATAAGCAGAGTAAAAATAAGCAGAGGATTTTGTCAGCATATCATGCATACCCAAGCTGTTTGAAAGAACTTTCCAAGAGAGAAGCTGTGGTTGTTTTCCTTGGAGCAAAAGTTGAGAGGTGACTTAATCGAGGCACACAGGACAATGACTAGTTTTGATAGGATAGAGGGAAGCTGTTCCCATTACCAGATTGCTTAAAGGCAAATATTTAAAATGTTGCACAAAGGATCCAAGGAGAATGAGGATTTTTTTTCAAAGCAGGGGATAGGTAGATCTAGACGCCGATGATTAATTCAATTTCTGCCACCATTACAAACTGGGTTTAAGAGAGAAACTGGTTAGACACTTGAAGGACAATTATTTGCAGGGTTTATAGTATTAGAATGGTGGACTGAATGGTTTAGGATTGATTAGGAGGTCCAGAACAAGGGGTCACAGTTTAACGATAAGGGGGAAATCTTTTAGGACCGAGATGAGAAAAACATTTTTCACACAGGGAGTGGTGAATCTGTGGAATTCTCTACCACAGAAGGTAGTTGAGGCCAGTTCATTGGCTATATTTAAGAGGGAGTTAGATGTGGCCGTTGTGGCTAAAAGTATCAGTGGGTATGGAGAGAAGGCAGGTACAGGATACCGAGTTGGATGATCAGCCATGATCATATTGAATGGCGGTGCAGGCTTGAAGGGCCGAATGGCCTACTCCTGCACCTATTTTATATGTTTCTGTGATTACCTTGGTGCCAACAGAGGGTTTGGGGGGTTTATCTTGTGTTGTAAAGGTTTTACAATTCCATAATTAGTCACTCTTTCCCTTTAGCCATCTCAATAAATGGTACATTTCCAATCCTGCATGGTTTAATTTTCTTTGGCTCTACTGCATTATTTCACAATTTCCATAAATTTCACCTACCATCAATTAGTCAGGGAAGGAGAACCTCTTCCTGACTTTATCACTTTGTCATTTAAGCATGAAGTCATAAACAATCCAAGGCAGCTGGCAGGTATGTTTTAGGTTTGCTCATTAAAGCTGGCAAGTGTCTTTATTAATTTAGTGGTTAGCTGAATCATTAAATACACAAAGATGAGGAGTATAATGATAGTTTGTTTATACGGTGATTACCCTTTGTGCAGAATGGTGAGGTGCATATTCAACATTAAAGGATTTTTAAAAAATCCTGTAGATACTGGAAATGTGAAATAAAAATAGAACATACTAGAAAAACGCAGCGTCAGACAGCATCAGAAGAAGGATCAATGCTTTGGACCTGTTTTTCCAGCATTTTCTGATTTTATGTTGTGCACACCATGCTTTCAGAATAAAAATAGGAAGGGCAGCCAGATCACTTATTGTGGTCTCTTTAAGTGCAAGGATATCAAACAAGATGAGAGGCCAGTTAATCTGCTGGATGGAAGGAATTGGGTATGTGGGAGATGGAACACATCTTACCCCACAAGGCAAGGTTGGCTGGAGTGGGGAGCACTGGATGATGAGATATTAGGGCTCTGGGAATAGGCAGCTGGGAACAAACATATCCCTTGAGAAGTGGGAATATAAAGGTATCCAAGAGGAAAATCCAAGAGGGCAAATAAGAGGACATGAGAAAGCCTTAGCAGATAAGCTAAAGGAGAGTTGAGAGAAATCCTTCAAGGATGTTAAGGGCAAAAGAACAACGAGGGAGAGTATAGGATGAATAAGGTCATCTATGTATGGAGACATAGGATATATGCGAGGTACAAAACAAATATTTCTTGTTTGTCTTCACTTTGGAGAAAGACACGCATGCTACGTGACTTGGGGAAGTCAAGAGTAGCTGCATGAAGAAAGTCCACATTACAGAAGCTTAATTACATTAAAATGCATTAAGATAAATAAATCCCTGTGACTCAATCAAGTGTGTCCTAAGACAAAGTGGTAAGCTGAGGAAGGAATCGTGAGACCCCTGGCAGAGATATTTGCAGCATGAACAACTGCAGGTGACCTACTGAAAGTCTAGAGCTGGGAAATGTTATGCCTCTATTTAAGAATGGCTGCAAGTGTAAACCTGGGAATTACTGGCTGGTGAGCCATACATGATTATCGAGCGGGTTCTCACACGATAAACTTGCATTTGAAAGGACATGAACTAATTAGAGATAGTCAGCATGGAAATTATCTCACAAATTTGATTGTGTTTTTTTTTAAAGAGATGACCAAGAGTTTATTTTAGATAAATTAGAGGTGTTGCACTTTGGGAAGTCTAACCAGGGCAGGACCCTCACAGTAAATGGCAGGGCTCTGGGGAGTGGAAATTGCAGCCTTTTATTTTTATGATGATGTTATTAAAAATTCCGTTTTTCTCCGTTCCTGTAGCGAAACACTGGCCCTCACTGGCATAAAATTCCATTGATTTGTGTCCTCCGAAAACTCGTTCAAGTAACTCTAATATGAACTGAACCATAGAGCGTTAAAGTGACAATCTAGCAATGGGGCTGTTCCATCAGTAATTAATACTATTCTTGGTTAATTCTTGCATAAAATTCCAATGAGGAATTCCAACCGGATGCAACTAAATTTAAAGTAGCTCTTTCTTCCCAATAACCCTTTCTGGCATAATCCCTCCCTTCACCACCTCCAGTTTAAATTCCATTTGGAATATTTTGGAGGACCAAGAAACCAAGAACCAAGAGGATTGAACAGATAGGAATCACAAAAAAAGAATCATGGTATGTTTATTTGGAGTATTGAACACAATTAAAAAGTGCCACTGCTGCAACAAAACTAATGTTGACCTAGAATTGAACCAAGGGCTTTTTTCATCCACATAATTTAGATGCCCACTTGATTCTTGAGGAAGCTGTATTTTGAAGTTTGCTCTTAAAACCCTATCTGGAATGGTCTAACATTGCAGATTTAATTGACTCAGATTAAATTTATTTGACTTGACCCAAATCACCCGTCTTTAAATAATGTAATCACTGGATTATTATTTTTTTTATAATTCAAATTGTTTTAAAAAGCCACATATATTTTAAATATTCAAGATGTGTGTTCATGAAACTTGAAAATTTGTTATTTTTTTCTTTGCTCTTTACCAATAACCTGGAAGATAAATAATGAGTAGATTATAAGTCTCCAGTGTGAAGGAATGGAGCATGTGTAATGTGATGATCTGTAATGTAATGTCAGTGTTCTGCTAGAATTGTTTATTTACATGGAAGGCAAAGGAGCATATACTAGTAGTAATTAGAGTTTTTTGCCTGTTTAACTTACTTGGTGGTCCACTATTCTGAGGTCAATCATTGTGATCTCATATCAGAAGCTGGCACCTAAATGGCTGCGTCTTCCAATGAGCAATACTGCCAAAACAAACTCTTAAACTGATGCTGTTGCGGCAATGAGTTGATCAGCCTGTCCGTGACTGAGATAGGATAAATAATGACAGTATCTGTATACACAGATATTCTTACTCATCATTTTATGAGCGAGCGAGCTGTTTACAGGAAGCTAGCTGAAAGTTTTATGCCGTTTTAAAACAAAGTAAACCAAGTTTAGGGTTTATTTCAGGAAATTTGGAATCAATTACTAGCGAGTTTTCTAAACGATAGAGCAATGTTCAATTTTCCAATCTGAAGAATACCTAAAATTTTGGTAAGAAACGCTCTTAACCTGTGAATTTATCATTTAGTGCCATTATTTGTTTGCTACTATTGTTTCTTAATGTTAATTTCAATTATTTCCTTTTCTGACCCTTTCCCTGGGATGTCTTCACTTTAAGGGCACAAAGTGCTGGAGTAACTCAGAAGGTCAGGCAGCATCTCTGGTAAACATGGATAGCATGCTTTTCTAGTTGGGACCCATCTTCAGATTGATCATGGTGTGTGGGGGAGGGGGTGTGGGTGAAGGGTGAAGGGTGAATGAAAAGCTAGAAGAGAGAGGGCAGGTGAAAACAGGCAAGAGACATTTTTTGATCGGCAGTTGGTTGGAACAAAGACCAGAAATAAAAGCAGTGGCATACTCTTTTAAATTGGCCGCAGTTTACTTTAGTTTAGTTATACAGCATGGAAACAGGCCCTTTGGCCCACTGAGTCCGCACCGACCAGCGATCCCCACACACTAACTATCCTATACACATCAGTGACAATCTACGATTTTTTATCAAGCCAATTAACCTACAAACATGTACGTCGTTGGAGTGTGGGAGAAAACCAGAGCTCCCGGAAAAAAGCAATGTTGGTCACTGGGAGAATGTACAACCCTTCGACTATGATGAAGACTATCTACGACTACCTTTGACTACCCTCGATTACCTACGACTAACATGCCGACCTACTACGACTAAACCTAAGAGTAAAAAAAGTATTAATTTTTTCCATGGCGACTTTTGTTTACTCGCGGGCATTTTTCAACTTGTTGAAAAATACACCGTGACCTAGCTGAGGCCTCGAGTACATGGGGACTACTCTCAAGCATGAAGGAGAGTTACAAATACCTCCTACGACCTCGTGTCGACCATGCTGCGACCATGTCGAGGGAAAACCCGCCAGAACTCGCGGATTAGGTCGCCCAAGTGGGACAGCCCCTTTAGACTACACGGGCATTCATTTCTGCTGCAGCTGATGGTCCACAGAATTTCATGGACACCCTGCTTGATTTATTCTGAGTCTAACCTTTTCAGAGCAACAGCAGTGCCACAAGATGCTGCCACTGACAGCATTGAACTTTTATGAACTTTCACTCGAGTAGTGAACAAACTTTCAGAAAAATAAAAATGATTGAGAAATGAAAATGAAATCTACATCTCTTAAGCTAACAAAAGTACATAATTAAAAAAACTGCATGTTGATTACAACCATTCAAAATGTAATTTTACTTTTATATGAAAATAATCCGAATTGATTACAGACCTGAGCATTTTATAAACAAACATGCTAGTTCAAAGCTACAGCATACCTCCATGATCAAACACAGCCACCACGGAGATTACTAAGAATATTGTTAAGCAGACATCTAGGACTCTGAAAGTTGCACATTTGATTATTGATCTTCCTTCTAAACAGTAATTATGGCTGTGGGTGGGCTAGGGCAAAAGTTGTAATTATGATACTGAACTTCAGTACATTACAGGAAACTTCTTTGTGTGGTGTTGGCACTCACAGTGCAAAGTACTGTTTGGATAACAAATACTAATAACATCAATGACTGAACAACTTGCATTAGCTTAGAAAACAATTTTAAAAAGTGAAGCATTTCCTCCAAATTATTGAGTGATACATCTGGATAGAAATCAGGATAAACACCCCAAATGTGAAGTGTTTTTTTTATTGATATAAGCAAACTGTTAATTTGCTCACAACATCCAATCCAAACATTTGGGATTCCTCTCTTTAAGTGCATTCTTGGGAGATGTGGGTGAAGCTGATTTAATTGCCCACCCCAGATTTTACTGATATGGTTTTGTGAGTTTACATCTTGAATCTCTGTAGTCAGAAGAGTAAAATGCCCCTACAGTGTCAATACTACGCGTTCCAGAATTTTGGATCAGTGATAACAATGAAGCAGCAGCTCTACCTGCATTACACATTCCCAATCTTGTCTTTTTCACTTCCGGGGATCACTAGGTTGGGTGGTGCCATGGCATATATGCATCATCCCTGCATCTGCTCGAGCATGCCTCTCGTGTTTTTGACATCTCATTTTTCTAAACTCTTAGATAAAATAAGCCCAGTCTGCTTTATTTCTCCTCAAAGGACAATCCTCACCCCCCCCCTCCCCATCCCAGTGAATAATGGCTCATTGCTGTTATCATAACCATGTTCTTCCTTCGATAGGCACACCAATGATTATGCAATATTCCAGCAGCACATCTCACTGAGTCCCTATATCACTGCAGTAAGACTCCACTCATGTACTTAAAGCTCTTACAAAATAGACTGAAGTGTCATTTTCTTTGCTACATTTGCTTACTGACTGACCGTTGATTTGTGCACAAGGCCAACCAGATATCATTCCTTACCGAGACAATTTCTGCCTTTGTCAATATCTCGGAATAATTTGAGGTCCACTTTATGTTGATGTATCTGCTTCTTTTTTTAAGCAGCCTTTCAATTAATTGACAAGGGTCAGGTAACCATAATCTACTAAACTACACATCCCCGTCTTGCAACTTTGAGTTCCATATGCAAAGTTAAAGGGCTTTCTTAAAAAATATATTTTTGGCTGTGGTCAACTTTCCCAATCATTGATTACACGTTAACTACATTGCTTTCACAAGGTTAGCATGCAAACTATTCAGCAACAAGGTTAGTTTAATATTTTATTGTCTCAGACTCTCACAAACACACAAGCACGGGCGGGCACACAATATAGCAAATAATTGCCTAGCCACCACACAGGTACACTGCAGGGAAATTGAGAACAGAATAAGAAAGCCAGAATATGATACGGCAGAAAGTCACTACATCCATCTCTTCAGATGTGTAGATTTTTGATATTTTATTTTCATCCGCAAAGGCACATTCACTTGCTCAATTTTACTGAAAATAATTTTGGGGATAATGCAAGTTTGGAATTTCTATTTTTACACTTTAAATCTCTTTCCCAGACACACATAACCTTCCATAATGAGTTTGATCAAAACGAGTCACACTTCTTTTTAAAGTAAAAGATGCAATTTGGTTTGGAACAGTACAACAGTAATATAAAGAAATGGGAGATGGAAAAGCAAGTGCTATGCCAGAAGCTGTTTTTTTTTCTATTATTGCACTGGGCAAGTATACAAGATCTTCATTGCTGGTGGCCACATTACAACAGAAGCTTTTTACATGAGCAAGATCAGTTGTTTATCCGTTCGATGGCCAGAGCAACTGAAACAGAATGAATGCTTGAATAATTTCAAGCCATATTTTGAGAAACAGTGTTCCAGATAGCAGGCTTAAAGCACAACATTTTCGAAAGCAACTTTCCAACATATTAGTCACTCACCCCTCTTCAATTGTGACATTGTCCATGATCACTGAATTGGCAATTTTAACTTTCTCTTTGATTGTGCATGAGGCCCCAATGATTGACCGCTTGATAGAGGACTTCTCTGCTACTTCAGTCAAACTGCCAATCATGCAGTCAGCTCCAACCTTTGTGGAGGAAATATATATATAATGTTAAAGTGAAAATGCAAGGCAGGGTTACCACATAATACCAGGTTCTATAAAATAATATTTAAGCATTTAGTCATAGAGCCGTACAGTAATGAAATAGACTCTTAGGCCCAACTTGCCCATGCCGACCAAGGTGCTGCATCTACACTAGTCCCACCTGCCAACGTTTAGCTCATATCTCTCTAAACCTTTCCTATCCGTGTTCCTGTCCAAATGTCTTTTAAATGTAGTTACAGTTTCTGCCTCAACTACCTCCTCAGACAGCTCATTCCATATACCCAACTCCCGCTGTGTGGAAAAAGTTGTCCCTCAGATTACATTTCTCCCCTCTCATCTTAAACGCATGTCCTCCAGTTCTTGATTCCCCTACTTTGGGAAAAAGACTCTGAACAACTACCCTATCTATTCCCCTCATGATTTTATCCACCTTTACAGGATCACCTCTCATCCAAGGAATGCAGACCTAACCTGCCCAACCTCTCCCTAGAGCTCGGGCCTTCAAGTCCTGGCGAGATCCCCATAAGTCTTTTCTGCACATTTTCCAGCTTAACAATATCTCTCCTACAGCAGGGAGACCAAATCTGAATGCAATACTCAAACTGAACGCAATACTCCAACTGTGGCTTCATCAGAGCTTGTACAGCAGCAACATAACTTCTCGACCCAAGTCATTACCTATTCCTTTTCTCCAGCGATGCTGTCTGATCCACTGAGTTACTCCAGCTTTTTGTGTCTATCTTCGGTTTAAAGCAGCACCTGCAGTTCTTTCCTGCACATCCCATCTTCGATACTCAATATCTTGACCGACAACCAATGTGCCAAAACCTTCTTGACCACCCTATCTACCTCTGACGCCACTTTCAAGTACCTACACTCCTAGATCCCTCTGCTCTACAACACTTCTCAGAGCCCTGCCAATACCAGGGCAGCCCTATGTAGGTCATGTCCTGGTATTCTTCCCAAAATGCAACACTTCACATTTATCTGCATTAACCTCCTTTAACCATTCCTCTGCCCACTTGCCCAACTGATCAAGATTTGCAGTATTTTTTTGATAACCATCTTCGCTATCAACAATACCATCCATTTTAGCGTTATCTGCAAAGTTACTAATCACGCCTTATACATTCTCAGCGAAACATTGATATAAACCACAAACAGCAATGGGCCCAACATCGATCCCCGAAGCATGCCACTAGCCACAGGCTTCCAATCTGCAAAACAACCCTCCAACATCATTCTCTGTTTCCTTCTATGAAGCCAATTTTCTATCAGTTGGCTAGCTCTCCCTGGATCCCATGCGATCTAACCTTCCAGAGAGGCCTGCCTTATCAAATGCAACTGATTACTTATCTGGCCTTGTTTGCAGCTGAAGTTTCAAAGCTTATTCACATTCTGCATATGAGCAAATAAGCCAACTCAAGCCTATTTGTAATTGACATTGAAAATTCAGGCCTGAATATGAAAGATGCCACGTAAAATTATACAAAATGTACCGAAGCCGTAGTACAGAGATAAAGCAGGGAGGAAAACTTCCCAAACGGCAATAGTTAAAGTTGGCTTAAATGCGTCTGTGCATGAGTGTGGGAGAAAGAGCAAGAGAGAGGGAGAGAAAGAGAGAGGGACAGCTTACAAGATTTATTTTCTAAACATTTGGACAATGAAGTTAACAAAATAGTTTCTGTGCTATTGCAAACATATAAATGAGTATGCGTGCCCCCTTTGTAAAACAAAATCAAAATACTAATATTAACAAAAGTAGAACTATTAGATGAATGTTGTTCTTGACAAGTAACATATGAAATATCGTAAAATAGTACTGCACAATAATATGTTTCTTTCAAGTTCTTTCAAATGTTAGAAATACTATGAAATATTTAATTAAAATAATTTAAAGGAACAAATTGATGAGTTGTCTTACAATGAAAGAGGAGGTCTACCCGTAATTATAACCTACTGTACTCCTGTGTATCCCCTGCTGCTTCACTCTGTGTGTGGGCTGATGGGTTACTTACTTTAGTCAATGTTTGTTTTGTCCAGCTGAGCAATGCTTCTGGTGTTAAAGATACACAAAGCCCACCCAGGGTTTTGAAAAGCAGCCCATCCTCTCCATTTTATGTGGGATTAATGTAACTAGAACAGGAAGTTCCTGTTATAAGACTAGCTCCAAGTATTTTCCACACTTCAACATAATCATGCAAACAAATAAAATGGGGAAAAAAGTCACTGACGAAAAATGATTAGAACGGAAATGCTTCATAGATTAGTCATAGAGTGAAGCAGCGCAGAAATAAGACATCTGGCCTACCATGTCCATATCAAGTGTCCATCCATGCTAATCCCATATACTAGCACTTGGCTATAGCTGTTTATGCCTTTGTGATTCAAATGTACGTCCTTACAATTACTAAATGAAATGTGAATTTTCTGCCCTGACCACCTCCTCAGGCAGTGCCTTCTAAATTCCAACCACCCTCTAGGCAAAAACATTCTTCCTCAGACCTCTTCTGAACCTCCTACAACTTTGCCCTCTGGTTGAAGTAATGTCTGCTCGGGCCGACCCTATCTATGTCCCTTAATCATGTGTGCTTCGGTTAGATCACCACTTAGCCTCCAAGGGTCGAACAAAAACAATTCAATCACTCCTCTTTACTGAAACTCTCCACCCCAGGTAACACCCTGTTCCCCTGGTTTGCATCCTCTCCAGTGCAACCAAATCCTTCTTCTAGTGTGATGGCCAGAACAGTGCACAGTACTCCAGCTGCGGCTCAACCAATGTCTTATAAAGTTGTACCTAACATCCCTGCTCTCCTATCATTTGCACTAGCTATTGGAAAGTAAGTATCCCATATACTTTCTTAATCAGTCTCTATCTGTTTATTGGGCTTGCACACTGAGGTCACTCTATTTCTCAATTTGCCCTCGTGCTCTGCCATTCATTGTGTACATACTAGAATTTAATCCTGGTAAGTGTGAGGTGATGCATTTTAGCTCTCTTAAAATGCATCACCTTACACTTCTCAGGATGAAATACCATTTGCCACTGCTCTCCACACGTTAACAACTTACCAACATTGTCATGTTAGAGAGGAAAACAGACAAGACACAAAGTGCTGGAGTAACTCAGAGGGTCAGACAGCCTCTCTGCGGAACATGGATAGGTGAATTTCAGGTCCCAATCCGAAACGTCACCTATCCTATTCATGTTCCCCAGAGATGCTGCATGACCCACAGTTACTCCAGCACTTTGTGTGTTGTTTTGTAAACCACCACCTGCAGTTCCATGTTTCTACAAAACAAAATAAGAATTGTTTTAGAAAATCTTCAATACTCTATCCTTAATTTCCTGCTTTTGCATTACCAATAAATGAATAGAATGAATTCTTGCTATTTGGACATAAATTTTGGCAGAAACTATCTTCATGATTTTCCATTCATGAATTTTAATTGTTGGAAAATAATGGAAAGCATCAATTCACATTTTTGAGGTCCTTAGCTGAATGACTCTTTGTGCGTTTGCTTTGCTTTTTCAGATTAGATAATAATTGTGTTAAAACACAAAGAATTATGCTTCTAGCAACCTAGAGATAGTCTTTTTTTCTGTCTACAATATCATGAATCAAACAGAGGCAAGTATAGGCTTGCTACAGTCAGAGCCCTGGTAATCAATGGATTTTGAATAAATTGGGTAGAATAGAGCGGTCTGTGTTTAGTTAAAAGTCTCAAGATTTTCTGCCACATGCATTAGGCTTCTCACTACTCACCATATACGTATCAGTAATTTGTGCCCAAGGGTGGATTAGTGATTCTTCTTGGGATAAAGTAGATAAGAACTTAGGAGCCTGGAAGATAAAAAAAAACACAAGAGCAGACTATTCACCACAGTGTCTGGAAGGGAATAAAATAAATGAAGTGCATACATCATGTTTTCAGAGAATGATATTGAAATATTCACCCCTCCCCTCTCCCCCCACAAATGATATAGACACTAAACTCTATACAATAACAAACTGAAAAAAGACAATTTCAATAAAGAGTGACTAAATAGACCGTGGGTTGTAATGCCAGTGCAGAAAATAGATAGCCATGATACCAAAGGTAATTATTTTATCATGAATTGAATACCGTTTTTCATATTGGCTCCTCATATTGCCTCATTTGAGTATTTGCAGCCCATTTTGTTTTTAAATTGCAGATTTGCAGTTGCAGTTTTTTGTATTTGGCTGAGACCAAACAGAAACCCTCTGCTTTTTTGAAAGGGAGCAACATATTTTTAATATCCATGAAATGTAGATTATAAATCAAGATAACATACAGAAGGTCCAGTAGTCATTGTGGGCAAATGTAATCATCATGTTGATTGGACAATGCAAATTGTAATGGTAGCCATGGGGATGAGTTCACATAGTACATTTAGGATGGTTTCTGAGAGCAAAGTATTTAAGTGGTAACCAGGTAGCCATCTTTGTTAGATCTGGTATTGTGCAATAAGACAGGACTAATAATAATCTCATTGTGTTGAATCCCCAGGAAAGAATGGCCATGGAATGTTAAAACCTTTAATTCAACCTTTAATGGTCCTTTATTGTCACGTGTACCAAGGTACAGTGAAATTTGATTTATCATAGTCACAAAAAAAAGCACCAACATACATAACTACATAAAGATTAAACATAGACTTAAACAGCCACCATAGTGGCTCAATTCATTTAGAGTGTAAGAGAAAAAAAAAATGGAAAAACACAGCAGGGCAGACGGCATCTGTGAAAAGAGAAACAGGGTTAATGTTTCAGGTTGAAAGTCGTCAACTTGAATTATTAACTCTGTTTATATTTCCGGAGATGCTGCCTGACCTATTGAATGTTTCCAGGATTTTCCATAATTATTTCAGATTTCCAGCATCTGTAGCTCTTTGATTTTCTCCGAGGATCTGAAACTAGTGCCCTAAACCTGAACAAAAAGGCAATAACAATGAGATGAGGCAAATGTAGTCTGGCCAAATAGATTAAAGGGTATGTCAGCAATGGCAGTCATTTAAAGAAATATTTCATGAATCTCAGAAATGGTGGATTCCAGTGAGAAAAGGAGGCGTTATGAGTAGGATGCACCATGGTGGGGATAACTATCTTATGGATAGTATCAAATATAGGGAAAATACATAGTATTTTGTGAAGATGAGAGGTAGGCCAGAGGAATGAACTTTCCAAATGGTCACTAATCCAATCGCTCAGAACCTTTCCCAACAACTTTGCTACTAATGATCTCTATAAACGGAGTCAGTTGCTGGGGTTCAAGGAGCTCTAATCATCTATCTTCTGCAAACTATGTATTTATACACTTATGTAACTTTGTTTGGCAGTATCAAGGGGTAAATTAGTGGATATGTGGTTTAAAACATAAAATTGATGAACTTTGTTTGCTAATATGGTAAATCTTCAAAGTAAATCTAGTTTGCTCATTGCTCAGATTGTCAAATTCTTGTCCAAACTCAAAGTTTAGGCTAATTTTTTGGCATTCCCGAAAAACCATCAGCAAAAAAGTATTAATTTTAAAAAAAAATCTTAATCTAAATGAATTTTCAACAAATCCATTCTTATCCTCATGATGACAACCCATTAAAAAAAAATATATGGACTCCTGTCTGCAGTTTGCAACATAAGAAACATAGGGAAAAGCAGAAACTTTGTTAAGCAAGGCACACTTCTTACCTGTCGGTTGGCTTCAATATATGAAGGTAGAGTGTTTACACGGTAACACATGTCCTTTTCCATAATATGTACGTAACAGCGAAGTTTGGTTCCATGATATGGTTCACTCATATCTCCATGATGATCGTTCCAAAATGATTTTTCTCTGGCTAAATTCAGAAGATCATCCTCTTTGACATAACTGAATATATCTTCTATAAACAAAAAATAAATAAATCTGTGAGCGCACTAGGTACCAAGCAGAGTTACTGCAGTTAAGTAAACTGAGCATCAGATAGCATGCACAGTACAAAACGTCAAAACAGGCTCATATAAACATAAAATGCTGGAAAATCTCTGCAAGTCAGACATTATCTGTGGAAAGAGAACCATTTCACACCAGGGACTCTTCATCATAATTGAGAAAGATAAAAACATATTACGTTCACATGTTATAAGAGTGGAATTAGGCCATTCAGCCCCACTCCACCATTAAATTATGGCTGATCTCTGCCTCCTAATCCCACTTTCCTGCCTTCTCCCCATAACCCTTCACACCTGTTCTAATCAAGAATTTGTTTCTGCCTTAAAAATATCCATTGGCTTGGCGGCCACGGTCCTCTGTGGCAATGAATTCCACAGGTTAACTACCCTCTGACTAAAGTAGTTCCTGCTCACCTTTTTATAAGAGCACCCTTTTTTTTGAGGCTTTGACCTCTGGTTCTAGACTCTCCCACCAGTCGACAAATCCTTTCCACATCCACTCTATCTATGCCTTTCATTATTCTGTAAGTTTCTATGAGGTTTCCCCTCAACCTTCGAAACTCCAATGAGTACAGGCCTGGTGCTGTCAAATGCTCATCATATGGTAACACACTAATTCCAAGAATCATTCTTGTAAACCTCCTCTGGACCCTCTCCAGAGCCAGCATATCCTTTCTCAGATATGGGGCCCAAATTTGCACACAGTACACCAAATGTGGCCTGACCAATGCCTTGCAGAGCCTCAGCATTACATCTTAGTTTTTGTATTAGTACAGGCGACAGATAAGATGAGGAAGGGTTGTGGTTGCATCAAAGGGAACGCTTCTGAAAGAATGAAATTACAGTATGTAGTTATTAAGATCACGACACAGCTTTTACTAGATTAGCAATACATAACATAGAGAAAAGAGTTTAGCTGCTTCTTAATGGCCATATTATTTCACTCAGAGGAATCCCCTTTATATCCCGATCTTTAAAAAAATCCCAATAACACTCGATTTTCCAATACAGCCCTTCTGTTGTTTTCTGACCTGAAAACAAATAACTACCCTTTGTATTTTTAAACAATTAGTCTTAAAATGACTCGTTTCCCCAACCAGATGTGTGGGTTCCAAGATTATTTATGGCATCTACAGACTTTTCCCTGGTAGAAGAAAGTGTTCTCTCAGGGGCGAGTGGTATGTTTGGGATGTTGTGTGCTCCTTTCACAGTTTATACTTTACCTACCTAGAGGCATAGTCATACAGCATAGAAATATGCCCTTCCGCCCAATTTGTCCATGCCAACTTTAAGTAACCCTTGCTTTCCCTCTCTCTCCATCCCTCTCCCTACCCAGTTCTCTGACCAGTCTTATTGGCTCGGACTACATTTTATGTTTGCTTTGTTGTTACCTTCTCCCAGCTAACAATTATATATTCTACATTTTCCTTGATCTACATTCCCTTTGTCCTGTTTTCACACCTTACACTTCCTTATCGAAGTATCTCACTCTCCCCTGACATCAGTCTGAAGGGTCTCGACATGAAACGTCACCCATTCTTTCTCTCCAGAGATGCCGCCTGTTACTCCAGCATTTTGTGCCTTCCTGAATGCTGCTTCTCTATTTTGAACAGCCTGGGGTTAGAAATTTCCATGAATATATGATATTATATATATTCAAGGAAGCTTTAATAATATGCTTAATTCGCCATTAGTGTTTAGTTTGTATTTGTGTTTGTTATTTAAAAAGAGCATTATTTTTGAACCACTCATGAAATCGAAGGATTTTCTCACAATGCATTCACATGATCATTAAAATGAATAAAACCTTAGTGTTATTATTTATCTTAATTGTGATGAACAAAAGCTAAAATAAATGATAAAACTTGTTTCTATTTCACATTTTGATGGATGCAAGGAATGCAGTCCTGTACTGTTACAGAGAATCACTTACACAACCTACCTAAAGGTTTGGGGGCTTGCTTCTGACCTTCACTTATATCATCATTAGAAAGTTGAGCCGATTTGGGAGAAGTGAACTGCTTTCGAACTAGATAAGGAATCAATTCGCCTCGGATTGACGTGAAAGATCTTGGAAGAGAAAACATTTGTATTACAAATAAATTAAAAAATCTCTGAGGAGAGTTAGTGTGTTTTCTCATGCTGAGAATTACTTGCAAGGAATTAAAATGTAGGCTGCTCCATGTAGAAGCCCTGGCGAGAACATGGCTTCTTTGGGCAGCCCCATATAAAGCAAAAGGGTAATGGAAGAGGCAGTCCAAGCCATTCTCCTTTCTGGCAGCGGTATTCTGTCTGAAATTAAGTCACTAGTATTCTCTTAGCAGTTACTAAATGGTTTAGGTTGGGTTTATTATTGTCACATGTACTGGTGCACAGTGAAAAACGTTGTTTTGCATGCCATCAATAAAATCAGATAATACCATAAATAAATACAATCAAGCTAAACTCAAGGTAGAGCAAAGAGGAAGATACAGAGTGCAGAATATAGTTCTCAGCATTGTAGCGCACCAGTTCCAAAGAATAAGTCCAATGTCCGCAATGCGGTAGAGGTGAATTGAACAGTATCCTAGCTTATGGAAGGACAGTTCAGAAGCTTGATAACAGAGAAGAAGAAGCACACTTTAAAGCTTCTGTATCTTCTGCCTGACAGGAGCGTGGAGAAGGAGGAATGACCAGGATAGGACGTCTTTGATAATGTTGGCTGCTTTTCTGAGGCAGCGTGGTGTAGATGGAGTCAATGGTGGGGTGTCTGCTCTGTATGATAGACTGGGCCACATCCACAACTCTACAATTTCTTGCAGTCTTGAGCAGAGTTGTTCCCAAACCAAATAGTGATGCAACCCACCAATGTGCTTTCTATGGGTATCTGTACAAGCTTATAGGAGCCATTGGACACTTGCTAAATTACCTAAGTCTCCTAAGGAAATCGAGGCATTGGCTGTCATTTCAATGCGGTTGGTTCACAACAGATCGTTGTAGTATTGATGCCAAGCAACTTGAAGCTCTCAACCAATTCCACTTTGGCACCATTGGTGCTGATTGGGCCCTATACTCCACCACGCTTCTTGAAGTCGATAACTAGCTCCTTTGTCTTGCTGAATAGAGGAGTGGTTATTGTCCTAATACCATGTTACTAAGTTCTATCTCCTTCCTGCTCTCCGTCTCATCATTATTTGTGATTCATCCCACCACAGTGGCATCATTTATAAATTTATAGATGGAGTCAGGGCCAAATTTGGCCGCACAGTTGTGGGTATATAGGGAGTATAACACTGTACATATACATACTACAGTATATAATGTTACCAAGAACACAATTTTGTGGAGGAGGTGTTGTCACTTATCCTCACTGATTGTGGTGTGTGGGTCAGAAAGTCGAGGATCCAGTGGCAGAGGGGGGTGCTAATTCCTAGGTCCAGGAGTTTGGAGAGGAGTTTGGATGGGATTATGGTGCAGAAGGTAGATTTATAGTGTATAAATAGGAGTCTTTGTTTTCTAGGTGTTCCAGATCATTTTAGGGCCAGGGAAATGGTGTGATGAGATGAACATAACCCTGTCCACACCAATGGAGTTGATAAGATTAAGAGTTCCTTGCCATCCATTGATTATAAGACTCCTTGCCATCCATTGATAAGATTAAGAGTTCCTTGCCATCCATATTAACATAACTTCATCCCCTAACACTGTTGCGGTGATCAGAAAGTGCATCATCGTATTTATTCTGAGTAGTCTGAGAAGATTCAGAATGTCATCAGGGATTCAATTGAACTTCTACAGATCTGCTATAGAAAGTATTCTGACGGGATGCACCTCAGCCTGGAATTGCAACAGCTCTGCTCTTGACCGCCCCGCAGAGTGGTGAACACAGCCCAATCCATCGCAGGCTGGTCATTTTTTATCCTGTCCATCTTCATGGTACATTGCATGAGGAACGTTGAAAATATCTTCAAGGAAGGCTGCCACCTTGGATATACCTTTTTCTTTCTTCCACCTCCTGGAAAATTTAGAAGCTTGAAAGCCAGCACGCCTAGACTCAAGAACAGTTCTTCCACACCAATATCACACTCCTAAACCAATCACCTCTTTCACACCCCCTTCCCAGAAGCATAAAAGCTGAGTCTCACGTTGCGAGTTGACACAAGAGGTACCCCGAGTGAAAGACTCGTGGTTGTGTACGAGATTGCAAGTGTATGATCAAGAGTTTAACCGAGTTCCCACGGGTATGACAAGTTTGCCGTTTACTTGCCATTTCTGCGATGTTCCAAGTTCGTCTCCCGAATTACTCTTGAGCCAATCCTGATTGAAGGTTTGTTTTAATAAGCAACAGTGGTATGTTTAAATAAGCAACAGTGTTAAAGAAGACCTCTCCATCCTGTGGCTTTGTTTTAAAGATAGAATTCAGCGCGGCCGCATCTATTGATGTGACCTACAAAGAGAAAATGCGCACCATCCAGTGTCAGAGCAGTTATACTTATGATTTGTTTGAAACATACAGGTTTGATATGTTTTAATTGAATTTACTGCCATGTCTACACACTGTGGGGAGACGGGAGATTAAATCTTTGAATGTGGACGGATGTGCACATCAGATTGTTGTGAGACGGAGCTCAGGGTTCGCCTCCTGAGCTGCTTTGGTGCCCAGGCGTGAGTTGAGGTGGAGAGAGGTTGGGGGGGCATCATTAATCTGTCTGGGGTGACATGGCTCTTGGGTTAGGCTGGGATCATTCTCTGCAGGATGATCTTAGTGCGGGAGACAAGGAGAGGTGTACTGACTGTATGGGCAGACACTTTGGAAGTGATTGCCCACCAGTCTCAAATGCCGCTGTGTCTCCTTGTCCCTGGGATAGCAGGGGACGATCAAACAGCACAATACCCCTCTCCTCCTCCACGCCAACACGAAGGGCAACGATCCCAAGGCTTTAGAATCAGGAACAGCGGGCAGGCGACAATCACCTGCCATAAAGCACGGAGAACCCAGAGACCCACAGCCAGCAGCAACTCCAGCCCAGCCCCGCTCCAACTCCAGAGGAACCCAGGTGGCAGATGAGGAGGTGCAGCTCGGGCTGTGGGCGAACTGCCACTTGTCGCCATAGCTGCCCATCGGGGAGCGGGTTCCTCTGGAGCTGGAGCGAGGCTGGGCTGGAGTTGCTGCTGTCTGTGGGTCTCTGGGTTCTCCATGCTTGCAGTGGGCCTGGGGTTCGGTGTCCCGTTGGTCCTGACGTCTCCGGCCAGCCCCCTGGACAGGAGCTGAGACTGGGAACTGTACCGCCCTTGCCCCCTCCCTCTGCAACAGCAAACAACCCCACTCTCCTGCTCACCTAACCCACCCATCGCCCCCCACCCCCCACCTTTCCCTCCCAACTCCAGTCCCGTCCCGACCCCCTGGGAAACTGAAGGGAGCGACTGCCCCGGGGCGACTGGCACTGACCTGCTGGCATCGCCGACGTGAAGACAGTGCAAAGCCCCCGCGCCGGTGCAATGGGCGGGGAGCTGGAGAGGGGAGGGGAGGGAAGGGATCACACACATGGCCGGGAAGCAGAGGGGTGTAGGTGGGGGTGGTGACAGAAAGGGCCAACAATGAGTGGAGAAAGACAGAAACACTGACGTGCAAAGGAGACCTACAACAGTGCATGATCTCTCTCGCATTATGGCAGGTGATTGTCGCTGGGAAACTGTAGGGAGTGACAATCTGCTGCTGCCTGCCCGCTGAGTTAAAGAGTTCCCACGGTAGACTCACGATACACTAAAGTAAACGCACGGGCCACTACGTTCTTACATCGAGTTAAAATGTTTCAATTCTTAACCACAAGAGTAAAACTGACTTGTGGAAAATTTTAAACATGTTTGATTTTTTGCAAGAGTTGACAAGTTTCACGAGTACCTGCCGTTAGCGCCACGAGTCTCTAAGTTGCGTCCACGAGTTCCGTACGTTAATCGTACGTTATTACCACGAGTTTTAACTCGGGGTACCTCTTGTGTCAACTCGCAACGTGAGACTCAGCTATTACCACATGCTCCTACTCTTAACTCTACTTCATTCGGTTATCTGTTATTGCAGCGTAGTATTTTTTGAACTACTTCAGATTACACTACAATCTTGCACCATCCTGCAGTTTTGCAGTTATTATTGTATTTATCATTATATCTATTATTGTCATGAATACTTTGCATTCTATGAGTTTCATGCAAACAAGGAATTTCACTGCACCCAAGAGTATGTGACAATAAACTAATCGGAATCTGAAGGAGTAGACTAAATTGTTTGTTCATATCCTGGAGACGTAAATCCACAAGAGAGCCCTGCAAGTATAATCATTCATTGTTCAAGATGCAAACTTGGATACAAGGAATGCACATTAGTTGAAGAAACTGTAACAACGTGACATTGGTAGGAAAGGAACACAATCAAGGAAAACTAATACCAAGGACAAAAATTATGATACAACTTTTGAGAAAATTCAAAATATATGCCAAACTTTCCCACGATTGGAGGGCATAAAACCGTAGGTAACTCAAACATGGGAAATAGAAACAAACTGCAGGACCTATTTTAGGAGAAAACAAGGAGAATTGCCCTGTTTGTGACTAAAAGTTGAAGACCACAACTACTCATTTGTTTTTTCCAATAAGTAGATGTAGAAGCACCAATATGCAAACAAACGTAAGGGCACAACCTATCATATATAAATTAATTCATAGGTCTGGTATTGATTAATCCATGTGGGGAAAGTACAAAAACATGTTTGTGTAATAAAAGGAACTGCAGATGCTGGTTTGTATCAAAAGTAGACACAAAATGCTGGAATAACTCAGTGGGTCAGGCAGCATCTCTGGAGAAAATGGATAGGTGATGTTTTGCGTTGGGACCCTTCTTCAAACTGATTAGCAGTACTAGTTCATATGCACTCCAGTTCCTGCTAGATTTACTTTACGATAAGGTTCCAGACTAAACTTCTTTATTTTCCATGAGTGATTCTATCATAACTGTCACTTGTGTTCATCGGCATGCCCCTTAAGCCTGGAAGAGCCTGGCAAAATCGGATACTGTTCCAGACGGTCCAAATACAGCTGCCTAAAAGGTGCATTTCAAGAAATAATAAATTTCAAAGAGAGGTTGGAGCTTAGACCATGAATACCAACTGGCCATCTGCATGCCGTATGTCTGGTCTTATTAAAGAGATATTTCATTCTGACTGCTTTTATTGTTATTAAAATCTTAAAATTTATATAAATATTTGCATAGATCAGTTTATTTCTGTACAATTTTACATTAACAGCAAAAAGAAAGCTTGGATAGATACCCTACTGCATAGTTTCAAAGAGACAGAAACCCTTTTGTAGGCATGAGTAAACTTGTTTCAGAAAATCATATACATGTTAAAAAAAAATTACACAAAATTCTCTTGTATTCTTTCTCAAATCTTTACAGTTCTGGTGGTAATGTGATTCCCTTTTCATTATGTTTATTTGGGAAAGGTTACAGCGAGTCAAATCTTCAGCTTACAAACTGTTTGAGACTGGCAAAATCTTCATTCCATCATCTAGATAATACACAAAGGTACGATCCAGAATAGTAGCTACAGTGCCCACCATAATGTTTGGGACAAAGACCCATCAATTATTTATTCGCCTCTGTACTCCACAATTTGAGATTTGTAATAGAAAAAAATCACATGTGGTTAAAGTGCACATTGTCAGAATTTATTAAAGGGTATTTTTATATATTTTGGTTTCACCATGTGGAAATTACAGCTTATACATAGTCCCCCCCATTTCAGGGCACCGTAATGTTGGGACACATAGCTTCACAGGTGTTTTTGCTGTATCCCAAACATATGGTGCCCTGAAATTGGGGGGGGTGGAGACTATGTATAAAACACTGTCGTAATTTCTTCATGATGAAACCAAAATGTATAAAAATGGCCATAATTAAAATCTGACAATCTGCAGTTTGAACACATGTGATTTTTTTCTGTATATGAATTTATGGGGATGGAAGGGATTGAAGAATCTAGGAACAGGTCAAGTATCTAGTTCATTCAATAAATTATAGATCCATTGACCAAAGCATGTTTTCTGTGTTCTTAAGACTTCCTAAAGTTACTAGCCCATTGTAAACAACATACAAAATCTTAGGGCAAGAGTATCACATCACATAATACACAGCCCTGATGCAAATAGAACGCTCACAGCAATTCCTTCTTTTCAAGCTGTACATGGCAAATCTAAGGTTCAAGATCAATCGTGCTTTTCTTCTGTTGTGGGAATGTTTCCATGCAGACAGCAGGAAATCATTTTCAACAATCAACACTCTGCAGACTCTGGAATTTTTGAATTGACAGATGCAGCATGGAAACAGGCACTTCAACCCACCGAATCCGCATTGACCATCGATCACCCATTCACACAGGTCCTGTGTTATTCCACTATCTCATCCACTCCCTACACACGAGGGGCAAGCTTTACAGAGGTCAATTAAACCTACAAACCCGCACGACTTTGGGATGTGGGGGGGGGGGAATGGAACACCCAGAAGAAACACATGTGGTCACAGGGAGAAAGTGCAAACTACACAGTGACAGCACCCGAGGTCAGGATCAAACCCAAACTCTGGCTGAGGCTCTATCAGCAGCTCCACTGCGCTGCCTAAATCTGAAGTTAAAAACAGAGAATGCAACAGTCACTCAATCTTTGTGGAAAGTGAAGGAGTTCACATACAAGGATGATGACCCCATATCAGACCTTTCTGACAAAAGAGTCTTCAAAGCAAATTGTGACCTGTTCCTCGTTCCACAGATGGCTCCTGACCTACGATTCTTTGCAACAATTTCTATTTTTACTTAAATTATTCTCTCTCACTTTCTTGTGCACTCCAAAAGTGTGATGTGGAAATGTGTGTCACAATGTGAAATGGACTTAGCTCAAATCTATCACATCAGCATAGATTATTCAATCAAATGCTGAATATTTCACTTAATGTAACTGAGTATCAAAGAGGATTGAAAATATTTCCAGTACAGTGCAGAAAAAAGTGGCAGAAATGCCGACCCCAGCCAGCAACTCATGGACACTGCCTGTACGGGCCTTGTTAAACACAATTTAGTTTGTCACGCTTGGTAGCAAGTAGCAGGAATCATGACTTCGCTCCCTCTCTTTTCTGGCAAAAGGCAGTTTCAATGTTTCCAAATGCTGAGCAGAGACTTTTGGAAAAAGTTGAAAAAAATTAAAAATTAAAGCAATAGGTATATATTCAAAAAACATGAACACAGTGTTAATTAAGACAAAGATACTGTTAAGTAAATAAAAAATAATGAAGACATTTAGCTGATCTTGCTTGTTAAATCAATTTTGGTAACACCATTCAAATAAATGGAGCTTCACTCATTAGAGGAATAGATCAGGTAAACACAATCTCTTGCCCATAGGTCAATCGAGGATCAGAGGACATATGTTTAAGATGAAAAGGGGAAAAGATTTAATAGGAATTTGAGGGGTAACTTTTTCACACAAAGGGTGGTGGGTGTATGGAACAAGCTGCCGGAGGATATAGTTAAGGCAGGGACTATCCCAACATTTAAAGAAACAGTTACACAGGTACATGGATAGGACTGGTTTGGAGGGATATGGGCGAAACGTGGGCAGGTGAGATTAATGTAGCTGGGGCATGTTGGCCAGTGTGGGCAAGTTGGGCTGAAGGGCCTTCTTCCACACTGTATCACTCTATGACTATGATTCAATGACACTAAATATTTAACACAAAGTGGAGGGGCCAGATACTAAGTAATTTCAGCCCCCAAGCTCAACAGCTTGCCTTAGACTTGACAAGGCCATCAAAAAGGCCAAAAGGGACTTCCGCTCAAAGCTGGCGGATGTTCGACAACTGCGGCAGGGCTTGAATGCCATCACCTCCCACAAAGCGAAATCAGGAGGCAGCTCATGTGACAGTGAAGCATCACTCCCTAACGAGCTCAATGCGTTCCACATACGCTTTGATAGGGAGAACACTGATGTGGGGGCCTTCCCGAGCCCCCACACGCCCTGATGGTATTACTGTCACAGTGGCCGACGTCAGAAGATCCTTCAGGGAGGGTGAACCCTCGGAAAGCACCTGGACCCGATGGTATACCCGGTCGAGTTCTCAAAACCTGTGCAGGCCAACTGGCCGGGGTTTTTGCAGACGTTTTCAACCTCTCACTGCTGAGGTCTGAGGTTCCCACCTGCTTTAAGAGAGCACCAATAATAATGGTGCCCAAGAAGAGTAAGGTGACATGCCTCAAGGACTATCGACCAGTGGCACTAACGTCTGTGGTGATGAAGTGCTTTGAGAGGTTGGTTATGGGGCATATCAACTACTACCTCAATAGGAACTTCGACCCACAACAGTTCGCCTATCGTCACAATAGGTCCATGGAGGATGCGATCTCACTGGCTCTCCACTCCGCACTGGATAACTTGGACAATAAAAACACTTAAGTCAGGCTGTGGTTTATAGACTACAGCTCGGCGTTCAATACCATCATCCCCTCTAAGCTGATTACCAAGCTCACGGAACTGGGTCTCTGCAATTGGATCCTCGACTTCCTCATCCACAGACCACAGTTTTTCGAATTGGCAGAAACACTTCATCCTCAGCAGGGCACGGAATTAACGGTTGCCCGGGTGCCACTGACCACTCAAAGTGCCGCCGGGCAACCTAAACGGCGAGTCATTTTGCCCGGCTTGGCAACTTGGTTTATACCGAAGAAAGACACAAAAAAAACTGGAGTAACTCCGCGGGTCTGGCAGCGTGACGTTTTGTGTCGGCGGCGGTTGTGGGAGCTCCGCTATAAGATCTTTGGTTGTGGGAAAGATGCTAAGTGTGGCGTGACAGAGGGTCGGAGCACAGTAGCAGCGGCGGCGGCTCCATCTCCTCCTGCTCCTGCACCCCCCCCGGCCTGGTAACGGCCGCTGCTGTCACTCCGCTTTCAAAACAAACCCTTGGAGGAGGGAGGTGTCGGTCAGAGGCGGAAGTAGGGGGGGGGGGGGGGGGGGGTTGCCTGAGGATAGAGTGTGGTGATTGGAGAAGGGAGACGTGCCAAAACACTCTCGGCAGCCCTGCACCGCAGCCAGGATCGATCCCGGTCTCCGGCGCTGCAATCGCTACTGAACCGCCACTGGACCATCCCCCCCCCCCCCCCCCACGCCCGAGGGTGGCCAGAGGCGTCGGGAGTCAGACGGGTGCGGTGCCCCCAGGCCCACAGCCAGCGCAGTGAAGCAGTGCTAAACCCAGCTCAACTGTGCCTGTCTCGCCAGCTTAATTTACAGCCCTGTCTGGAATGAGACAGGGCTGTAGGCGAGACAGGCAGAGTTCAGCTGCATTTAGCGCTGGATTGAGCTGAAATTACCGTTCACGGGGCCTCCGAACCCTCGCGCGCGTGTGTGAGTGTGCGCGTGCGCATGCGCGCGCTGCCGCCAAGATATTCTGTCCCCCGGTCCCCTCTATACTTTCATAGCGATGACAGGGACGCCCAAGGCAGTGACGATGCCGGTGTTGTCCAAGGAGCGCTGGCCTTCCTTCCCACCTCCTCTGCCCCTTCCTCTATCTCTCTCTCTCTCGTACGTCCCCCTTCACTCCCCTTATCCTGAGACCCCTCCTCTCCATCCCGCACTGATCCCCATTCCTGCCTCTATTCAGTCCTCATTGACATCCCCTGTGCTCCCCTCATCTACTCCCCCACGCCCCCATCTATACATCCTGCACTCATCTCCCTATCCACCTCGCATTAATTCTCCTGCCACTCCCCATCAATCTTACACTGGGTCCCCCAATTCATCCTGTACTGACCCCCCTTCCCATCCATCCTGCACTGCTCCTCCACTTCATCCAGCACTGCTCCCCCATCCATCCTGCACAGACCCTCCCCCCCATTCAACCCACTGACATCCCCCCCCTCTCCCCTCACAATTTTACCTACTCCAACCAACACGCACTAATTCTCCTGCCTCAATCCATCCAATCCACACCGATTGCCTTCTCGAGCCCCCCCCCCCCCACCCACTACCATCTATCCATCCTGCACTGATTAACCCCCCCCCCCCTCCCGACCCTATTGTGCTGGAAATGTCTTCAGAGCTTACATCGACTATGTTTGATAATGGAATGCAATGAACTATGTTTTAATTCCCAATGTTATTATTTGTTTTAATCCATTGGCAAATCAATGATCTTAATATGGATAATCAGTACTGTAGTTATTTACTGAGCAACATTCACAACTATATGTTGGATTTTCCAGGTTTTACTTCTACAGTCAGTCATATACATCACAAATTTGGTCAGGAGTTATTTCAGTTGAAATTTTAACGTTAATTCTGAAGTGGGAATGATGGAAAAAGCGTTTATCAACAATTTTTTTTTAAATTGTTGCTTACAAACTGGGTATCTTCATTGCTGTTCACAACACATACATCTAGTCTGATGAAGGGTTTCGGCCCAAAACGTTGCCTATTTCCTTCGCTCCATAGATGCTGCTGCACCCGCTGAGTTTCTCCAGCTTTTTTGTGTGCCTTTGATTTTCCAGCATCTGCAGTCCCTTCTTAAACACATCTAATCTGAATGTCCGGTAATGTGGCGTCTTGACACCTTTATATTACCTTTATATTACCAAAAGAACATTTGCTGCATTTATGTCCTTTGGCCATCTCTTGTTAGTTAGTGTAATGTTTAACCTGTCAGATGGGTATAGTCAGTTTTAACAGCTATTATCATAAAATGCCTTTAGAAAATTCCTTGCAACCTGTATATTTTGGAGATGTTGCATTCAATTCCCTCGTCCAAATCATTAATATATATTGTAAATAGCTGGGGTCCCAGCACTGAGCCTTGCGGTACCCCACGTCACTGACTGCCATTCTGAAAAGGACCCATTTACTCCTACTCTTTACTATGTGGGAAGCGAGAGTGTTTCTGTACCAATAGCAATAACGACACATGCTATGGCCGTGCCATGATAATGTTTGGTCCTTCACAGAAAACATGCTTGCATCAATCTGTAGTGTGCATGATTAAGCATATATGTTATCAAGGTCCAGGATTTATTGACACAGGTTGATCATACGCTGAATAATCCAACCACATTTTTGTTTGGAAGTGGAAAGAAATAATAAAAATGGCATTAATTGCAATGTGTAAAAAGAGTTGAGATACTGTATTATAATTGTGCTGCATGTCATTGTGGTATATATCATGTCTTGATTGGTGAATTTGTTAGTTTGTGACTTTATTTGAAGCAGAAATAATATGTGAATGCTTCACTGAGCATAATTCCGACTGGTAACTACGCACTTTGTCTGAGCACGTGTCATGCAAGCCATCTTAAATGACCACCTAAACTGTCATTTTGCAACCTAAAAGGCTGCCAAGGTTGCCCGGCTGGCAACAGGGAAAAAAAGTTAAGCGAGAGCCCTGCTCAGTAATAATCAGTACGGGAGCACCTCAAGGCTGCGCTCAGCCCCCTGTTCTACTTACTCTATACTCATGACTGTACAGCCAGACATAGTACAAACTCCATTTTCAAGTTCGCCGACGACACCACTGTTGTGGGACGAATTACAGATGGTGATGAGCCAGAGTATAGAAGTGAGAATTAAACCCTTAAAACAATTACCAGGAGTATTGATTATAAACTAATAGATATAACAGATGTACAGAATCGTCTGATTAGCATTTCATAGCGAACTGTAACTATACAACTTTAATCTAAAAATAAAGACTTAATCATGCTTCCAGTCATAGAAGGGGCCTCAGAATGAGTTCACACTCAGATCCATGGATAATCAAAGTTATGACCTTGCTTAATTAAAACATTTCTCATTTTCAGCAGTGACCGAGAACAATCTTCATTCATAGCTGAAGATGCTGGTCAAAGACAGGCCCTATAACTCTGGACTTCCAATGGCCTTCAGTCAATTAAAATAAATTTGCCTTAAATAAATAAAACTGACATGATACTGACATGTTTTAGCTGTTAATTTTGAAAATCTTTTACATCTACTGAGATAGACTCAGGTTATTGGTGTAAGTTGGGCAACATATCGGAAGTCAGCAAACCCTCAGTACCCTTCAGAATCATCACCTTTAATTAAGCATTTTTGTCTGCAAACGTCAAACTGAGGGTGATGTTGCTATTATTGAGCCACACCAATTGATTTTGGAGTCAATATTAAAAAGGTCAAACCAGTTTATGGCACTAGTAATGTAATACTACGTTGAAAATATTATCAATCTGTCAGTTAACGCAATGTCTTTGAGATGCTGAACATGAACATCTCCTCTGCACAATAAAGCCCATACAAATAATTCAAAGTTTCGGCAATAGTTTTAAACTGTGACACTCACCAGCAAGATCAGAGTTACCCATTATGAACGCCGTTGAACACCAGAGCAATTTATAACTATTTATATGCAAGAGCTATTCATGAAATAATGGCACGATCATTTCTTACTTGTTTTCCACAAGGAAATCCACAATCCATTTTTTCATGCAATACAGATGTGCATCCACAAGTGATGTTTTTATGTGCATCCGAGGATATCTGGAAAAAAACAGCACAAAAATTAAACATTTGATCCTGCTGCTTAATATTACCGAATCCTATATTCATCCTCACTAACAGAAACCATTTAAACAGAGGCTGCAATTTTTTTTTTAATTGCAGCAGTATTTTCCTATAATGCTACAATAAATGATAATGAATGTTCTTTTTAAAACATACATTTAATCATCATGCAATATGGAAGTACCACCTAGTCATGGGATATAGAATTATGCTTCACCATAGATGATTTCTTACCCGATCACCTAGTTTTATGAAGCTATATTATGATATAAAGTGCTTTGAAGACTGCAAATGTTTAGATACACTCCGTGTTTTTGTTGTTCTCTCACTGTCGATAACATTTTCAAACTTTGTTTCATATCACTCTCAAATTTGGAAATTTTACCCACCACACCCACATCCACGTTTTTAATATAATTTAATATAATTTTAAACATAGAAACATAGAAATTAGGTGCAGGAGTAGGCCATTCGGCCCTTCGAGCCTGCACCGCCATTCAATATGATCATGGCTGATCATCCAACTCAGTATCCCGTACCTGCCTTCTCTCCATACCCTCTGATCCCCTTAGCCACAAGGGCCACATCTAACTCCCTCTTAAATATAGCCAATGAACTGGCCTTGACTACCCTCTGTGGCAGAGAGTTCCAGAGATTCACCACTCTCTGTGTGAAACAAGTTCTTCTCATCTCGGTTTTAAAGGATTTCCCCCTTATCCTTAAGCTGTGACCCCTTGTCCTGGACTTCCCCAACATCGGGAGCAATCTTCCTGCATCTAGCCTGTCCAACCCCTTAAGAATTTTGTAAGTTTCTATAAGATCCCCTCTCAATCTCCTAAATTCTAGAGAGTATAAACCAAGTCTATCCAGTCTTTCTTCATAAGACAGTCCTGACATCCCAGGAATCAGTCTGGTGAACCTTCTCTGCACTCCCTCTATGGCAATAATGTCCTTCCTCAGATTTGGAGACCAAAACTGTACGCAATACTCCAGGTGTGGTCTCACCAAGACCCTGTACAACTACAGTAGAACCTCCCTGCTCCTATACTCAAATCCTTTTGCTATGAAAGCTAACATACCATTCGCTTTCTTCACTGCCTGCTGCACCTGCATGCCTACTTTCAATGACTGGTGTGCCATGACACCCAGGTCTCGCTGCATCTCCCCTTTTCCTAGTCGGTCACCATTTAGATAATAGTCTGCTTTCCTGTTTTTGCCACCAAAATGGATAACCTCACATTTATCCACATTATACTGCATCTGCCAAACATTTGCCCACTCACCCAGCCTATCCAAGTCACCTTGCAGTCTCCTAGCATCCTCCTCACAGCTAACACTGCCCCCCAGCTTGGTGTCATCCGCAAACTTGGAGATATTGCCTTCAATTCCCTCATCCAGATCATTAATATATATTGTAAATAGCTGGGGTCCCAGCACTGAGCCTTGCGGTACCCCACAAGTCACTGCCTGCCATTGTGAAAAGGACCCGTTTACTCCTACTCTTTGCTTCCTGTTTGCCAGCCAGTTTTCTATCCACATCAATACTGAACCCCCAATGCCGTGTGCTTTAAGTTTGTATACTAATCTCTTATGTGGGACCTTCTGGAAGTCCAGATACACCACATCCACTGGTTCTCCCCTATCCACGCTACTAGTTACATCCTCGAAAAATTCTATAAGATTCGTCAGACATGATTTACCTTTTGTAAATCCATGCTGACTTTGTCCAATGATTTCACCACTTTCCAAATGTGCTGCTATCCCATCTTTAATAACTGACTCTAGCAGTTTCCCCACTACCGATGTTAGACTAACTGGTCTGTAATTCCCCGTTTTCTCTCTCCCTCCCTTCTTAAAAAGTGGGGTTACGTTTGCTACCCGCCAATCCTCAGGAACTACTTCAGAATCTAAAGAGTTTTGAAAGATTATTACTAATGCATCCACTATTTCTGGAGCTACTTCCTTAAGTACTCTGGGATGCAGCCTATCTGGCCCTGGGGATTTATCGTCCTTTAATCCATTCAATTTACCCAACACCACTTCCCGGCTAACCTGGATTTCACTCAATTCCTCCAACTCCTTTGACCCGCGGTCCCCTGCTATTTCTGGCAGATTATTTATGTCTTCCTTAGTGAAGACGGAACCAAAGTAGTTATTCAATTGGTCCGCCATATCCTTGTTCCCCATGATCAACTCACCTGTTTCTGACTGCAAGGGACCTACATTTGTTTTAACTAATCTCTTTCTTTTCACATATCTATAAAAACTTTTACAGTCAGTTTTTATGTTCCCTGCCAGTTTTCTTTCATAATCTATTTTTCCTTTCCTAATTAAGCCCTTTGTCCTCCTCTGCTGGTCTCTGAATTTCTCCCAGTCCTCCGGTATGCTGCTTTTTCTGGCTAATTTGTACGCATCATCCTTCGCTTTGATACTATCCCTGATTTCCCTTGTTATCCACGGATGCACTACCTTCCCTGATTTATTCTTTTGCCAAACTGGGATGAACAATTTTTGTAGTTCATCCATGCAGTCTTTAAATGTCTTCCATTGCATATCCACCGTCAACTCTTTTAGAATTAATTGCCAGTCAATCTTGGCCAATTCACGTCTCATACCCTCAAAGTTACCTTTCTTTAAGTTCAGAACCATTGTTTCTGAATTAACAATGTCACTCTCCATGCTAATGAAGAACTCAACCATATTATGGTCACTCTTGCCCAAGGGGGCACGTACAAGACTGCTAACTAACCCTTTGCTCATTACTCTATACCCAGTCTAAAATAGCCTGCTCTCTCGTTGGTTCCTCTACATGTTGATTTAGATAACTATCCCGCATACATTCCAAGAAATCCTCTTCCTCAACACCCCTGCCAATTTGATTCACCCAATCTATATGTAGATTGAAGTCACCCATTATAACTGTTTTGCCTTTGTCACACGCATTTCTAATTTCCTGTTTGATACCATCTCCAACTTCACTACTACTGTTAGGTGGCCTGTACACAACACCCACCAGCGTTTTCTGCCCCTTAGTGTTTTGCAGCTCTACCCATACCGATTCCACATCCTCCAAACTAATGTCCTTCCTTTCCATTGCGTTAATCTCCTCTCTAATCAGCAACGCTACCCCACCTCCTTTTCCTTTCTCTCTATCCCTCCTGAATATTGAATATCCCTGGATGTTCAGCTCCCAGCCTTGGTCACCCTGGAACCATGTCTCCGTGATCCCAACTATATCATAGTCATTAATAGCTATCTGCACATTCAACTCATCCACCTTATTACGAATGCTCCTTGCATTGAGACACAAAGCCTTCAGGCTTGTTTTTACAACACTCTTACCCCTTATACAATTATGTTGAAAAGTGGCCCTTTTTGATTTTTGCCCTGGTTTTGTCTGCCTGCCACTTTTACTTTTCACCTTGCTACCTATTGCTTCTACCCTCATTTTACACCCCTCTGTCTCTACGCTCACACAATTAAGAAACCCTTTCCCTTTAACTCCATCCTCCACTATCCCATTCGACACCCCACCCCCCTTATTCAGTTTAAAACCACCCGTGTAGCAGTGGCAAACCTGCCTGCCAGAATGCTGGTCCCACACCTGTTAAGATGCAATCCGTCCCTTTTGTACAGTTCCCCCTTAACCCAAAACAGATCCCAGTGATCTAAGAATCTAAATCCCTGCCCCGTGCACCAGTTCCTCAGCCACACGTTCAGGTCCCATATCTCCCTGTTCCTGCTCTCGCCAGCACGAGGAACTGGAAGCAAACCGGAGATAACAACCCTGGAGGTCCTGCTTTTCAGCATTTTTCCGAGCTCTCTAAAGTCACGCTGCAGAATATTCATCCCCTTCTTTCCGACATCGTTTGTGCCGACATGCACTACCACTTCCGGATGTTCACCTTCGCCCTTGAGGATTTTCTGCACTCTGTCCGTGACATCCTGGATCCTGGCACCAGGCAGGCAGCACACCATCCTCGCATCCCGTCTGTTGCCGCAGAAACCCCTGTCCGTACCTCTCACAATGGAGTCTCCCACTACAATGGCGTTGCCTGCCTTAGGCCTTTTTGGTTCTGGCTCAAGAGCCCTATTTGCATCGCAAGCCAGTCCGCCGCTCAGTGTAAAAACCCTGCAAACCCAGCAAGTGGCAACAGTGGCTGTGATGAAGCTTGCCTTCATAGATCAAGAGTTGGGACGTTATGTTACAGTTTTATAAAACATTCATACTTAGTCTATTCTGTACAGTTCTAGTCTTCGTTGCGAATTTGGTGATTGTGCTCAAGGGCAGATGTCAGAGCAGATCATGACCGAATAGGAGCGCTGTAGTCATGGGGAGAGATTGGATAGGGATTGTTTTCCCTGGAATGAATAATGCTGAGGGGATGACCTGATACAAGTATATTAGATAATGGGAGACATACAGAGTGGGTAGATAGTCAAAATATTTTCCCTCGGACAAGAATAGCAAAAACACGGGAGAATAGATTTTGGATGAGAGGAACGAGTTTGGAAAGAGTTCTGATAAGGTTTTTGTTTAAAAAAAAATCTCAGAGAGTGGTTGATGTCTGGAACGGGCTGCCAGAAGAGGTAGCCAGCATCAGTTCCAATTACTACATGTAACAGGCATTTAATTAGGCAAGACTTAAAAGGATATGGTCTTACACTGGCAAATGGGATTAATGTACATGGGGGAAAAATGTTAACCCTGGGGACCAGAAAACCAAACGTTGATCTGAAATGCATAAGAATGCTATACAAGGGACACAGGATTAGTTTCCCCAAGCTGTTGAAAGAACTCAAATCTTTAAGCACATTGTTTAACGCAGAGATTATTTTTATTCTATTAAAAATGTTCACCCGATATTTTTTTTCTATTCAGCAAGGTCCATTATATAGTCCCAAATTCTTGCAGTGATATTATTTACTTTGGATTTGTGAAGTCTAAAACTGAAATTGGAAGCGGGCACTGGAATACAATTGGAATGTTCATAGAGTGATATAGGATAGAAACAGGCCCTTTGGCCCAACTCATCCATGCCATGTGCTTATATTCCTATGTTCCTCAGTTCTACAATACCCCTCAGAGCCCTAACGTCCATTCTGAAGGCCCTGCCCTTGTTTGACTTCCCAAAATGCAATACCTCACAATTTATCAGAATTGAACTCCACTTGCCACTCCTTGGCCCACCTACCCAGCCAATGACGATCCTGCTATAATTCTTAATAACATTCTTCACTAACATGATATCACCTACTTTAATGTCATTTGCAAACTTACTAACCTTGCATTGTATATTCTCATCCATATTGTTGATATAAATGATTTGTTGATAATTGTTGATATAAATGACAATCAATGGGCCCAGCACCAGCGCGTGGGCCTTGTCATGGGCCTCCTGTCTGAAAAGCAATCTTCCATTATCACCCTCTGCATCCCACTGTCAAAACAATCATGTATTTAATTAACTGGCCCATCCTGAATCCTATGTGATCCATGTGCAACCTTATCAAAGGCTTTGCTTAAATCCCCATAGACTATGTCTATCAACTCTATGTCTCTATCTTGACTTATTGGTTACTTCTTCATATTTATGTCTTGATTTATTTAGCCAGAAGGTGGTGAATCTGTGGAATTCATTGCTACAGACAGCTGTGGAAGCCAAGTCACTGGGTATTTTTCAAGCGGAGATTTATTAGTAAAGGTGTCAAAGGTTACAGGGAGAAGGCAGGAGAATGGGGTTGAGAGGGAAAGATAGATCAGCTATGATTAAATGGCAGAGTAGGTTCGATGGGCCAAAGGGCCTAATTCTGCTCCTATGACTTATGAACTTATTTCCCATCCAAACTGACTAAACCTAATCAAGTGGTCGTCCCAAATGCATGTATATCTTATCCCTTAGAATCTTCTACTGTAATTTACCTACCATAGATGTTATTCTTACGGGTCTATAGTTCCCAGGTCTTTCTTTACAACCTTTCTTAAATAACAGGACAACAATAGCCACGCTCCAATCTTCTGGAATCTCACCCATGGCCAACGGTGATGTATATTTCTCCAGCAGAGCTCCTGTAATTTCTTCTCTAGCTTCCCCCAGAGATTTTTCTGCATTCATATGTTTTAGGATGTCCAGCACCTCCTCTATTGTACTGCTGTCTACCTCCAAGACATTCCCATTAACCTTCCCCAAATTCCCTGGAGTTTATGTCTTTTTCCACAGTAAAAACAGGAGAAATATTCATTGAGGATCTCACCTTTCTCACACAATTCTACTTGGGTCTTTAGCCTAACCTATTTGATGCCCTCTTTTTTCCCTCCTGACTTTCTTCATTTATGCTTTATTTACGTTCCATTATTTAAACCTTTACATAAAAATGACTTTAAATAACTTTAATGAAAAGTTCAAAGTTTAGTAGTGGTTAGCAATGCTGTGCTTTGGAGACAATTGACCGACTGCATAATTCCCACATAGAAAGCTCTTAGGCCTCAACCAAGTTGTCTGGGCAGGGGGGGAATGAGCAGAAGTAATCAATTACCAAGCATGAAAAGTAACATAAAAACCCCCAGCTGTCAATGTTGGCAGGTCTGGAAGCACGTTTTTGCTTGTAATCTTATTGAGGAATTTGTGTTTTATAGATGCAAAGTGAAGGTGATGCATGGAAGCTACGAAAATAACCAAAAAATTAAAATAACCAAACCTAATCTGCGACTGACCATCAACCAAGGGGCTTTAACTCAACTTTAGTTTCAAAATATTCTTTGTTCCAAACTTTTCAATAAAAACAAAAATTTACTTTTGTTCTTTCCTGAGTGTTTGTCTGAAGGAAGAACACGTATTTCTAACAATGAATATGCAACTAAAACTCTTAAAACTTAAGTTACGGGTTGAAACCCTCAAGTGACATGTGGAAAAACATTTTACTTAATGGAAGAGCAAGCTCCACATTCCTTTAAAGATTGCATCATTTTATACGTACTCTGATGAATAACATGTGGACAATCAGGCATGTGGTATCCATGTTTCTTACAAACACTGATAAACCATTCCTGCGAAACACATGTCCTTTGATCAAGGTAGACTTTGTGACCACTCCGTTTCTATTGTTCTGCAGGGTGCAGAGAGAAACCCCACTTTGTTGGACAAAGGTTTGCATTTGTAAATAATTACAAGACATACCAGAAACAAAAGATTAGATATTGTTTAAAAATTTAATTTTCTTTCTTATTTCTTTGCATATGTTTAGTGTTATGAAACGTTCTTAGGACACAAACATAGATGAGCTTCAATTAAGAATGAGCTCCGTGAGATAAACAAAGTTGCTGCTTTATTATGAAACAATTAGTTTTGAAGATGATCCTACTGTTAAATTGAAAGTATGTACACGATTAAGAAAGGCAAAGAGCCCAGAGTTGATTGGAGTCGGCAAACAAATGCACCATCCATTTAATTTCCATTAGTTTTGCCACAGCAAGGTGCAGTAAAATGGGTGAATGGGAAAAGATCAGCATTAACTGTGCAAGAATGTGTTTGCATCCCTAACTAAACACACTGAACTATTATTAAGGAGGAGCAAAATGCTTGAGCTGGGAAGTGCAAAGTAGAATAATGAATTTAATGTCAGAACAGGTATAGAATAAACAGAAGGAAGAAAAATTAGATGCAAAAAGACAAAAATAAAACACATTTTATATTTTCAGCAAAAATTAAAGGCAGAAATAATAATCCTCAGATTAATTAAGATACAGGATAATAGAAGTAAATGGGGAGGTAGACAAAAATGCTGGAGAAACTCAGCGGGTGAGGCAGCATCTATGGAGCGAAGGAAATAGGCGACGTTTCGGTCGAGACCCTTCTTCAGACATGTGGAGATGGGGGGGGGGGGGGCGGGAAGAAGAAAGGAAGAGGCAGAGACAGTGGGCTGTGGGAGAGCTAGTAAGGGTAGGGGTAAGAAGAAGAAAGCAGGGACTACCTAAAATTGGAGAAGTCAATGTTCATACCGCTGGGGTGTAAACTGCCCAAGCGAAATATGAGGTGCTGCTCCTCCAATTTACAGTGGGCCTCACTCTGGCCATGGAGGAGGCACAGGACAGAAAGGTCAGATTTGGAATGGGAGGGGGAGTTGAAGTGCTGAGCCACTGGGAGATCAGGTTGGTTATTGCGAACCGAGCGGAGGTGTTGGACGAAGCGATCGCCAAGCCTACGCTTGGTCTCACCGATGTAGAGCAGCTGACACCTAGAGCAGCGGATGCAATAGATGAGGTTGGAGGAGGTGCAGGTGAACCTCTGCCGCTCCTGGAAAGACTGCTTGGGTCCTTGGATGGAGTCAAGGGGGGAGGTAAAGCGATAAGTGTAGCATTTCCTGTGGTTGCAAGGGAAAGTGCCAGGAGAGGGGGTGGTTTGGTGGGAAGGGACGAATTGACCAGGGAGCTACGGAGGGAGCGGTCTCCGCGGAAAGCCGAAAGAAGAGATGGGAAGAAGTAGCCAGTGGTGGGACCCCGTTGGAGGTGGCGAAAATGTCTGAGGATTATTTGTTGTATGTGACGGTTGGTAGGGTGGAAGGTGAGGACAAGGGGAACTTTGCCCTTGTTACGAGTGGGGGGGGGGGTTGGGGAGTGAGAGCAGAGTTACGGGGTATAGAAGGGACCCTGGTGAGAGCCTCATCTATAGTAGAAGAGGGAAACCCCGTTCCCTAAAGAATAAGGACATCTCCGATGCCCCTAAAGAATGAGGACATCTCCAATGCCTCCGATATCTCCAAAGGGGATATACCAGTCTTTCACAAAGTCAGTTATACAGCATGGGAACAGACCATTCAGTCCAATTCATCCATGCTAATCAAGGTGCCTTCCTGAGCTAGTCTGGCACAGTGGTGCAGCTGGTGGAGCTGCTGCCTCACAGTGCCAGTGACCTGGGTTCAATCCTGACCTCAGGTGCTGGGTGCACTGGTTTCCACATCCGAAAGACGTGTAGGTTTGTAGATTAATTGGCCTCTGTAAATTGCCCACTAGTGTGGAGGGAGCGATGACAAAATGTGGGATATCATAGAACTAGTGTGGATGATGATCAATAGTCGGTGTGGACTCATTCGGACGAAAGACCAGTATCTATGCTGTATTTCTAAATTGAACCACTCGCATTTGTCCCACATCCCTCTAAACCTTTCTCATCAATGGACCTGTCCCAATGTCTTTTAAAAGTTGTAACTGTATCTGCCTCTACTGCTTCCTATGGCAGCTCATTCCATATACATACCACTTTCTGCGTGAAAAACCTGCTTCCAGGTCCCCTTTAAATCTTTCCTTTTTCACCTTAAACCTATGGCACTCTAGTTTTAGACTCCTCTACCTTGTGAGACTAAGACTGTGATGATCCATCTTATTTGTGTCCCTCTTGATTTTATGCACTTCTCTTAGGTCAGCCCTCAGACTCCTTCATTCCAGAGAAAACAGTCTCTCCTTATAACTCAAACCCACCCGTCCTGGCAACATCCTTGTGATTCTTTTCAGCATATCTTCCTTTGGTTAGGTGACCAGAACTTTAAGCAGAATCTAGAACTAGGAACCACTGTTTAAAAATAAGGAGTCACCCAGTTAAGGCAGAGGTGATGGGTTCTGAATCTTGGAACTCTCTTCCTCAAAGTGTATTGACAGTAGAGACTTTATTAAATAAGTAGGCAAATTTTCTATAAGCAAGGATATCAAAGGTTACATAGAAACATAGAAAATAGGTGCAGGAGTAGGCCATTCGGCCCTTCGAGCCTGCACCGCCATTCGATATGATCATGGCTGATCATCCAACTCAGTATCCCATCCCTGCCTTCTCTCCATACCTCCTGATCCCTTTAGCCACAAGGGCCACATCTAACTCCCTCTTAAATATAGCCAATGAACTGGCCTCAACTACCTTCTGTGGCAGAGAATTCCAGAGATTCACCACTCTCTGTGTAAAAAATGATTTTCTCACCTCGGTCTTAAAAGACTTCCCTCTTATCCTTAAATTGTGACCCCTAATTCTGGACTTCCCCAACATCGGGAATAATCTTCCTGCATCTAGCCTGTCCAACCCCTTAAGAATTTTGTAAGTTTCTATAAGATCCCCCCTCAATCTTCTGAATTCTAGAGTGTACAAGCCGAGTCTATCCAGTCTTTCTTCATACGAAAGTCCTGACATCCCAGGAATCAGTCTGGTGAACCTTCTCTGTACTCCCTCTATGGCAAGAATGTCTTTCCTCAGATTGGGAGACCATGGAGAGATACAGATGTGAGGTTGAAGTTACAATCAGATCTTATTAAATGGCAAAGCAGGCACAAGGAACCAAGCGGCCTATTCTTGCTTCTAATTTGTATGTTGCATATATCCTGCCAAGGTGAATAAGCATGTCAAGTGATAGGTCACATAATGGTTACACTATTTGACCAACAATTTAAAGTCTTGGGACTAATCACCAGAAAACTCAAACTTACATCTTGAAAATATGAACTTAGTTCAAAACAACTTGAAATTTAGAAACAAAGTTGGTTTCAGTGAAAAACCTACAAAGCTGTCATAAAAATCCAACTAGTTTACTAAGGGACCTCTAGGAAGAAAGCCCACCATTCATACACAACATCAATTAAATTCCAACATGTTGACTAATAAATGCCCTGGCTCTTGGTTACTTAGCTGAATCACCCATTTGCCTCTTTTAATAACAGCACTGAATAATAAACAGTTACTTGCTCAGCATTCTTGAATGGTACCTCAGGCGATAGCGGATCAGAACTATAAAGCTAAAATTTAAACCAGCGAACAGGGTTTAAAACAAAAATCACCTAAATAATTTATGTTCTATTTGTGGCACAGCAGGATGTGAATTCTCTATTTGCTACTTTAATAAAAATAATAAATGACCAATATTATTCCATCCAAAAAGCAAACATTTAGGTTTAAAACTCCAAATCAGCGGGATTTTTTTTGTTCTTTACAATCTGTGAATAAGCTGGTTTATAAAAGGATTATAAAAATAGGGAAGGTATTGCATGGATTTAGGAGAACAAAATTGTACTCAAGCTGGCATTACTTTGCCAACGCTACTTGTGCATAAATGCCTCTCTCCATTCACAAAATATCCAGTCTGCCAAAGTGTATTATCCAGCAATGGCAGAAACATGTAGCAGAAACAGAAAACAGAAAATGCTACTAATACTCAGTAGGTCAGGCAGCATCTGTGGTAACAGAAACACAGTAACCATTTCAGCTTATTTGATCGACCATTTGATCAAACTTGCTTTAGTATAATTCCAATTGAAAGTCCTATGAAAATCCATTGATTTGAATCATTTTCTACTGATGCTGACTGACCCGATAGGTTTTTCCAGAATGTTCTGTTTTTATTTCAGCCTTCCAGCATCTACAATGTTGTGCTTTTCATGTAGTTAGGAAATATTAGGAACAGATGCAGGAACAGGCAAGTCAGACTCTCAGGCTTGCTCTGCCAAACAATAAGAATACGTCTGTTTCAACCTCTGCCTCAGAACCATTTGGCTTTCTTCCTCCATCCCCTTCATCAGATGAATGTCTGTCAGACTTTACCTTGGACACAACACAGTTCTCCAGAGTAAAGAATTCCAAAGATTCGTCTCCTAGAGAAGAAATGTTACCTCAACTTTGCCGTAAAAGCTAAAACCCCAATTCTGAAATTATATCCACCAATACTAGATATTCCCAGTAAAGAAAACATCCTATCACCTATCATTTTGCCAACCCCTCAGGACTTTATATGTATTGAGATAACAATTCTTTGTATTGATAATTACAGATGAGATTACCTCTCATCTCTATGAACTTTTATGATGATAGGGCCAGCATTCTCAAATTTTCTTCATATATCAACGCCATTCCAGGAACAAACTAGTTAATCATCAAGCACATCCTTCAAAGTGGAGACCAAAACCTGTATGCAATCTCATCAGCATGCGGCAAAGTTGCCTCAGAACCTTAATCTAGATTAAAGGTCACAACCCAAACTATCAATTGTTCATTTCCCTCTGCCTGACCTGTTGAGTTTCTCAAGATGCTCTCAAACATCCCTACTTTTATATTCCAAATCCCTTTATTACATAGGGTTTGGAACTCTCCACCTATCTTTCTCATTACTCGCTGTGTGTGCAAATGTGTGGCGTTTCATATACTAGGATTCCCAGATTCCTTTGTACTCTAAATTTATTTCAATGGTATGGGACTTTTACAACTCCCAGATCCCTTTACTCCTCCTTCTATAGTGAATAATCCAATTTTCTCCCTCATTATTCTCTGTCAATTTCTTACTTCTCCATTTAATCTGTCTCTATCCTTTTATGGCTCTTGTATCCTGCTTTCAGTTTTACACATACTTGAACGTAAACCCTTCTGGTCTTCCGTAAAATCCCTAGAAGACTTTGACCAAGACTGAGTGGCGCAGAGCCTGGAAAGATTCCAACACCAACGGAGAGGTCATCACAGACCCCACAGTGAAACCACCGGGTTTTGACCTCCATCGCAAGCAATGGTTAACCCTGAACAGAATCCGCACCCTCCATGCAAGAACAGCCCATCACCCGCATAAATGGGGGATGAGACAGCCCTGCTTGCGACTGCGGACATCCAGACCAGACCATTCCACACATCTTGAATGACTGCTCACTGAGGCTTTCCCCTGGTGGCATCAAAGCCATCCACCCAGTAACTGATGCTGTCCTGGCCTGGATGTCTACCCTTGATCTACAACTTTAGGCTGTGGACGTCATATGCAAGAAGAAGACTTACTTGAACCCAACATAAGTATGCGATTTGTTGAAACAAATGATGCCTTAAAAATTTGTGCTTTATTTACTTACTTCTGCATCATGGACTTTCTTATGACAAGTTCGTCGTCCAAATCAGCTTCATTGGCCATGAAAAGTAGACGCTTGAATGTGTCATCAACTCCAACAAAGTCCCTTTGTTCCGCTGCACACAACCAAAAATATAAAAATAAAACTTATCATTTCAGTCATGACAATAAAGACATCTGGAAGATATATAGTGTTTGGAAAAGGATCAGAGGAAGGCTAGAAAAATGAATCGTAGTCGAAAAAACTTTTGTCACTCAGTTAAACTTAAGCCGGTATATTCTGTCTCAAGCTGGTGAGAACAAGAACACTCCATGTTGGGACTTTTATACTCTTTTTGGTTTAATTTTTTGTAATTTTTGTTTAAAAGACATTGCTTAAATTGAAGAAACTCAGCTGGTGAGGCGGCAAATACATGTAAAACTGGCAACACTCCTCATTGCCAGGCTTTGCCACACCCCTCCTCTCTTCCATTTACCCCAGCCACAATCAGTCTGAAGAAGAGGCCCAACCCAAAACGCCATCTATCCATGTTCTATCCACTTTATCCAGAGTTGCTGCTGTGGTTGATACTAGCTTTATATGGTACACAAAACCATAAATACTGCTTAGCAAACTCTGTTCTATAAAATCTGTAAAGCCCCTGTCCCACTGTACGAGGCAATTCAAGAGTTCTCCCGAGTTTTCCCCTGATTCGAACTCGAGGAATGTCCGTAGCGAGTCTGTAGGAGTTCGTGGATGTCTCGTAGCGGCTCATACGAGTAAAAAGTAATAATTTTTTTCATCACAAGTATTTTTTTACTCGTGGCCATTTTTTGCAGGGAAGAAAAAACGTCACGAGTTTACCGGATGTCCCGAGTACCTACCGTTATTGATGATATTGATGATTATATGATAATGTAACTGACCATTGAGCCAACTGAATGGCATGATTCTGGGTCTGAAGAATGGTCTCGACCCAAAATGTCACCCACTCTACAGACATGCTACTGGTCACATTGAATTACTCCAGCATGTTGTGTCTATCTATGAATGGCATGATGACAGCTTGACACTGCTCTAAAATGATGCCTGGAAAATCAGTATAAAAAAAAAGAGCTAGGTAGTTAGATATTCATAGACGTCAACTTAGAGTACCATCACTTTGCTCCTATTATTTTAAAGGAGCATTAAAGTACATGAGGGGGAGCATAGAAAGTGAATGCTTCGGATGGTGGATGGGCTGCAAAACAAACCGGCTACTGATAGGATTGGATCTACACTCATGCAAACATGTGGGGAGTATTCCATCACATTCCCGACTTATGTCCTACAAATGGTGGCCAGGCTTTTATCTGCCAAGAGGTGAATCACTCCTTGCATGATACCTAGCCGTTGACCAGATCTTTTAAAGAAAGGATTTATTTGGCTGGTTCAGTTAAATTTGTGATCAATGGTTGACTCCCATTATGCTGATGGTTGGGGGGTAAATACCACTGAACATCAAGGATAGGTTCTGTTGTTGGAGATGGTCACTGTCTGGCAGTCTTGGAACAGTTTGTTGCTACTGAGTGGTGTGCTGCACGCAAGCCTGGACTGCTTCATTTGCTGAGAAACTGTGCAATGTTTAATTCCATTCACAATCTGGTTTTCTCCTGTCACAGACAGTAATCTGATCTGTTGAGAATTTCTAGCATTCTTTTATTCCAGATTTCCCCCAAATGTTATGCTCTGTATCTCGCAGTTCCAGTATTTTTCTTCTCTCTACTGCCCTCAATATTCTCGCTCCCTATTAACATACCTCCAGATAAATCAACCCTCTCTTAGTTATCACAAACACTTTTTTGTGTAATCCGAATAATCTTGTACGTCAAACCTTAACACAGACATTCCCTATCTCAGAGTCCGAAAAACGTCAACTATCCATGAGCTCCTGAGATGCTGCCTAACCCACTTTGTCACTCCAGCACTTTGTGTTCCTTTTTTTACCGATCCACTTCTGATAAATGATCAACAACCCGAAACATTAACTCTCCCCACAGATGCTCCCCGACCTGCTGAATGTTTGCCCGTTTTCTGTTTTTAATTCAGAGTCCCAACGTGCAGCCTTTTTGATTTTCTGCTTTACTTGGTCACCTTACTGCCATACTCAGTCAGATGCTGCCTTGACTTAAAAGTTAGACATTGTCAATTCTCCACTGGAATTTAGCTCTTTGGTGCAAAGGCATAACATGGTCTGAACTGTGGTCAGTCTCTGATTTTGATGCAATGTTTTTCGACTATTTATCAAATATTGATCAGACACTGATCCCATTCAGTTTATGAAAACATGCACTCAACCTACACAGTACGAGTCAAAATGTATATGCGTGCATTAGGACCCAACTATGATCAAAGATAATAATCAAATCAGGACCACTACCACAGGTAGGAACCGTGTGCATTTTTTATGTGCTGTGTCATTAGAGAAGCAATGAGCAACTAAACAAGCACCTCTTAGAGGGGCTGGCGTCGACACCTCCAAAAGCTGCAACATGAGTTTTCTGCAGCAATGATTTCTATAGAGTTGCAAGAAGTGTCTTGATGTTGGTAATATTTTATTGTCACTTGTACCTAGCTAGGTGCAGTCAAATTCTTTGTTTTTGCGTACAAAGTACACAAAAGAGTCTCCCCAAGGTTACGGACAAAGTTACAAAAAGTACTCATCCCTTCTTTGTTCCCCCCCCCCCCCAAAAGGTCCCCCTTAATTCTTGTTGCTGCCGCCACTAGGTCCCTCTTAGTTCTTGGCGGCCCTTCCACGAGGGGTCCTTAAAGCATTTGTGAATATTTAGATTTTTTAATGACTTTTTCCAAAAAAAAATCTCAGTGGACCCCTACGCCAGGTCCCCATCAGTTCTCGGCAGCCCCCCTTAGTTCTCAGCAGGGTCCTTAAAGCATTTGTGATTATAGTTACATTTTCTAATGACTTTTTCAAAATATAAAAACGTTGTTCCTTTTTCTCTTGGCAAAGGCTTACCTGCTTTATTCTTCCCTTTTTGGCCTGGCACAGGTTCAGTACAGTCATGCATCTTGCACATCAACATCGACATTGTGGCATCATGTGCACGGAACAGGTCAATCACCTCATGCAGAGCTGCATCAGTAATGAGGTCACAACTGACCACCAGTACATCTGTCTGCAAAAAGAAAAATATATTTAAACATTAGAATTTTCAATACCTAGAATTGGAATGAGTTAAATTGTGTTACAGTTCCAAAAGCCAAAAGCGTTCCTATTTGTAATCATAGCCCATAGCTCGCTTTAAGTCAGCAAAGTCCTCTAAAGAGCAAACACATAGGCATTCTGTTTTTGATTATGTTGGTTATAGGATGCAAGTTAGCTAGAAAACGTAGAAACGAGGAACCACAGATGCTGGTTTACAAAAGACACAGTGCTGGAGTAGCTTAGCAGCTCAGGCAGCAGCTACTCAGAACATAGATTGGTGATATGCTCTGCTCATATCTCCGATCTCTCTATATCCTGCTGAATCCTTTGACATCCTTCTTCATTTCTTTTGAATCCTTTGACATCCAACTCCACCATTTTCCTGTTGTCTGCAAATCGACTAATCAGTCCATCTGCTTTTCTGTCCAGATCATTTATATGTGTTATACTACAAACACAGAGGTTCCAGCACTGATCCTTGTAGAACACCATCGGTCAGAGATCTCCAGTCCGAATAACGCACACCACCTGCCTTCTTTGGCCAAGCTAATCAACCAAACCCCATGTGCCTTAATATTCTAGTTCAGCTTATCACGAAGGACATTGTCGAAAGCCAAAGTCCATATATGCCATCTACTGCCCTACACCCATCAATTATCTTCCTCACCTCCTCTGAAAAATTCAAAGATTGTAAGAAATGACTTTCCCTGCATATACCGATATCCTTAATAAGTCTATGCTTTCCCAGAAGAGGGTAGATCCTATCTCAAAGAATCTTCTCCAGTGATTTCCCAACCGCAGCTCACTGGCCTATAATTTCATGGTTTGTTTTAAGCATTGACTATTCTTCAGTCCTCAGGGACTTTGCCTGTGGCGGTAGAAGATACAAAGATATCTGCCATGGCCCCAGTACTCTCCTATTTTGCCTTTCTCAATAAGCTGGGAAAGGATCCATCAGGCCCTGGAGACTTATCCACTGTTATGTTCTTTAACACATCCAACATCTCCTTCTAAGAAAGACACAAAATGCTGGAGTAACTCAGCAGGTCAGGCAGTGTCTCTGGAGAAAATAAATAGATGACGTTTCGGGTCGAGACCCTTCTTCAGTTTCTTTATTCCGGAGATGCTGCCTGACCCGCTAAGTTACTTCAGCATTTCGTGTCTATCGTTGGGGTAAACCGGCATCTGCAGTTCCTTCCTACAAGCAAAATCTCCTCCTTCTTGATATCAACACACCCTAGAATATAATTTTACATCTCCCTGATCTCACCATTTTTCATGTTCTTCTCCTTGGTGATACAGATGAGAAGTACTAATTTAGTACATTGCCCACTTCCTCTGGCACTGGGCATGTTCCCCCTCAGTCCCTGAGTGGTTCTACCTTCTCCCTAATATCCTCTTGTTTTTAATATATGTATAAAATGTCTTGCCTTCTTTAATACTCTTTGCCACATTGGTTATCTTGAGTTATTAATCAAAGCTATGCCAGTTTTTAGAAATAACTTTCTTGTACTAGGAAATTAATAATGAAACTAAGTTATGGGTCAAATATTCTCCCCTTAGCAAAAAAGAGAAACGTACAAGACAATCGCAGCCTCTTTAAAGTGGCTTAATATATTAAAGAACTGAAATGCATTTTACATCACCACATCACTTCACAATTTTAAAATTGCATCTACTGATATATTATGTCACTTGATACATTTTCAAAGATAAAAAAATATGTATGATCCAATCAAATTAACTATCCAAAACCAAATGGATCAGTAATAATCAATCAGATAATGAGAGAACCAAATGAATCAAAGAGCAGACTTTCTAAAAATATAAAAATGCTGGAGTAACTCAGCGGGTGAGGCAGCATCTCTGAAGAGAAGGTATGAGCGATGTTTCAGGCTGATGTCAGGGGAGTGGGCGGGACAAAGATAGAATGTGGGCGGAGACGGTAAGATTAGTGAGAGAAGTGGGAAAGGGAAGGGGAAGGGGATGGAGAGAGAAACCAAAGGCTATTTGAAGTTAGAGAAGTTAATATTCATACCGCTGGGGTGTAAACTACCCACGCAAAATATGAGGTGCTGTTCCTCCAATTTGTGCTGGGCCTCACTCTGACAATGGAGGAGGTCCAGGACAGAAAGGTCAGATTGGAAATGGGAGGGGGAGTTAAAGTGCTGAGCTACCTGGAGATCAGGTAGGTTATGATGGACTGAGCGGAGGTGTTCAGTGAAACGATCGCCGAGCCTGCGCTTGGTCTCGCCGATGTAGAGAAGTTGACACCTGGAACAGCGGATACAGTAGATGAGGTTGGTGGAGGTGCAAGTGAACCTCTGCCTCACCTGGGAAGACTGTTTGGATCCTTGGATGAAATCGAGGGGGAGGTAAAGAGACAGGTGTTGCATCTCCTGCTGTTGCAGGGGAAAGTACCTGGGGAGGGGGCAATTGGGGGTGGGAAGGGACGAATTGACTAGGAAATTTCGGAGGGAACGGTCTCTGCGGAAAGCAGAAAGAGGTGGAGATGGGAAGATGTGGCCAGTCGTGGGATCCCGTTGGAGGTGGCGAAAATGTTGGAGGATTATATGCTGTATGCGACGGCTGATAGGGTGGAAGGTGAGGACAAGGGGAACTCTGTCCTTGCTACGAATGGGGGGGGAAGGGGGAGTAAGAGCGGAGCTGCGGGATATAATATTTTATAGCACCGGCATCAACAGGTCCTCGCTCTTGAGAGTCTACAATATGGATCTGAAAGTAGTGTCTGAAACCTGAACAAAACCAGATTTGGCAAAGAGGGCTGCGAACATAGATTAAAAGACAGTAGATAAGCAGTGGTAGACATATAAGGAAGTATTTTATAATTCCAACAAAGACATATTGAATTGAGAAATAAATTCTCCAGATGGATAATTCATCTGTGGCTAAGGAAATTAAGGACAGCAACATTGCATGTCTTTTCTTTCCATTTGATATAAAGATTAGCGGTTGGCCAGATCATTGGAAACATTTTAAGAGCAAAGAAAGGATGACTGAGGAATGAATGAGAAAATAGATTATGAGAATACGATAACATTAAATATAAAAACAGACAGCAAGATCAACCATAAGCATATTTTTAGAAACTCGTTAAATTAAATATTAGCTCCTTAAGGGGATAAGACTGGGAAATTAATAATGGCAAATAAGTAAATAGTGAATAAATATTTTTATAGTTGTTTTAACGGTAAAATATACTAAAAGCATTTTAATAAGAGAAGAAGGGATGGGAGAACATAAAATAATCACTTTCAATTTTGTGAAGATTCTAAGATACAAAAGGAATGGGGCTGACAAGCCGTCTGGTGTCAAAGGGCTGCTTCTTGGATTAAAAATGACTTCATACCTATCTGCTAGACTGGTTGTGATCTTACAAACTCCCCAGGCTCTGGCTGTGTTATTCAGAGATCAGTGTATGGACCTGAAATATTTACAATTAGGGCAGCCTAGTGGCACAGCTGGTACCTCACCATGCCAGAGACCTGGGGTTCGCTCCTGACCATGGGTGCTATATCTGTGTGTTTACTTGTTTTCCATGTGACTGCATGGGCTTTCATCTCACCTCAAAAATATGGAGGTTTATAGGTCTCTGTAAAATTGCCCCTAATATGTTATATGGTTAATATGTCAGGAGTTGATGAGAAAGTGGGGTAATATAGAACTAGTATGAATGGGTGATCGATGGTCAGAATGGACATGGTGGACCAAAGGGTCAGTTTCCATGGTGTATATCTGAAATTTAAAAAAATCTGTATTAATGACTGAGATGAAGGGAAAGTACCATAGGTGAGAAAGCAAGTTGTGCGGCAGCAAAGAGTCATCAAAGGAATATAGGCAAATAATTAAGGAGGCAGACCTTTCTTATTCCTGAGTTCCACCCACACTGTCTTGCTGATTGAGCCCTTCAAGATGTCCAGTCTTAGTGCAGCAGTGGCATTCCCCCTCATCAGAAATGCAGCTGCCAGTTCTTTTACACCCCTCTCCATCACATCAAAATCATCTGTACTCTGGAATGTTAAGCTGCCAGTCCTGCAACTCTCTCAGACAATAAATGGCCACAATATTGTAGTTCCATGTACTAATCCAGGCTCTGAACTATGTAGTTTGAGCTGTAAACCCTGTGGCCTTCTCTACATCAAGAAACGAAACATGGATTAAGCAACGGCTTGCTGTCCACTGTGTCCATTGTTGTGTATTTCAGGTTTCCCCACTATAGAGAAGACATTATTACACTGGAGTGGGTACAGAGGAAATGTACCATTTACCTGGGATGGAGCATTTCAGCTATGAGGTGGCTGGAGAGACTGGGTTTGCTTTTCTTGAAACAGAAACGATTGAGGTAGACCTAATTGGGTTTAACCAAATTACGAGAAGCATAGCTAAGCTTTAGTCATAAACTTGATGAAATTGGAATACTGCTTCTCCACCCAACCTCTACTCAAACAAAGTGTAAGAAGAAACTGCAGATGCTGGTTTAAATCGAAGATAGGCACTAAATGCTGGAGTAATCAATATCATTATCATCCTTTTATTGTCATCATGCAAAGCAACAATTGTACAGTGCAAAATGAGAAGACGTTTCTCAGGGAATACCGGAGCATCGCACATAAAAACTTAAACATTTCACGCATAAATAAAAACAATCCAGTTCCTGATAAAAAACAGTACGAATAGTTTTTTAAAAATGCAGGTAAAAAAAGCAACATTAAAATACAAGTAGAAATTTTTTTTTTTTAAATCATAAAATGTCCAGGGCATCTGATTTAAGTGGCCCGAGCCAGTGCCAGAGTTATTACTCAGTGCCAGTTATTAAATTGTCAGTGCAAAAGCAGCAGAATCAGGTGGAGTGACTGTTTAGCAGCCTCACAGCCTGTGGAAGGAAGCTGTTTAGCAGTCTGGTTGTCTGGGCTTTGATGCTACGGTATCTCTTGCCTGATGGCAGGAGATCTAGATGTGTGTGGAGGGGGTGCAGTCTGTCCTTTGCTTGCTCAGTGCTTTTTTCAGGCAGCGGCTCTGGAACAGTTCTTGTACCGAGGGTAGCGAGACGCCAATGATCCTCTCTGCTCCCCTCAATACCCTCTGCAGAGACTTCCTGTCTGAGCAGTTACAGTTGGAGTACCACGTGTTCATGCAGTACGTGAGTACAGACTCCACCGTGCCCCTGTAAAAAGTCCTGAGGATATTGGTGGGAAGTGAGACCTGTTTGAGTTTCCTCAGGTAGTGCAGTCGCTGATGGGCCCGTTTGACAATCCCAGTGATGTTCCTGGACCAGGTGAGACTGTCTGTGATTTGCACTCTGAGGAACTTTATGCTCTCCACTCTCTGGAGCATCTCTGGAGAGAAGGAATGGGTGACGTTTCGGGTCGAGATCCTTCTTCAGACTCAACGAGTGATGTTTCAGGTCGAGGCTCTTCTTCAGACTGGTCTGGTGCTGCAGGTAATTGGTGGGAGCCTCTCATACCTATACCTGTCATAACCTATAGACCGATCTCAGCAAACTTAACATACGTGGACTCGTAACGTGATTGAGTAGAGAACAGGCAGCATCTCTGGAAAGGGGGAATGGGTGACATTTTGGGTCGAGATCCTTCTTCAGACTGGTCTTATTGTGTATTATAGGTTATATCCAAACCCACAGGAATACTCCCATTTCTACAAACTTTATTAAAAAACTAAAATCTTGAAGCATTCTGATATTACTGGTAAATACACTGCAATTTACTAGATTGTTGAAATTACAAGTCATTCAACAAATTATACAGAACGCTAACAGTGTGGAATGTGGGGTGCAAACAATACAAAAATTGCAATTTCTGCAAAAACAAGAATAAACAGTGAAAATTAGTTAAACAGGAGTGACGACACAGGATGTAGATATCATCAAGTTTTCCTTTTACCAATTTCCATACATTTAACAGAAATATTTGCTTATCAACTATTTAAGTGGATAAACAAGTTTTGGCTTGGGGAAGCTTGCTGATTCTTGCATTTGGCTTGTATTGCAAATCTATTATTGTCAAGATTACCATCATTATCTGAAATGAGTAATAAACATGACAATAAACTCTCTTGAATCTCAATTCAATTTTTGTCTTCCAAAGGCAAGATTTGATTGACCAGCTGAAGTTTTGTTAAACACAATCTCTATCCATTTCAGTTTTTGAGTTGGAATTAATGCCATTGGCCCAACATGCGTGGCCAAAGATTCTACATCCTTCTAAAGTCAAAGAAAACGCGAAAGACTACCACTACCCACATGCTATCCTCAAGAGTCCGAAACTCACCTTCGTGATTAGTTAGGGTGTCAGGGGTTATGGCGAGAAGGCAGGTAGGGTGGGGTTGGAATGGAAAGATAGATCAGCCATGATTGAATGGCGCAATAATATGGGCTGAATGACCTACAATTTATGAACTTGTGAATTTCTGGAATGAAACTGAATTCAACAAACTGGAAAGGGTTTTGTAATTGATGATTATGACCCTGCTCTTAAATTTCTTGGATAAGCTTCAGCCCTAGAAATCCAGCTCTAATTTAAACATAGATGAGCTGGCCAATTATGATTCCTTACAGTCCCAGAAATCCACAGCATCCTAAAGAGGCTGCATACTATAGGACAGCATGATCCAAGTTGGAAAAAAATCAAGAAGAGTAAAATACAAACTGCATAACATTTACAGAGGCATCTCTACAACAATGACACAAACTTGGAAACACCTGACTGATAAAGAAAGCAGCCCAAATCAAGCTCAGAGAGGACACAATGTGCTGCAATGACTCAGCGGGTTAGGCAACATTTCTGGAGAACATGGATAAGAGACGTTTCGGGGCAAGGCCCTTCTTCAGACAACCTGAACTCACTCACAATTCCAGTCAGATAAGTTGTTCAAGCACACTGCTATTCGATTACTTGTGGAGTCCAAAGATAGAGCCTGAACTTTGAGATGTTCAAACACAATGGCTTAGGGATCTGCTACACAAGACCACAAATTGATTCATTTTATGAAGGCTTTGCACATTTGGGAGCCATGTAGCAAGTTGTTTTTTTTAAAGGTTTGTGTTTTTCCATCGTTTCTAATTAACTAAAAGTATTTATGTAATTTTATTTAAGGTTATTTTTTCTAAAAGTGTAGTATTATAATTTTCTAAAAACTTATTTTCATGGTTTTCCAATGTTTCCAGTCGTCAGGGGCTAGAAGCATTCCAAAAGCTTGACATCTATGACAAAGGGCAAAATTGGGAGCACAACCCTGCCATCTGTCAATGGTATCTCTGCAGTTGAAAGCATAGAGCTTTCAGAGCAATAACCCTTTCTGGCTTAAGCCCTCCCTTCACCACCTCCAGTTTAAATTCCATTTGGAATATTTTGGAGGACCAAGAAACCTAGAAACCAAGCTTAATTTGTCATACTTACTCAACCCAATCAAGTGTGGTAAAACCAGAGTGCCACACAGTACTTAGCCAAGCAAATTGAGGATGCTTTAGGTTCATAAATTCTGATCTGTGGACGGCTCGATTGTAATCATATATAGTCTTTCCGCAGACTAGATAGCACACAACAACAAGCTTCTCACTGTATCTTGGTACATGTGACAATAAACTAGCCCACCATAATAAGCAATTGAACCAGTAATCTATCTACAGTATAATTAGCCCTAATTTTATTTATTTCAGCCGATGGCTGAAAAAACAGTAAAACCTGCATTCAGATGGTGCGAAAAATTATTCGACTTGGTCAATAGAAACTAAAAATGTTTATAAAATTCTGAATATATTTGCACTTAAGCAACAACATAGGAAAAAGAAAGTTTGAATGGCAGAAAGTTACAAAGATTGATAAAGTGAGAAAATGCAAGGTTGAAATACAGATTCAATGGGAAGATTCAACATTATCTGAAGGATTAGAAAAATAAAAACAAATCTGCAAACTTGGAAACAGAAAATATATTCCTGAAACTCCAGACTGCACAAAATTATACCTTGCAAAAATATTATTCTTTATGCAAAGAAATGTAGAAAACAGGTATGTTACCTATTCTCCCAACATACCTAAAAATGGGAATAACTGATTGACTCTTAATACAGTAATACCTTAATTTCAAAATAATGTACTACCTTAATTTTTCCATGTATCTCTCGTAAGGAGTCAGCAGTTCCCATGTCAGTGTCTTCAGGAATATACACCATATCCAATTTCATTTTTGTGTCGAACTGTTGCTGTTTATGGACTTCTTTTGTGGTAATCACAATTACTTCTGGAAAGGAAAGTAAACAAGGATTCCCAATCAAAATGTACATGCAGAGCTAAGCACTTGGAAATGATCAATTGTTTAACCTTTCAGATGTCAAAGGTGCTTATCTACAATTAGACACAAGGGTTTATGAAGAACATTTTGCATGATATTTCAGATTGTTGTTTCTTTGTTGACTTTAGTCATTTAAAACTCAACACACATCTTCACTCAAGTGAACTGACCTGGTGTATAGTTGATGGAGTGTCTGACAACTAGATGGGCCATGGGCAATCCTCAAAGTAATCTAGATCTTAGAAGTGCTCAATACATGCTGAAAGATTTCAATATAGACTTTACAATTATTCTACTAATAAGTCAGAAGCAAGCTGTCATGTTTTTATTAATAATTTGTTAATAATCTGCATAACTAAGCTTTAAAAGGTTAAGAAAGAAAAATACAAACTATCAAGGACTTTTCTGAATAGAAAAGTAGAGTAGGGTCTCGACCCGAAATGTCACCCATTCCTTCTCTCCAGAGATGCTGCCTGAGTTACTCCAGCTTTTTGTGTCTATCTTTCTTAGTAACATAATAGCTTGCGTTAGCCCTGGAAATATGCACTTTAATGGAAATACCAAAAGATGAAGTAACATCTTCCCCTTCCCCCACTGAGGTATCACAACAATAATTTGATTTTTTATCTTATTTAAATTATATTATCTCAGGCAAAATATAATCTTAATATCAGATAGTAAGATTTAAGAGTGTTCAGAATAGGGTGACCAATAATGCCTCGATTTAGAGTCATAGTGATACAGTGTAGAAACAGGCCCTTCTGCCCAACGCCCATACCAGCCAACAATGTCCCAGCTACACCAGTCCCACTTGCGTGCGCTTGGTCCATATCCCTCCAACCCTGTCTTATCCATGTACCTGTCTAATTGTTTCTTAAACAATGGGATAGTCCCAGCCACAACTACCTCCTCTGGCAGCTTGTTCCATACACCCACCACCCTTTGTATGAAAATGTTACCCCTCGGATTCCTATTAAATCTTTTCCCCTTCACCTTGAACCTCTGGTCCTCGATTCCCATACTCTGGGCAAAAGACTCTGTGCATCGACCCAATCTATTCCTCTCATAATTTTGTACATCTCTATAATATCTCCCCTCATCCTCCTGTGCTCCATGGAATAGAGACCCAGCCTACTCAACCTCTCCTTACAGCTCACACCCTCTAGAACCTGGCAATATCCTTTCTTCTTTCACTAAGCATCAAAAGTTACAATAGATGAAAGATAAAGAAGCATTTTTGGTTTCAATGGCAGAAGATGTCAAGCAGCAATGGATTAGAACAGTATGGCAGAATATGTAGAGGTTCTCTGCAAATTTTCATTGCCCAGATGTAGTTATAAGACCATGGTATTTAGTTATCTAGTTGCAGTGATTTTGAAAAGAACAAAGAGGCATAATACTTCTAAAACCCCTCGCTGACATCATTGTTCCCAGGAGAAAGCATTAATCCGATTCCAAATTCCAGGAATGGGGTTACGTTAATATTAACAGCAGATGGCTGGTGTCTGTCGAATACTTTAAATAATCTGGTTAGGAAGGATTGCCAGAAAATCAGAGCAGTGCTCTATCAAACCATCAGAGAATGGATAATGGAACGTCTCAGCAAGAAACCCAGCTTCCCCATCCATGTTTATTTAAATCTCCTGTTTAATTAAGAACATGGCATTGCAGTAGAATACCTTGCTGACACCAACACATCCCAATCAGGAATTTGAGATGCAGCACAAGGGAAAAATAAATCTGGAAGACCAAGTTCTAAGTGAAACCGCAGTTTCACATACAATGAAAATTATTATCCTGGTCCCAATGTTAAAAGCGTTGTTCCAGTTGGTGCTCTCACATACTTCTTCAAATTATTTTATTTATTCCGTGCACAGCAATCCACATTTTTATACGACAGCATTTCGTCACTTCCTGTCCTGTCCTCTCCTCTCCTCAACTCACAAGAATGTTAAGGAGTAGATCCTCCATAACCTGCTGCTCCTTCACCATGCTGCTCTCCAGTGGGTCTAGGGTGGGTCTTGTGTTGAGACTCCCCGTCACAAGTGAAGAGCTGCAGCAATGACAAGGGCATTGTAGGGATGAAGACCTATGCCCGAGCTGTCAACTTTGTTTAAATTGAATTTTTGCAGCATCTTGCTTTCAGAATTTAACTCCATGAAGCCTTTGGTTATCCTTTGCTTACAGAACATGAACAGAGCTGAAAAGTGCTAGTCACCAAGGGTAAACAGCTGGCAGTAACAGATCTATCAGGAAGCTGCCTTATGAATCACCCAGAAACTAGACATTTGTCACCATTAGGAGACCATTCATCCCACTGCATTCATAATATTTTATATCCGCTGGATAGAAATCTATTATTTCCTTCATTGCAAAGGATAACTCTCAAACAGTAACCACAGTGAACTAATTTAAAAACACAAATCACAGGATATATCAGGGTTTTATTCAAAATATGTAATATAGAAATCCTTGAGGTCTGAATCAGTACAAATCCCTGATCTGCCACAAAGATTAAACACATCCATCACTTGCTCTGGGATGGGTTTTGGGTTTGTGACAAATGGAGCACGAGGTAGAGGGAAGATGATGAATAGATAGAAGGTGGAATTTAGACTGTCCACTGAAAAAATCTGAGGATTGATACCAGTATGGAGTCTAACAGATTGGGCCAAGAGATTTACAGAAGGCATGGGTCATCAGAGCTAATTCCTTCGGAGAGCCATTTTTGAAAACAAGTTAGTAATCTGAATTAGCATTTTTGCACTATTCGTAGAAACAAAGCAAATCAATTATTAATGTTTTCCAAAAATACTATTAGCCATACCATATTGAGTGAACTATTTACTACCTTCTCCCTCATGACTGGTCCGATTATAAAGAGTGTGGGCAGGACACCCTTCCATTTGATTTGTAAATAACCTTTCACGTTCTCAGAATGTCATTCAGTACTTTGGAAGCATAAATCACCATGATTCTGTTCTCAAATATAGGTGCTGGGTGTAAAAATCCAGCCAGTGATTAAGAACTCAAACCAACCTTCATACTTATAGTATGTCCACACACATGGTCATATTGCCTTACTCATCTTCAAAACCAACCACCGTTCTTAAAGACAAGACCAAGTTCCGGAAGCAGGTGCTATTATTTAACAGATTTTGCTTAAAGATAAGAAAACTTGTCTTCCACACTGCATAGTAAATGCAGTATTTTATTATATGCAGAACATGGAAATGTCAACACTGGTCTTCCAGAACACAAAATAAACTCTGGAGGGAAATGGACAGACAACCTTTATTCAGATTAATGGAGTAGAGTTTTTTTTTTGACAATAAATTAAATCAAATCAAATCAGATCTAGAGGGGAGATAGCTGACAGATTGTGGTGAGGGGAAGGGGACAAACTTCATCTGCCCATTTCCTTTCAGATACTCCCTGATCCAGAGTTCCTCCAGCAGTTTGCTTTTTGCTCAAGTTTTCAGCATCTGCAGTCCCTTATGTCTTCACTAATTTCAGAAACCAGTCAAAATACTTTAAAAAGCATCATCTGCCTTGAGTGATCTGCTTGTAAATATAAAAAAAGCTATCGTTCTCCAAAAGAAAATTGGTTCACTATAAAAATGAATAATGCTCCTGTGTAGTGGGAGATGGTATTTCAAGCCCAGAGCATAGAAATTTCATGGAGATTTATGATGCTGAAATGAAGAGATCATCCTCTCAAAGGAAATTTTGTGAAAGGAAGGATTAAATCAGACCTCACCCAGTCCTTTCGTGAAGGTCATTTTGACCTTCCAAAAAATGCAATTCTAGTCAACATTTGTTTTTGAAAATATTTGTCACAAACATGTGAAACGTTACATGTGACTTTGATAAAGAGGAATGTCTTCAGTTTGAAAATCGCCTGTCGAAAATCACTTACAAATAGCATGTAGTACTACTCAGCTAATCAATCTCATTATTATTATTCACATTTTTTCAGCAACCTTTTGCAGTGTTGTCCAAGTTCTAACGTATATATTAAAATTCAGTGTTAGCAAAATCTACAATGATTTATAAGATCATTTCGCACCCCCCACCAATCCCCCACTACAGACACACTCCATGATATTCAGTTTCTCCCAGCAACAACAAATATAATTTGTTTCTTAAAAATGAAACCCATGTCATCATGAACTCCTGGCTTACAGGATTACAAAAAGTACTGGTAAATTTCTGATCTAGATGTCCTTAAGGGTGTCTTGCACTTCATAAATAGGAATGCACTAACATTTAAAGGCCATCTCAAATGATTGAGATAGTTATTTTTTAATTTCCAAAATTTAATTTTGCAGTATTATCAAAGGACCAAAGAAAAACGTGCAATACCACGATTTTGTTTGAATTTATTAAATCTCTGATTATTAGAATCCTGTTTCCCAGTGCTTAAAGGCTTATTTTCTTTTTGACCAACAAGAATTTACCTGTAGCTCTTTATTTTTTGCTCGTTATACCGATCTAAATACCGCTCATAAAAATAACCTGGTGAGTTATACAAGATGCAGCGCCATCTCATGGCAGTGTAAGAATTAATTAAGCATTTCCAGGTCAGCAAATGCTGTCAAGATGGAGGAGAACTTAGCTGTGGGCTTGAGTGGCGTACAAATAATAGTACAACGTGACCCACACAAACCCAATAGAATGTGACAGAGACAACCATTACTGGAAACACCATAACATTAATACCTACGTGCTAATTGAAGCTTGTGTTCAAGTGTTCATCTAAATTAAACTGCAAAAAACTCATATTTAACCTTATTCATTTGCTGACCTGCAGAGGGTGAACCAACTCCCAACAGCATCTCAATTTTACTAAAATGTAATAAGTAATACAAGGCGTTGAAAGTCATGGATTGCAGCAGTGATGCTGCTGCCCAGCTGCTGCCTCATAGCAGCAGACTTGGGTTCGATCCTGATCTTGGACGCTGTCTTTGTGGAGTTTACATGCTATCCCTGTGACCGCATGGGTTTCCTCCCAGGTCTGAAAGATGTGTGGATTTATAACTTAATTGGACAGTAAATTGCCCCTCGTTTATAAGGAGTGGATGAGAAAGAGGGATAGCATAGAATTATGTGAGCAGGTGTTCGATCGTTGGCATGAACTTGGTGGGCCAAACAGCCTGCTTTCATGCTACATCTCATAACTAAACTAAAAATTGGTACAACTTTCTTTCAAGCCAAGCCATTGTCAGATGGCTCCAACCTCCAAGATGGAGATTTTAATGGTGAAGATAACTTCTGCTACAAAATCTTTAATCAGAAAACGTAGCATTTTATACCAGATTGTAGCCTTTGGGCAATGGAAGTATGTCCTTGTACAATTTACAAACTCCCCAAAATTTAAGCTATGACGGAATTTATGGTTATAAAAGGTTAATTATTAAAAACATTTTCCTAAGCCTTATATTTTTGGCCACATGTGCAGGTGATGCGGCTTCATGTTATGGAAGATCATGATAGAACTGATTCCTAGGAACGCAATCCTCCCCCTCCCCATGTAGGAGTCACCTACAGTGCCCTCCATATTGTTTGGTACAAAGACCCATCATTTATTTATTTGCCTCTGTACTCCACAATTTCAGATTTGTAATAGAAAAAAATCACATGTGGTTAAAGTGCACATTTGCCAGATTTTAATAAAGGCATTTTTATACATTTTGGTTTCACCATGTAGAAATTACAGCAGTGTTTACACATAGTCCCCCCATTTCAGGGCACCATAATGTTTGGGACACAGCAATGTCATGTAAATGAAAGTAGTCATGTTTAGTATTTTGTTGCATATCCTTTGCATGTAATGACTGCTTGAAGTCTGCGATCACCAGTTGCTGGGTGTCTTCTCTGGTGATGCTCTGCCAGGCCTGTATTGCAGCCATCTTTAGCTTGTTTTGGGGGCTAGTCTACTTCAGTTTTCTCTTCAGCATATAAAAGGCATGCTCAATTGGGTTCAGATCGGGTGATTGACTTGGCCACTCAAGAATTTACCATTTTTTAGCTTTGAAAAACTCCTACTGTGCTTTAGCAGTAAGTTTGGGAACATTGTCTTGCTGTAGAATGAACCGTCGGCCAATGAGTTTCAAGCGATTTGTTTGAACTTGAGCAGATAGGATGTGTCTATACACTTCAGAATTCATTATGCTACTACCATCAGCAGTTGTATCATCAATGAAGATAAGTGAGCCAGTACCTTCAGCAGCCATACTGGCCCAGGCCATAACACCCACACCACCGTGTTTCACAGATGAGGTGGTATGCTTTGGATCTTGGGCAGTTCCTTCTCTCTTCCATACTTTGCTCTTGTCATCACTCTGATATAAGTTAATCTTCATCTCATCTGTCCACAAGACCTTTTTCCAGATCTGTGGTTGCTTTTTTAAGTACTTCTTGGTAAGCTGTAACCTGGCCATTCTATTTTTGCAGCTAACCAGTGGTTTGCATCTTGCAGTGTAGCCTCTGTATTTCTGTTCATGAAATCTTCTGCAGACAGTGGTCATTGACAAATCCACACCTGACTCCTGAAGAGTGTTTCTCATCTGACGGACAGGTGTTTGGGGATTTTTCTTTATAATAGAGAGAATTCTTCTGCCATCAGCTGTGGAGGTCTTCCTTGGCCTGCCAGTCCCTTTGCGATTAGTAAGCTCACCAGTGCTCTTTCTTCTTAATGATGTTCCAAACAGTTGAATTTGGTAAGCCTAAGGTTTGGCTGAAGACTCTAACAGTTTTATTCTTGTTTCTCAGTCTCATAATGGCTTCTTTAACTTTCAGTGGCACAAATTTAGTCATCATGTTGATAAACAACAACAAAAGTATCCAAGGGTGATGGAAAGACTGGATGGAGGAAAGACTAGGTGCTGAGAGCTCTTATACCTGCATTAAGGAGACAATTAAACACACAAGAGCAATGACAAACACCAATTAAGCCATGTGTCCCAAACATTATGGTGCCCTGAAATGGGGGGACTATGTATAAACACAGCTGTAATTTATATGTGGTGAAATCAAAATGTATAAAAATGG